>NC_057798.1:147029742-147373348 GCF_018294505.1 Triticum aestivum
AAAGCCTTGCATACGCGTCAACTCTATTTTTTTAGGGGACGCGTCAACTTAGTAAGGCCAGAAGTGTGTGGCAGAGAACTTATAGCCCATTTGAGATTTGTAAGAATGTGCAGCCCATTTTTGAATTCTAATGGAATTTACTACAGCCCATTTACAGTTTGTTAAAAGTACAACCCATTTCAACCAACCGTTCAAAACAGAATTCAATAAAATTTTGCACATTTTGATGGGATCCGAAATTTTTTATCCCGAAATTTCTAGTCAGATTAAATACAATTTCAATATAAATTTATATTACGTAAAAATCCAATAAAACATTGCGCTGGCAACAATTAATGAAATTAAAATTTTCAATATCCAAAAACAATATTTTGTAAAGTAATTACATCTTTGGTGCATTTTTTATAGTTACTACCCAGTTTTTATAATTACATCCCATTTATTATTTCTTAAAGCCCATTTTCTTGTTAAGCCTAATGCATCCATCCTAGGAAAGATTTGCAGCCCAGCGGGGCGGAGAATAACAACTTGACCTTGTCTGGGTATTCCTAAAAAAAGTATAGCTGGGCTAGCCATTTTCAGCTTGAAAAAAATTAATGTCTGGGCTGGATATCTGACCTGGGCTAGACGGGCCACAGCCCACCCAGTTAATACCTGGAGTGATGTTTTCGTTGTTGTTCAGAGGAGAAAAATTAATATCTGGGCTAAACATCGAAAACCTCTATAGTGCTCACACCTCAAAAACACAAATACTGCTCGAGCTGCTTGGTCCCAGCTGTCGGCCACTTCTTGTGCAATTCTCTCGTTTATTGACTACTCCCTCCTTTCCGGTTTATAGTGCTCAATTCAAAAATCTCACCAATCAAGGTAGATGGCGAGTGGTGGAATACTTTTTGTAGTTTTGCAAAAGCACCTAATTAATGCCCTTGTTATCCTCAAAAAATTATGTTTATCAAGGGGAGCCAAAGAATATTCTTGAGTATTAGCAGTTGAGTTGTCAATTCAACCACACCTGGATAACTTAGTATCTGCAGCAAAGTGTTTAGTAGCAAAAGTGGTATGGTAATAAAGGTAGCGGTAGCAAAAGTAAAGATAAATGTTTTTGGGTTTTTGTAATAGTTGTAACAGTAACAACGGAAAAGTAAATAAGCGAAAAACAATATGTGAAAAGCTCGTAGGGAATGGATCAGTGATGGATAATTATGCCGGATGCGATTCCTCATGCAATAGTTATAACATAGGGTGATATAGAACTAGCTCCAATTCATCAATGTAATGTAGGCATGTATTCCGTAAGTAGTCATACGTGCTTATGGAAAAGAACTTGCATGACATCTTTTGTCCTACCCTCCCGTTGAAGCGGGGTCCTAGCGGAAACTAAGGGATATTAAGGCCTCCTTTTAATAGAGAACTGGACCAAAGCATTAACACATAGTGAATACATGAACTCCTCAAACTACGGTCATCACCGAGAAGTATCCTGATTATTGTCACTTCGGGGTTGTCGGATCATAACACATAATAGGTGACTATAGACTTGCAAGATAGGATCAAGAACACACATATATTCATGAAAACATAATAGGTTCAGATCTGAAATCATGGCACTCGGGCCCTAGTGACAAGCATTAAGCATAGCAAAGTCATAGCAACATCAATCTCAGAACATAGTGGATACTAGGGATCAAACCCTAACAAAACTAACTTGATTACATGGTAAATCTCATCCAACCCATCACCGTCCAGCAAGCCTACGATGGAATTACTCACGCACGGCAGTGAGCATCATGAAATTGGTGATGGAGGATGGTTGATGATGACGACGGCGATGAATCCCCCTCTCCGGAGCCCCGAACGGACTCCAGATCAGCCCTCCCGAGAGAGATTAGGGCTTGGCGGCGGCTCCATGTCATAAAACGCGATGAAACTTTCTCTCTGATTTTTTCTCCCCGAGACAGAATATATGGAGTTGGAGTTGAGGTCGGAGGAGGTCCAGGGGGCCCACGAGATAGGGGGCCTCGCCCGTGGGGGGGGGGGCTGTCTCGTGGACAGGCTATGGGCCCCCTGGCATTAATTCTGTCACCAAAAATTCTTATTAAATCAAAAAAGTGCCTCCGTGGATTTCCAGGACATTCCGAGAACTTTTCTTTTCTACACATAAAACAACATCATGGCAGTTCTGCTGAAAACAACGTCAGTCCGGGTTAGTTTCATTCAAATCATGCAAGTTAGAGTCCAAAACAAGGGCAAAAGTGTTTGGGAAAGTAGATACGTTGGAGACGTATCAACTCCCCCAAGCTTAAACCTTTGCTTGTCCTCAAGCAATTCAGTTGATAAACTGAAAGTGATAAAGAAAAACTTTTACAAACTCCGTTTGCTCTTGTTGTTGTAACATGAAAAGCCAGCATTCAAGTTTCAACAAATATTATGAACTAACCATACTCACAATAACACTTAGGTCTCACAATTACTCATATCAATAACATAATCAGCTAGCGAGCCATAATAATAAAACTCAGATGACAACACTTTCTCAAAATAATTATAACATGATATAACAAAATGGTATCTCGCTAGCCCTTTCTGAGACCGCAAAACATAAATGTAGAGCACCTTTAAAGATCAAGGACTGACTAAACATTGTAATTCATGGTAAAAGAGATCCAGTCAACTCATACCCAATATAAACCAATAATAATGAATGCAAATGATAGTGTGCTCTCCAGCGGGTGCTTTTAATAAGAAGGGATGATGACTCAACATAAAAGTAAATAGATAGGCCCTTCACAGAGGGAAGCAGGGATTTGTAGAGGTGCCAGAGCTTGATTTAAAATAGAGATTGAATAACATTTTGAGCGGCATACTTTTGCTGTCAACGCAACAACTATGAGATGGCTGTATCATCCATACTACATGCATTATAGGCAGTTCCCAAACAGAATGGTAAAGGTTTATACTCCCCCAACCACCAACAAGAATCAATCCATGGCTTGCTCGAAACAACGAGTGCCTCCAACATACAACAACCCTGGGGGAGTTTTGTTTAATTATTTTGATTTGCTTTGATCTTTTTGGATCATGGGACTGGACATCCCGGTTACCGGCCCTTTCTCATGAATGAGGAGCGGAGTCCACTCCTCGTGAGAATAACCCACCTAGCATGGAAGATATAGGCAGCCCTAGTTGTAACATGAGCTGCTCGAGCATACAAAACAGAATTTCATTTGAAGGTTTGGAGTTTGGCACATACAAATTTACTTGGAACGGCAGGTAAATACCGCATATAGGAAGGTATAGTGGACTCATATGGAACAACTTTGGGGTTTAAGGAGTTTGGATGCACAAGCAGTATTCCCGCTTAGTACAGGTGAAGGCTAGCAAAAGACTGGGAAGCGACCAACTGAGAGAGTGACAACAGTCGTAAACATGCATTAAAATTAATTCACACCAAGTACAAGCATGAGTAGGATATAATCCACCATGAACATAAGTATCGTGAAGGCTAAGTTGATTTGATTAAACTACATGCGTGAACATGTGCCAAGTCGAGTCACTCAATTCATTCAAAGGGGGATACCATCCCATCATATCACATCATAATCATTCTAATAGCATGTTGGCACGCAAGGTAAACCATTATAACTCATAGGTAATCAAGCATGGCACAAGTAACTATAATCTCTAAATGTCATTGCAAATATGTTTACTTCATAATAGCTGACTCAGAATGATGAACTCATCATATTTACAAAAACAAGAGAGGTCGAGTTCATACCAGCTTTTCTCATCCTAATAAGTCCATCATATATCGTCATTATTGCCTTTCACTTGCACGATCAAACGATGTGTATAATAATAAGAGTGTACGTGCATTGGACTAAGCTGGAATCTGCAAGCATTCAACTCAAGAGAGAAGACAAGTAATATGGGATCTAAATTAAATAAACAATCATGTATATAAGAGCCACTAAGCATTTTCAATATGGTCTTCTCCACCCCCAAAAGAAAGAAAAGAAAATAAAACTATTTACACGGGAAAGCTCCCAACAAGTAAAAGAAGAACGAGAAATCTTTTTGCATTTTCATTTTAATTCTACTACAAGCATGGAAATTAAACTAACTATTTTTTTGGTTTTTCTTAAAGTTTATCAAACACACAAGAAAAAAACTAGAAAAAGAAATTTAAACTAGCATGGATAATACAATGAAAGAGTATGAGCACCGACGACTAGCGTGTGAGCATAAATATAAAGTCGGTGAGAAATACGTACTCCCCCAAGCTTAGGCTTTTGGCCTAAGTTGGTTTAATACCAAGGACTGCCGCTACTCTCCCCGGTATAATGGGAGGTGTAATCAGGATACCACTGGCTGGTCATCTCCGGATCCCACTGGACAGATGATGCAGGATAAGGGTCCATCTCAGGTTCCGGCTTAGGTTCAGGTTCAGGGGTAAAAGCTTGAGCTCGGTGATTGTTCGCTGCTTCCAGCGTGACAAGACGATTTTCTTCGCCTCGGAGCCCTTCTTTGGCTCCTCTACAACAATAGAATTAACAAAGCCACCCACATCTTCACGATGGGGTTCATCTAATTCTCCCTCATAAGGTATCCTACATACCGCACAAAAATGATGTAAAGATATTTCTTTGAATTCATCATATAAATGAAATGATATTGCAGGCAGTGATTTCTTAGGATAATAATAAAAGTTTTGCACGAAAGTATTGGTAAGTAAGAGATAATGATCGATTTGGTCGTTCATGAAACCGGTGAGGCATGCAGTCTCGATTAAAGCATAAAAGTCTTCATGAATTCCGGCTTCTTTCAAGAAATCCTCACACGGCCATTCGCACGACCATACTTCCGCTAAGCGAGGAAGATTATACTTGGCTTTTTCCTTCTCTTTGGCTTGTTTTTCCTGAGAGCTTTGGCTAGAAGAGCCTTTGAAAAGCCTCCTTAACATTTTCTGAAAATTTCTGAAATTTTAGTAACTTCAAAATAAAAGTGAATAAAACTAAACAAGATTGATAGCAACTACTCCTACAAGTTCCTAGAGCCTATATCATACATTGGAATTGCTTGGGACCTCAAAAATTTAACATGCAAGCTCAAGAACATGGCCACCTATGCAGCAAAATATTGCAATGAATAAAGCACTAGAACAAAAACTAATTGGACCAATGGAGGAGTCACATACCAAGCAACAATCTCCCAAAGCAGTTTTGCGAATGGAGCTTTGAGCTAAGAGATCAAAAATCGCAGCAAAACGAGCTAGAACTCGTGCTTGAGCTGGATGGGGATTTTTTGGGTAGAAGATGAAGTGTGTGGGTGCTGGCATAAGTGGAGGGGAGCCACTAGGGGCCCACGAGACAGGGGGGCGCGCCCTACAGGGGGGGGCTCCTCTCTCGTGGCCTGGTGCTTGCCCCTCCTGCAGTGTTTTCAGTACCTAAAATCCTCAAATATTCCAGAAAAAATCATACTAAATTTGCAGGGCACTTGGAGCACTTTTATTTTCAGACTATTTTTTAATGCACAGATACTTCAGAAAACAAACGGATAATACTATTTTTGCTTTATTTATTCTAAACAATAGAAAGTAAAAAGAGGGTACAAAAGGTTGTGCCTTCTAGTTTCATCCATCTCGTGATCATCAAAATGAATCCACTAACAAGGTTGATCAAGTCTTGTTAACAAACTCATTCCAAATAACACGGAACCGGAGAAATTTCGAATAACACTAAGTTACCTCAACGGGGATATGAAAATCCCCAACAATAAGAATATCATACTTTTTCTTGACAGTAGGGAGAGGAAATTCAAAACCTCCAAAAATGATAGTTGGTACTTTTTCAATAGAATTGATACTATGAACTTGAGATTGTTTCCTCAGAAAGTGTACCGTATGCTCATTGCCATTAACATGAAAAGTGACATTGCCTTTGTTGCAATCAATAACAGCCCCTGCAGTATTAATAAAAGGTCTACCAAGGATAATAGACATACTATCGTCCTCGGGAATATCAAGAATAACAAAGTCCGTTAAGATAGTGACATTTGCAACCACAACAGGCACATCCTCACAAGTACCGACAGGTATAGCAGTTGATTTATCAGCCATTTGCAAAGATATTTCAGTGGGTGTCAACTTATTCAATTCAAGTCTATGATATAAAGAGAGAGGCATAAAACTAACACCGGCTCCAAGATCACATAAAGCAGTTCTAACATAATTTCTTTTAATAGAGCGTGGTATAGTTGGTACACCCGGATCTCCAACTTTCTTTGGTATTCCACCTTTAAAAGTGTAATTAGCAAGCATGGTGGAAATTTCAGCTTCCGGTATCTTTCTTTTATTTGTGATGATATCCTTCATATACTTAGCATAAGGATTTACTTTAAGCATATTAGTTCAGCGCATACATAAGAAAATAGGTCTAATCATTTCAGCAAAGCGCTCAAAATCCTCATCATCCTTTGACTTGGATGGTTTAGGAGGAAAGGGCATGGGTTTCTGAACCCATGGTTCTCTTTCTTTACCATGCTTCCTAGCAACAAAATCTCTCTTACATAACGTTGATTCTTTGATTGTGGGTTATCAAGATCAACAACAGGTTCAATCTCTACATCATTGTCTTTGCTAGGTTGAGCATCAACATGAACATTATCATTAACATTATCACTAGGTTCATGTTCATCACCTGATTGTGTTTCAACATCAGAAATAGAAATATCATTGGGATTCTCAGGTGTGTCTATAGTAGGTTCACCAGAAGCATGCAAAGTTCTACCGTTTTTCTACTTCTTCTTTTTAGAAGAACTAGGTGCCTCTAAATTATTTCTCTGAGAATCTTGCTCGATTCTCTTAGGGTGGCCTTCAGGATAAAAAGGTTTCTGAGTCATTCTACCAGTTCTAGTAGCCACTCTAACAGCAAAGTCATTTTTATTATTCAATGCATCAAGCAAATCATTTTGAGCTTTAAGTACTTGCTCAGTTTGAGTAGCAACCATAGAAGCATATTTGCTAACGTGGTGAAGTTCATATGTAACTCTAGCCAGATTATCGCCTACGCGTCCTATCTCGAAAGCATTATTCTTTAACTCTCTACCAACATAAGCATTAAAACTTTCTTGTCTGGCCATAAAGTCATCAAATTCATCTAAGCATGGGCTATGAAATTTAGTAGAGGGTCAACTTTATCATATCTATAGAGAGAATTTACCTTTACTACCTGTGTAGGGTTATCAAGACAATGTGGTTCTTCAGGCGGTAAATTAAGACCATGTATTTCTTCAATAGGAGGTAAATTCTTAACATCTTTAGCTTTAATACCCTTTTCTTTCATTGATTTCTCTGCCTCTTGCATATCTTCAGGACTGAGAAATAAAACACCTCTCTTCTTCGGAGTGGGTTTAGGAATAGGCTCAGGAGTTGGCTCAATTGGTTCAGGAATTACTTCAAGAATTGGCTCAGGAAGAGTCCAATTATTTTCATTAGTCAACATATTATTCAATAGTATTTCAGCTTCGTTGACTGTTCTTTCCCTGAAAACACAACCAGCACAACTATCCAAGTAGTCCTTGGAAGCATCGGTTAGTCCATTATAAAAGATATCAAGTATTTCATTTTTCTTAAGAGGATGATCATGCAAAGCATTAAGTAACCGGAGAAGCCTCCCCCAAGCTTGTGGGAGACTCTCTTCTTTGATTTGCACAAAATTATATATTTCCTGCAAGGCAGCTTGTTTCTTATGACAAGGGAAATATTTGGCGGAGAAGTAATAAATCATATCCTGGGGACTACGCACACAACCAGGAGCAAGAGAATTATACCAAGTCTTAGCATCACCCTTTAATGAGAACGGAAATATCTTAAGGATGTATAAATAGCGAGACTTCTCATCATTAGTAAACAGGGTAGCTATATCATTTAACTTGGTAAGATGTGCCACAACAGTTTCAGATTCAAGGCCATAAAAAGTATCAGATTCAACTAAAGTAATAATATCAGGATCAACAGAGAATTCATAATCCTTATCAGTAACATAGATAGGTGAACTAGCAAAAGCAGGATCGGGTTTCATTCTAGCATTAAGAGACTGCTGCTTCCATTTAGGTAATAGTTTCTTAAGTTCATTTCTATCATTGCAAGCAAGAATTTCCATAGCAGCTGCTTCATTCATAACATAACCCTTAGGAACAACAGGTAATACATAATCATTGGGGGAACCTTCATCATCACTATGATCAATAATATGTTCTTCAATATTTTCATTCCCCCTAACTCTAGCAAGTTGTTCATCTAGAAATTCACCTAATGGCAAAGTAGTATCACGCACAGAAGTAGTTTCGTGTAAGTGCATCTAGTGCCCCTTAGTGATTTTGGTGTATTGAAGACTTATAGGTTAAGGGACTAATGTGTTTATGAGTGTACACAGGTCTATAAGTCCATGAGGAGTTTGATATTTACAGAGAAAGTCGACCCCTAAAAATGAATATCTTCGACTAAAGATTTTGGTATTCCTGAAGACTTTCATGAAGACTTTGAAAGTGAAGAAATTGGTGTGACCGTGAAGACTTGATATTCATGCAAGGAATATGAAGCTTGAAGACTTTCGTTTTCATAGTTTTGTTTTTCTCCTTCTTGAGTCATAGGAAACACCATACTGTTAAAGGGGGTCGAGGAAATACTAAAGAAAAATTTCCATGTGATGCTCAACTCAAAATCCTACACCTACCAATCCCTTCGAGTGAAGCTATTGGAAATCTCATACAGTTCAGTCAATTTCTTCAGTGAAAGAGAAGGAGTTCTTCTGGTCGCTGAGGAATTTGTTCTGACTGAGGAGTTAGGAATTCGCCAGTGCGGATTGCCTACACAGTGAGGAACATGATAGCCCTGAGGAATTTGAGAGTCAAATTTCCGACCGTTGCTGTGCGACGCGCCAGCTGTCCCAAAATATCTTATCCACATAACGATCATATCATTGAAGGGCATTTATGTCTTACCATGTCGGACTGCTCCCTAGGCTATAAATAGCCGCCCCCTACAACCACTAGCTGGTTGGCTTCTCCGAGAGAAACTGACACTTGTCATTTGAGAGCAACCCATCCTCCGAGGACTTTGAGCAAAAATCATCGAGTGAGGAAAATCCGAAACCCCAAACACCTACAAACCCAAAGTGATTGAGCATCACTGAAGAGATTGATCCTGTGTGGATCTAACGCTTGTTACCTTTGAAGACTGTGCTTCTTCTAGACGGTTAGGCGTCATGGTCTAGAGCATCCAAGAGGAATTGTGGATCGCCGAGTGACCAAAGTCTATGAAGGTTTGGAAGTCGCATGAAGACTTACCACGAGTGATTGGACGAGGTCTGTGTGACCTTAGTTCAAGGAGAATACGGTGAGTACTTGGTGTCCTGAGCTGCGTGCTCAGCGAGTGGGTGTCCGAGACTGTGTGTCCTCGAGTTTAAATACTCAGCCGCTCCAACCAGACGTACAACTGAGAGAGCAGTTGGAACTGGTCTACCAAATCATTGTCTTCACCAACCTTACTGGTTCTATTTCCTCAACTCTTTCATTTCCTCAGTACTGTGTTGAGTGATTGTTCATATCTGTGTTTGAAGACTTTGACTGAAGACTTTCTCAATTTCCTCAGTTCAATTTCTTCAGTCTGTTTGTCTTCATCTTGTGTTATCCTGTGTTTACGCTTTCTGTACTCTGTGTTTGTCTTCATTTCATCATGATGACTATGTGTGTATTCTGTCATGCTTACTTCTGAGTACTTATTTCGCTGCAAGTAGTTCTTCGCTAAGGAATTTCCTCACTGGCAAATTCCTCAGTGAAGAATTCACAAAAATCGCCTATTCACCCCCCCTCTAGTCGATATAATGCACTTTCAATTGGTATCAGAGCAAGGTACTCCCTTGTTCTATGTGATTTTGGTTTAACCACCTGGAGTTCTAGTTATGTCGACTGCAGGATCGAGGAACGTTTACTGCCCCATCTTTGACGGTCATGAGTATCCTCGGTGGAAGGCCATGATGCAAAAGCGACTCTTGGCTATGTACAACAAACTATGGACCGTCACCGAGATCGGTCTTACCGATCTATGCAAGATGGCTGAGGCTGATGACATTCGCAAGTACACACTGCTTAACCTCACAGCGAAGGGTGTCATCTGCTCTACTCTGTCCCAAAATCAGTTCAGGAACGTCATGCATCTCAATCACGCGAAGCTAATCTGGGACCGTCTCTCTGAGGTCTATGAAGGTCATCGGACTCGTCATGATCTTTGGTTTGAGGATTACAAGGAATCTCTCAATGCGATGACATTCGAACCAGAATCATCATCGTCTACCCCCTGCCTTATGGCAAACGGTGCTGAGGTAACCGAATCCTACCTATCCGAATCTAGTGATGATGAATCTGGCGATGAATTTGGACCTAGCTATGTCAAACTTGCTTCCCTTGCCACTAAACAAGAAAGAGCCTTGGAAAAAGTTCAATACATGCTAAATAAGAGCGATGATATGTTGGGTGATGAAATGGACCGCACTAAAGACTTAACTGAAAATCTTCAGAGACTTCAGTCTAAGTTTGACAACCTTCAAAGTCATCATAAAACTCTCTTAACTGATCACGAGAAGCTTTCTTATGAATTTATTCAAAGAAAGCAAGATCTTGAGAAGCTAAGAGTGAGTTATGAAGATCTTCAGAAGGAGCGCGATTCATTATTTGCTCAACAAATCAACGCTACTCAGGAAGAATTTGATCCTCCATGCTTAAAGTGCACTGAATTTGAATCTGCTAATTCTTCACCTGAATGTTCAAATGCTTCAAATGTTACAAATTCTTCACCTGCCTCTGCTATCACTAATTCCTCATCTGAGGACATTGCTAGTATCACTGACGATGCAGGGCTGAAGGAATTGTATATGACAGGCATGTACAAAAGCCTCAAAGGGCATCAGACTCTTTGTGATGTGCTTAAAAAGCAGATCCTCAACAGAAACCCTAGGAAAGAGGGTATTGACTTTGAGAGGAAACTCAATGCTGATGGAACATATTGGAAGCCTGAGCAGTACCCCAAAACCTCATGGGTTGCTGCAAAGGGACCTCCAGTTGATCCATCTAACTTATCTGGCTTTACATGTGAATCTCCTCATTCTTCTGATGAGTCATTTGACTCCAACTATAAACTGTTCAAAAATCAGAATGGTGAAGTATTTGCTAGATATGTTGGCACTAACTACAGGAACAATTCCCTTATGAAGAAAATATGGGTTCCCAAAAGTTATGTTGAAAGTCTTCAGGTGAACGTCCTCATGACACCACCTGTGAAGAATAGGGACCCCAGATCAAATTCTTCATATGGACCAAATTCCTCACATGGATCAAATTCCTCAAAAGGATCAAAATCCTCATATGAACATCATTGTGCTAACAACTCTATTTTGCAGGGTAGAGCTAAGGGCTATGAATATGTGCATTATTCTTCAAATCATTATGTTCATAAGTCCTCGAAGAATTTCTCTGCTTATTCATATGCTTACCCTAACCCCTCTTATGTAAAACGAAGTGGACTGGCGTCCATGCCACCTTTCTCATATGGTGCTCGCAGAGTGATGAATTCTTTGCCACCCCTCTAGATGTGGGTGGTGAAGAAAAAGAACTAATCTCTTATGCAGGGTCAGGTCTCCAGTCGTGCTCAAAACGCCTGAAAAATTTCCTGGAGACCTGAACAGTGCCTGAAAGGACGCAGGCGAATCATGATGAAATGAACTTTCATTTCACATGTCCTCACACTGCTTATCTGTGCTATTGCTTGATGATTTGAACTGATGATACTGATGTCATATTCTTCACAGATGAAGTATATGAGTTTGTAAGCTGCACTAATTCATCTGCAGGATGATCAACCCAAAGCAAATGAGTGGGTCATCGATAGTGGATGTACAAATCACATGACTAGTGACAAGAATCTATTGATGGATGCTCCCTTAACACCGTCACATCTGAAGCATATCAGCTTCGCTGACAAAAGCAAAAGTCAGGTATTGGGTCTAGGTAAGGTTGTGATCTCAAAGGATCGACACATGGACAAAGTCATGCTTGTCGAGTCCTTAGGATACAACCTCATGTATGTCTCAATGCTTTGTGATCTTGATATGGTTGTTGTCTTTGGAAAGTATCGTTGTGTTGTGATCATGGAAGCTGACAATTCCAAAGTCTTCGAAGGCTTTAGGAGAGGAGACTTGTACATTGTTGATTTTTCTACAGGACCACAACCTGCCGTGTGCTTACTTGCAAAAGCTTCAGAAGGCTGGCTATGGCATCGACGACTTGGTCATGCTGGCATGAGGAATCTGCACACGCTCGCGAAGAAGAAGCATGTCATTGGCATTGAGAATGTCAAATTCCTCAAGGATCACTTGTGCGGAGCCTGTGAAGCTCGGAAGATGACTAAGGCCAAGCATCCAGCGAAGACTATCATGACCACCACTCGACCATTTGAATTGCTTCACATGGATCTCTTCGGTCCTAATCATTATTCTGCTGTGACTAATGATGCATCTCTATATGGCTTTGTTATTGTTGATGATTATTCTCGTTACACATGGGTACACATTGTTACTTACAAACATGAAGTGCAGGAAGTCTTCAAACGATTTTCCTCGAGGGCTTCAACCAACTTTGGTGTGAAGATCAAGCACATCAGGAGTGACAATGGAACTGAGTTCAAGAATTCCGGTCTTAATGACTATCTTGATGAACTTGGTATTACTCATGAGTTATCTGCTCCTTATACTCCTCAGCAAAATGGCGTCGTGGAGCGCAAGAACAGAACTCTTGTTGAGATGGCTCGCACTATGCTTGATGAATACAAAACGCCTCATCGTTTTTGGATTGATGCAATTGATACCGTGTGCCACATCATCAATAGAGTATATCTTCACAAATTCTTCAAGAAGACTGCCTATGAACTCCTCACTGAAAAGAAACCCAATGTGAGTTATTTCAAAGTCTTCGGTGCTAAATGTTGGATTAGAGATCCTCATCACAATGCTAAATTTGCACCGAAAGCACATGAAGGTTTTATGCTTGGTTACGGAAAGGACTCGCACACCTACAGAGTCTTCAACATCGCTCTTCACAAGATTGGTGAAACTGTAGATGTGCGGTTCGATGAAACTAATGGCTCGCAAAGAGAGCACCTACCTTCTGTGATAGATGAACCAACACCTGAGGATTCTATCAAGTTCAAGGCTACTGAGGATGTCATTCCTACCGAAGAATCTACTGAAGAATTCATTCCAGAACGCGAAGATCGTCGAGCTAATGTACCTGAGGAAAATGCTTAAGAAAATGGTGCTGAAGAAAATGCTAATCAAATTCCTCGACGCCAACCAGCTCATCCTCGCGTTGCAAAAGAAGTGCAAGTTGAAAAGATCATCGATGACATTGAAGCACCAGGTCCTCTCACACGCTCAAAAGCTTCACATTTATCTAACTTTTGTGGGCACTATGCTTTTGTCTCTATCACAGAGCCCACTAAGGTAGATGAAGCATTTCTGGAGCCTGAGTGGATTCAGGCCATGCAAGAAGAATTACATCAGTTCTAGCTCAATAATGTGTGGGAACTGGTCAAACGTCCAAATCCTAGCAAGCATAATATCATTGGCACAAAGTGGATCTACCGCAACAAGCAAGATGAAAATGGCCTTGTGGTGAGGAATAAGGCATGACTTGTAGCTCAAGGCTACACACAGGTTGAAGGAATTGATTTCGATGAAACTTTTGCACCTGTTGCTAGACTTGAGGCTATTCGCATATTACTTGCTTATGCTAACCATCATAATATCACTTTATATCAAATGGATGTGAAAAGTGCATTCCTCAATGGTAAGCTTGAGGAAGAAGTATATGTTTCTCAACCCCCAGGTTTTGAAGATCCAAAGAATCCTGACAAAGTCTTCAGACTCAACAAGGCCCTCTATGGCCTCAAGCAGGCCCCTCGGGCGTGGTATGATACTTTGAAGGAATTCTTCGTGAAGAATGGCTTCACACCCGGTTCACTCGACCCTACTCTCTTTACTAAATCTTATGATGGTGAACTGTTTGTGTGCCAAATATACGTTGATGATATTATCTTTGGCTGTACTGACCAACGTTATAGTGATGAATTTGCCTATATGATGAGTGAAGAATATCAAATGTCTATGATGGGAGAGTTGAAATTCTTCTTAGGTCTTCAAATTCGTCAACAGCACAATGGCATATTCATATCTCAGGAGAAATACCTCAAGGATGTTCTGAGGAAATTCGGCATGCAAGATTGCAAAGGAGTCAAAATTCCTATGCCCACAAATGGCCATCTATGCACTGATGAAAATGGTATTGACTTCGATCACAAGGTATACCGCTCCATGATTGGTTCTTTATTGTACTTATGTGCATCTAGGCCAGATATAATGCTTAGTGTTTGCATGTGTGCCCGATTTCAAGCTACACCGAAGGAATCACACCATAAGGCTGTGAAGCATATTCTTCGATATCTAGCTCACACACCAACACTAGGACTATGGTACCCCAAGGGCTCTACTTTTGATCTCATTGGATATTCTGACTCTGACTATGCTGGTGATCGTGTGGACCGCAAGTCAACATCTGGTACTTGTCATTTCCTCGGACGATCTTTGGTCTGTTGGTCCTCGAAGAAACAGAACTGCGTATCACTGTCTACTGCTGAAGCTGAGTACATTGCTGCTGGTTCTTGCTGTGCTCAATTGCTGTGGATGAAGCAAACTCTCAAGGACTACGGCATCAACATGAAGAATGTGCCTCTCTACTGTGACAATGAGAGTGCCATCAAGATTGCTCACAACCCAGTTCAGCACTCGAAGACAAAGCACATTCAGATTCGTCATCATTTTCTTCGTGATCATGTGTTGAAGGGCGACATTTCTATTGAGCATGTGAAGACTGAAGAACAGCTAGCCGATATCTTCACAAAGCCCTTGGATGAGAAGAGATTTAGCAAGTTGCGGTGTGAGCTAAATATCTTAGAGTCTTCGAATGTTCTTTGAAAAGGACACACATCCTAACACTTATGCAAAATTGATGACTTAGATGTGCAACACATGAAGAAACGTTTTTCTTCAATCAATGAAGAATAACACTCTAAGTGTGAAGAAATTAATGAAGAATTTGATTCTCAGAACCCTACGACAATTGTACGCGGTGTCTGAAATCATCATTCTTATACGGTGGGTCACGCCACCACAAAAGTTGAAAATCTTCAATTTGAGTTTTTCCTCAGTGTTTAAAATTCTCAGTTTTCAAATTTTCAACTTTGCAAAATCTTCACTGTTTCCGCCGTTTTCTTCATTGGCTATATATATATATAAGTTTATGTCCTCTACAGCATTCACTTATGGCTATTTCTTCAAGTTGCATTTTCTGCTAAGTGAATGTGATCGGACCCTTCCCCCTCTATGCTATACTCAACCCAATCTATTCACAAATTCTTCATGTGCGTTCTATTTGAAACTCGTTCAGAATCTTCACTGTGTCCTGTCAGCTGAAGAAATTGCGAACGGAACCTTAAAACTAATCTTATCTAAATTTTCGGCTTTGCCGCTCAAACCGTCCCGTATCTCATGATAGACTTATCTACTTACCCACGATCTAACACGATCTCCACTTTTCAGTACGTGGGTGAAACATGTCAAGCGAATGAGAAGGGCCAGGGGCACGTTCGTCCTAAATCTTCGGGCAAACAGTTTTTCACTGGGACTATAAATACCCTCTCACCCCTTCCTCACTTTCTTTACTCCGCTCGACCGCTCTCTCTCTCGCTCGAGCTTCTCAAACCCTAGCGCCGCTGCTACTCCATCGTCGCCGGTGAGGAAGAGCTTCACTGCCTCGACCTCATCGTCGTCGTACTCGCGCCGGCCGCGGAAATCTTCACTCCACCGCCGCCGTAGCTGTCTTCCTCTGCCAAGTTAGGGCGTGGAAGATCTGAACTGACGAGCTTCAAATCTACACTTCTCAGTTCGTCGTGTTCTTCATCAAGGGTAATTAAAAGTTACTTTTACTGCCCTCTTTGGTTCAAATTTTCTCCACAAAATCTTCAAAGGTGTTTTATTCTTCAAATCCTCACACACAAAACACCTCACTAGTCATCTGTTCTTGATTCATTTCCCTAAGCATCATTTTTCTTCAAGATTCCTCAATTGTGTGGATTGTCGATCTATACAACTCTGGAACCTAAGACAAAGTACGCTTAGTGAAATTCTTCAAGACTCATCTGGTCAAATTCCTCAAACTTGTTCATTTTGAAAACCTTCTGAGAACGCATATGACCTCTTCAAATTCCTCGCAACTATACTCTGTTCATAGGTACTCATGTCCGCTGCTGAATCACTAGGTTCTCATCAACTTAACTCATTTGCAGCGTTCCTCGAAGAAAAGTTGCATACTTCTTCAGAGAATTCGATTGTTCAAATTCCTCAACTGAAGAATATGGCAGAAGGTAAGAAACCACAGAAAGGAGGAAAGAAGCCTGAGGTCATGACTGCGTTTGAAATACCTGAGGACATCTATGCTTACTATTGCACACCTGATGAGGCTAAGTTCTGAAAGGAGAACAAAAATCAGCGCAAGGTGCGCATACAAAGGATTGAAAGGAGATGGGCAAGAGAATGGAGGGAGTACAGATATGTAACTCCAAAGTATATGAAGAAATTCGCTCTAAATCCTCCATGCCCAAGAGCTCCATTGGCACCTGGCCAAGAAGCTGATCCCACCAGCATCAAGCATGGTGAGGATTTTCCTATAGAATGGGCCAAACGCCAAGCCAAGTTGGCAAGACAAGCCAAAGAAGCAGTGAGGAAATTTAATGAAGACTCTGCTGCTACTGCTGCCACAAAGGCCTCTGACAAGCCTAGAAAATCAATGGCAAAGAAGCCCGCTCACAAGCCAAGTGCTTCACCTACTATGCCCTCACGGCCAAGTTCCTCAGCAATGCCCTCACGGCCAGAATCTTCAAAGCCCTCACGACCAGTTCCTCATGCTGCTCCTGCTCCTCCAAAGTCCTCAGTTGCTCCGGCAAAGTCCTCAACACCTGTACATTTGGCCACATGCCAAAGGACTGCAGGCATCTCTATTGCCTCTGGTGTCTCAGCGAGTTCCTCAGCTGCACCAAACTCTTCATCAGGCCCCACTCTGCTGAAGACCAAGGCAACTGCTGGACGAGGTCCTCGGCCTAGTCCGAAGAAGAAACAGGTTGCCTTCCAAGTGCCATCTGACGATGAAGCTGATGATGATGAACTTGTAGAAATCATTAGAGACAGGCAAGAAAGGGCTGCTAGAGCCAAAGGCACAACTATGCCACTGCTTTTGGATCCAAAGGTGATCCTCGACTACATTGATCTCTGGCACAAGGACCCAAACACTCCTATGCCTGATTTTCATTTGACTCCTGGCCAAAGTCACATGCTGACCCATTTCATCAATGAAGAGAAATGGAAATTTGAGAAGGCCAGACAAATCAAGAAGGCTTAGTTCAGGAAAGAGAAGTTCCTGAGGAAAAACATTGTCAAAATGACAACTGATGAACTCCTCACGGTCCAGTCTGAAATCAAAGCCCTCGGCGAGGATTTCAATGCTTATTATGCTGATTGGCAAGGAGGCGAAGTCAGGTTCGTTAAACTGACTGAGAAGTTCACAAATGTTGCAGCCCCATCGCAACAAGAAATTCCTCAAGCTGAAGCCTCTGTTCAGCAAACTGAAGAACATGCCAGCACCGCTGATGATTTTTAGGCTGCTGATGAAAATGCTAGTTCCAGGGCTGATGACTCCATTCCAGCCGCTGAAGACATTGCCAGGGCATCCACTAGTGGTGCGCTTGTAGAAAATGAAGAAGTCAGGGCAACTGCATCAGTTGCGCCTGAGGAAATTCAAACAGATTCCTCAGCTCCTCCTGCGCCTACACCAACTCCTACCCTTCCATTTGCATCAGATGTGAGGAAGACCAAGGCTGCAGAGAAAGCTGCAGTGAAGAAAAGGAAAGCATCATCTGCTTCAGATTCTTCAGCTCTGAAGAAAATCAAGACTATGACCAGCACACTCGAGAATCCAATTGATGTTGTTCCGGTTTCCACCATGCCATCAAAGGACCTTGTTCCTTTTGGTGAAGAATATGTGATCCCTAGCGGATCTGATGAAGAAAATCATTCTGCTGCTTCGTCAAAACAGATTGATGAAGAAATTGAAGTGGATGCAATCCCCTCAACACCTGTTGCTTCCTCGCCAATGCCTCAGTTCACAGCTGAAGAGGCTGGCGTTGAAGAAATTGAAGATGAAGACGTGGATATTGGATGCACTACGCCTGTGATGAATGATGACTTTTGGGAAAGTCAGCATCCCAATTCTCCACACTTCACCCCACTATAGCAAATACCTCAGTCCCCTACACCAACTGTTCAAATGGGCTCTGAAGAAACTCATCCCACCCCGTCTGTGCATGAAGAAATTCCAGCCACTAGTGCTGAAGAAACTGCTGCTGCTGATACTTTGAACATGCAGACTGCCACTGAAGTGGAACCAGAAATTCCTCAACCTGAAGATTCGGAGATTGTGATTCCTGAGGTTGTGATGCAACTCACAGACACTCCTGTGCCCAAGCCGAAAGATCCATTCTCAAAGAAGCAAAAGTTCAAGGTTGCTGATTTCTTCAACGAGCATGTGTTCTTCACTGGCTACAATCCCTATGATTCTGCTCGCATAAGGAAGAGGCGTTTCTGGACTGCTAGTCAAGCAAATTTCTATTCCTCTGTGCTATTCGACAAAGACAAAGTCTTCGATCATGCACACATTCCTCACGTGGACATGGAATCTCTGCCGTGCTTCGAGCCAGTCCTCAGTGTTCTTCATGATGCTGGATTGCTGAATTTATGCACTGACATCTGTGATTGGAATGAAGAACTCATTCTTCAATTCTTTGCAACGCTGCACATCACAGGAAATTCTGAAGATGTGAACTCATGGGTGCTGGACTGGATGTCAGAAAATACTCACTACAAGGCACCAGCAACTGAATTGCTTCGTGCCCTCCCACTCAGTCCTCCCCTTGATGGTGCTCGTTGCGTCTACAATGAACCTGAGCTTACAAATCATTACATGCAAGTGCTAATGAAGCCTTTGAAGCCAGGGCAGACCCCACGAACCAAATTCCTCATCGAGGAACTACTATATGTGCCTCGGACTGTCTATCGCATTCTGACGAAGACAATGTGTCCTATCAAAGGCCACGACTCAAATGATGAAGAAGTCATTGGCATCATGAAGAATATGCTTTTCAATATCATTCATGGCGTTCCCGTCAACTTCCATGATTTCTTCATGAGGACTCTGGCAAATATTGCTATGTCACCATTTGAGCTGAAGCCTTATGCGCCATGGATTATGAGATTCATCAGGACAAGGTCTTCACTCAACTACAAGGCTGATACTCTGAACCATGGCAGCTACTTGCCTCCAATTGAAGTCCTCAAATGGACATTTTCCTCAGCTGATGACAAAGGCAAGGCAACTGCTGTGATAGATGAAGGCATTCGTCCATTGGATGGTCAATTTCGCAAGGCTGCATCCTACTCCACCAATGATGACTCTGCCACACATGACTCTGCCGCCAACACCTCTGCCAAGCAAATTCCTCAAGCCACAACACCCAGGGTGATGACTGATCGTGAGTTACTCCTCAGTCTTCATCAGAAAGTTGATCGCAATCATAAATGGGTCAAGCGTCAGTTTGGTTCAATTCTTTACAACATGACCTCAACACACAATGCAGTGAAGAAAAACCAATACTACCTCCATGAAACCTTCAACCGTACCTGGGCTGTTCTATCTCATGTCTACAACGTAGAAGATCTGAAGAGCATGGGTCTCAAGGAAGAATTTGACTGGTCTGCACCTCCGCCGAAGAAATTCAAGAAGGTCAAGGTTCCTTCCTTGGTGGCCAGCTCCTATTCTTCATCGCGTGACACTGATGAAAATGAAGACTTGGACGACATTGCGCAGGCCCTACTACGACAACCGACCCCGACAACGCTGGCGCTCCTCCATCAACTTGATATTCTTCACGGGCGTTAGTCCTCAGTTTTGATCCTTTTGGTCATTCGATGACAAAGGGGGGAATTAGTCTTCAAGCGGGTCTATTATATGGGCGTTTTTTGCTAAGTTACAACTCTCGCTCTTCTGAAACTTTTATTGGATCGAGTTGTAATCTTAAACCCGATGGTGCTCTGATACTTTTGATGCACTGTGCTCTGATTCTGCATGCTTGTTCCTCGTTGATATTATTTCACGCATGCTGAGTCTCTTCAAGCACCATATTTCATCATGCATTTCAAATTCTTCATATTATATGTCAAATGCATGTATGAATTACAAGATATACGGGGAGATCTCCATGATTCAACTCTTCAAGTGTGCATTGCTTCAAAAGCAAATTCCTCACTATGCACATCTTCAAGGGGACACTACTAGGGAAAACCTTATGCACAAAAATTTAGCAACAATGCGGGTCAAAAAAGGGCGCTAGTGCTAGATAGCAGTAGCGATTGAAGAAAAACCGTGCTACAGATACAACCTTAGCAGTAGCGCGTGTAGTGGCAATAGCGCTACTACTAATATTACCATTGCTAGAATGATAGGCTACGCAAAATAAATGGAAGAAACGCGCTACCGCTAGGGCATAAGTAGCAGCGTTTCCTAAGAAGAGCGCTACTACTAACGGAAATAAAATAAGATGAAAAACAAATAGAAAAGTAAATTACAATGAAAGAAATAGAAAAAGGAGAAAGGAAAAATAAAATGTAAAGCAAAATAAATGAAAATGCGAAAAAACGAAGGAAGGCATAGCAGCAGCGTGTGTTTGTAAGAGGCGCTATAGCTAACATAGCTGCAGCGCGTGTCCTAGACCCCCGCTATAGAAACAGAAAAAGAAATTAAAAAATGGAAGAAAATTACATAGCTATAGCAGCAGCGCATTTTGTAAAAACCGCTATAGCTATCTAAGCTATAGCGTGTTTTACCAAACGCGCTACCGCTAAGTTTGACTTAACCAAAAAACTGTTTCCCCCCGGCCACCACTTCTCCCCCAAATCCCTCAACCCACCCCGCGTACCGCCGTCTCCCCGATTCGCCGTCGCCCCACTTCGCCGCCGTCTCCTATCGACGTCGACGCCACCAGAGCCATGCGCCGTCGACGCCACCGGAGCCGCCCCCAACGCCACGAAGCCGCACGGCCTCGTCAACGCCACCGGAGCCGCCGTCGATGCCACCGGATCCTTCCTCGCCATAACTGCCTCCCTCGCCATCACCGGAGACGCCCTTGCCTCCCTCGCCATCACCGGAGATGCCCCTGCCTCCCTCGCCACCACTGCCTCCGTCGCCACCACCGGAGCCATCCTCTGTAAGCCCCCACCCCTCCTCTCTCTCTCATCCATAGGTTAGCTAGTTTAATTAGGTTAATTATCTAGGTTAGGGCAAAAATTTAGTTAGGGCTTTGACAGAGAAGTAGTTAGGTTAACTAGTTTAATTAGGTTAATTATCTAGGTTAGTGCAAAAATTTAGTTAGGGCTTTGACAGAGAACTAGTCAGGTTAACTAGTTTAATTAGGTTAATTATCTAGGTTAATTAGTGCAAAAATTTATTTTGGGCTTTGACAGAGAACTAGCTGCGTTAACTAGTTTAATTAATTATCTAGGTAAACTAGATTAACTAACTAGGTTAAATAGGTAGGTTAATTAGGTTCGTTGGATTAACAAGCTAGGTTAAGTAGGTTGGCTAGGTTAGAGGAAAATTTTATTTTAGAGCATTAGGACAGAAGGGTTAGAGAAATGGAGTTCCTTTGCAATTTAATTGGGTTCTCTCCTAGGCAGAGAAGGGTTAGAGATAATAATGTGTGTTTGTGTGAGAGAGAGGAATAGCTAGATCAACATAATTTGGGTTCTGTCCTAGGCAGAGAAGTGTTTAGTGAGGTCATTTTGCAAAGGTTTTTGATTTTTGAAAAGACCACTATTTTTCAAGGAAAAGAATTTAGGCAAATTTTATTTTTCATTGAAGTGGTCATGTTATATCTTTTCATTGAAGTTGTTCGATTCTGCCCAAGTGGCTTTGTTGTTTCCAGGGAATGATGCTGAGTGGCCTATGTTTTGCCGGAATGTTGATTCATTTCTGTTCCGGCAAATTTCAGGTTCTCGATTTGTCCACTTTTTAGCAAAGGTCATGCCGAAATTTTCCGTGAATTTTGGCATGACTTGTGCTACAAACTAGGACATATCGAGTGCCCGGGATTTGCCGCACCAGGAAGGAGTCAACATTCCTGCAAAACAATAGGCCTTTTTTATGTCATTATTCATTTTACTAGGTCTAGAATTAATTGACTAGATTTAATCATAGAAAACATGGCTAGCAACGATGAAGGACAGGGTTCTGGTGATTGCGATGACGTCTACCGGGCGGCAGACGAATTTTTTAGCCTTACCGACGATCAACCGATGTTGTTGCTGGGCCCACCGGTGGCATCGGGGACTGAGACCGTCACGCAGACCGGTGCTGAGACTGAGACCGGCACTGAGATTCAGACCGGCATCGAGACCAGCGCTGAGACCGGTGCTGCCTCGGGGAGCGGAGCCGGTGTAGAACCGAAAGCAATGAGGCAACGGGTTCCTAACAAACTCAGGACTACTAGACTGGTGGTCACGGAGGTGGACGAAGGCAATTTTGAGCCAAAGGCGCCCGAGGAAGCGCGCGCATGCTATGGCAATCAAATAGGCTGCATCGTACGTACAACCGCCATCATCAACGATGAGAAACTACAAAAGATAGAAAATATGAGGAGCTCCCTCCTAAAGAAGTTTCACCAGATATTCTTGTTCCCGGGCCGGAATGAGAAGGATTATGAAGATCCAGACAAGGACCCGGCAATGAAGAAGATAAACAAACACGCCATGAACAAGTTTAGCGATGCGTTGGCCGCCTGGAAAACTCGAGTGAAAGCAAAGATCATCGACAAGAAGGAACCCTACTCCGAGATTGTAAAGGATAATCCAACAATCACGGAAGAGCAGTTTCAAATATTCAAGGAGGCTTGCGAGGCCAAAGCTGCCAAAAAAAGTCTAAGTACATGAAGGGGCTTCAAGAGAGGAACATTGGGAGCCACCACCTCGAAAGCCGTGGTTACGGCGGAAAGAGGTCCAAATGGGCCAAGGAGGACGCGGAAGCCGCGAGTCTGGGCATCCCAGACCCCTTGGCGGATTTCACCGTCCCGCAAGAGCGTGACGTCCTGAGGGCCCGGCACCGCTGGGACCCAGTGAAGAAGGTTTACGAGACAACACCGGTCATTACGGAGTTGATGAGACTGCTGGTAATTTTAGTTTCTGATCAATTCGACTGCACATGTTAGTCATATTTGTAAACGATCCTTGTACCTTTTGCAGAGAGAGCAGCACTGGATTGCGGCTGAAAGCGACTAGCCGTCTGAGGCATTGGCGAGGCCCAAGTGGGACACTCCATTCAACCGGGCGTTGAACATATTGAAACGACAACCGGTGGATACTCGACCGTCGTATGGACGCGTGCATGGTGTCGGAGACGGCACCACGTGGAAGAAGTACTAACATGAGACCACGGAGGAGAGAAAGGAAAGACGGAGGTTAACTGAAGAAAACATCGACAAGAAGGTTGAGATTGCGGTTGAGAAGAAATCATCTCAGACAGTCGCAACAGCGGTAGCTACCGCAAAACAGGTGGTTGCAGATTTGTCTACTTCCTTGGTGACGGGCGTTTTCACTTGGACAAGGCAAAATCCAGAAAAAAAATGCAGAGGACTTTCCCCTTGCTGACTTCTTGGGAGCACCTGCTCCCGCACCGGCTCCCGCACCAGACGTGCTTGGTGGCGCCTCATCTTTGGCTGAGCTCAACGCCCTCACGGTATCTGACACACCGGCCCCCTTCAATATAAATGTATAATCTCCCGTTTTCATTGCCTTTGGGATGTCTCACGTCGCAGACTTCTCTTTGCAGGCCGACGAAACCCGCGCACCATATTGTACACCATCAACAAACAGAAGGTGGACGTGGGGAATGCGACAATAATGGAGCCAAAGGAACCATTATTCCACAGACGGCCGATCCCCCCCGAACATCTTCAACGTTTCCGTGGCCAGTGTCAAACCGGGCCACGAGAATTTGCCTCCTGTAATACTAGTGGGGGATGACGACGAGACCCCACGGCGGCTTGGTGATTGTTGTAATGGGTGGGTCCTGTTGTGGCCAAAGAGTCTGCTTCGTCTGGAGGCGGCCGGGAGCACACCCACGAGCACGCAGCCTCAGCAAGGTATGAACATCAACACCCCACCTACCCAATTAGCGTCGGGTGTCGGGTTGGGTGATAGCGGACGGGGTAAGGAGGAGGCTCCATTAGTCGTTGATGACGTCACCATGGATGAGGATGAGGATGACGATGGCGCTGAATAGTATGTCTATACTGGTGCCTCCTCAGGGTTTGAGCGTCATGAGTCGGTGCCTGAATTAACGTCTCAGCGTATTATGGACGACCTTCCGGTAGTAAAGAAGTCTAGGAAGAGAGCGAGGAAAGGCAAAAAAGCTGATTCTATGATCCAGCCGCCTCAGCAGCCTCGACTTCAGGACCGTATAGATATCCCCGATGCAGATAAATGGCATATCCCCGGTCAACCAATCCTACCTGCAACAGCGCTACGGGCCAGATTCGGCGATCTAAGGAGACTTCATGACGATGTGCTGCGGGTAGAGAAAGGCCTCATCGCCTCGAAAGATCCAGGATACCCACTCTACGTGGTTAACGTTCCGCGGCAAATGTCGTACGTCGACAGCTTCCCCGCGGATAAGTTCTTCCTCCGATTTGATTACATATTCGACATGTTTCACGTGAAGAAGCTGGATTTTACGTTTGTCCGCCTTTATGCCTTGCACATGAACTACATCATTGGGGTTGAGCACATACGTCATATCTGTGTCGCTGACCCGTACTACATGCACGAGGGCTTCTTGGGAGTCAGCGCAGAGCACCTGAATACGCGAGGAATTACATCGTCAGTTTCATGCTTGCCAATAAGGACAAGGAGGCGATTCTCGTGCCTTATCATCCTGTGTAAGTCATCCGTGCTGCTATCCTTCCTTCAATTTTAATAATTCATTTGCACGATGGAGGCTAATTAATTTGAGGTGTACTTATTTTGCACAGCAGCGGGCGTGCCGTCCTCATCATCCTCTACCCCCGATTCTCTTACGCTCTTTACTTGGACTCGTTGAAGAACATTCACAAAAAGGATTACACCCACATCAAAGATGTTCTCGACAGTGCTATGTTTTACTACCAAGCAAGGGGTGGAGAGTTTAGGGACAGGAAGAGAAGGGGCGGCAGGGTCGCCTTCAGCCATAAGACCGACTTCTGCTGCATCCAGCAACCGAACGATTCTCTTAATGATGGATTCTATGTCCTACACCACATGCTGGAGTACAGACGGGATCACCAGAACCTTCACATGTCACCTAGATCTGGCGATGCCCATATTCTGCAATGGGCAAAGGACATAGGAGATATCGAGGATCATCGACTTCGAGCTGAGTTCTATAACATCCAGCGCGAACTTGCCCAAATCATCATGAAGGAGGTTGTCGGAAAAACAGGGATGTTCTACGGAGAAGGACAAATGTCGCGGGAAGACGTCCGAACATGGATAGCCTCTCAGCGTCTCGACATGAAGCCTTTCACTAAGCTCGAGGACTATCTTCCTGACATGGATGGATGGCACGACATGGTGGAGTGATTGTCGATATATGACAATGTGTCCGTTTAGTCCATACTTTCTATATGACAAAACTTTGAATTATGCACGGTGAAACTTTATTTGTGATGTAATGAAACCGTCCTCCTCCTCGACTAGCGAAAATCACTCTAGTTAGGGCATTTTGGTACGATGAACTTTGTTATTTATGCTTATGATATGTTGTTTCTATTTTTACCAAGTCTGTCTCTTTCTGTTGCTCAACTATATATGTTGCATATCATAGACTCATGTGACGATGCAGGTGCATAGATCATAGATGGCGAAGAAGTGCTACGCCAGGAGTATATATACGACAAGTGGCCGGAGTGTCAGGCCCAGGTGTACCAGTTTCCGGTTTCCGAGCGACAGGCAGTAGTTAGTTTAGGTTCACGCTAATGCGAGAGAGGGATACGAACTCATGTACTCAAAGTGATAGCTCTTCTCGCGTATATCATTGTTTAGATGGATGACGATGTATTTGCAAGTAATCGAGACTTGTATCGCTATTTTCGAGATTGATGACGAGAGACCACTTTGTGTTGGATGATGATTATGATGATGACATGAATTGATGAGACTAATTGTATGTATATGCTATGATTACATTTGTATGTGTATGATATGCTAAAGATTATTGTATAAAGCCTATTCAAATACAAAACAAATACAAAACAAATATGCAGGAAAAAAACTAATAAAACTAGTAGTAGCGAGGGGGGGAAATTTAGCAGTAGCGCCGCCTTACCAGTAGCGCTTCCCTGTAAACAGCGCTGCAGATAATATCAGTAGCGCCCTTTTCTAAAGAGTGCTACAACTATTCAGGTATAGCAGTAGCGTGGGACAACAGGCGCTACTGATATACGTTAGCTGTAGCGCCTTATTAGTAGCGTCGGTCCCCGCGCTACTGAGAGGCCCAAAACCCGCGATGCTGCTAGGCTTTTCCCTAGTTGTGGGAGTGTTCTATATCTTGCAATCAAATTCCTCAATATCAGTACTTACACTTCATATGTTTATCCCCGTTGAAAACTTAACTTATATTGTCATCAATCACCAGAAAGGGGGAGATTGTAAGTGCATCTAGTGCCCCTTAGTGATTTTGGTGTATTGAAGACTTATAGGTTAAGGGACTAATGTGTTTATGAGTGTACACAGGTCTATAAGTCTATGAGGAGTTTGATATTTACAGAGAAAGTCGACCCCTAAAAATGAATATCTTCGACTGAAGATTTTGGTATTCCTGAAGACTTTCATGAAGACTTTGAAAGTGAAGAAATTGGTGTGACCGTGAAGACTTGATTTTCATGCAAGGAATATGAAGCTTGAAGACTTTCGTTTTCATAGTTTTGTTTTTCTCCTTCTTGAGTCATAGGAAACACCGTACTGTTAAAGGGGGTCGAGGAAATACTAAGGAAAAATTTCCATGAGATGCTCAACTCAAAATCCTACACCTACCAATCCCTTCGAGTGAAGCCATTGGAAATCTCATACAGTTCAGTCAATTTCTTCAGTGACAGAGACGAAGTTCTTCTGGTCGCTAAGGAATTTGTTCTGACTGAGGAGTTAGGAATTTGCCTGTGCGGATTGCCTACACAGTGAGGAACATGATAGCCCTGAGGAATTTGAGAGTCAAATTTCCGACCGTTGTTGTGCTGCGCGCCAGCTGTCCCAAAATATCTTATGCACATAACGGTCATATCATTGAAGGGCATTTATGTCTTATCATGTCGGGCTGCTCCATAGGCTATAAATAGCCGCCCCCTACAACCACTAGCTGGTTGGCTGCTCCGAGAGAAACTGACACTTGTCATTTGTGAGCAACCCATCCTCCGAGGACTTTGAGCGAAAATCATCGAGTGAGGAAAATCCCAAACCCCAAACACCGACAAACCCAAAGTGATTGAGCATCACTGAAGAGATTAATCCTGCGTGGATCTGACGCTTGTTACCTTTGAAGACTGTGCTTCTTCCAGACGGTTAGGCGTCATGGTCTAGAGCATCCAAGAGGAATTGTGGATCGCTGAGTGACCGAACTCTGTGAAGGTTTGGAAGTTGCCTTAAGACTTACCACGAGTGATTGGACGAGGTCTGTGTGACCTTAGTTCAAGGAGAATACGGTGAGGACTTGGTGTCCTGAGCTGCGTGCTCAGCGACTGGGTGTCCGGGACTGTGTGTCCTTGAGTTTAAATGCTCAGCCGCTCCAACCAGACGTACAACTGAGACAGCAGTTGGAACTGGTCTACCAAATCATTGTCTTCACCAACCTTACTGGTTCTATTTCCTCAACTCTTTCATTTCCTCAGTATTGTGTTGAGTGATTTTTCATATCTGTGTTTGAAGACTTTGACTGAAGACTTTCTCAATTTCCTCAGTTCAATTTCTTCAGTCTGTTTGTCTTCATCTTGTGTTATCATGTGTTTACGCTTTCTGTACTCTGTGTTTGTCTTCATTTCATCATGATGACTATGTGTGTATTCTGTCATGCTTACTTCTGAGTACTTATTCCGCTGCAAGTAATTCTTCGCTAAGGAATTTCCTCACTGGCAAATTCCTCAGTGAAGAATTCATAAAAATCGCCTATTCACCCCCCCTCTAGTCGATATAACGCACTTTCATTTCATCATGCAGAGAAGAGGTGGCATCATCAATAACATGCAACATATCAGAATTCATAGCAGTAGCAGGTTTAGGTGTCGCAAGCCTACTAATAACGGAAGGAGAATCTAGTGCAGAGCTAGATGGCAGTTCCATACCTCCCCTCGTAGTTGAGGGCAAAATAGTAGTTCGATCGTCTTTCAAGTTCTTCATAGTGATCAACAGATATAAATCCCAAGTGACTCAGAGAATAGAGCTATGCTCCCCGGCAACGGCGCCAGAAATTAGTCTTGATAACCCACAAGTATAGGGGATCGCAACAGCTTTCGAGGGTAGAGTATTCAACCCAAATTTATTGATTTGACACAAGGGGAGCCAAAGAATATTCTTGAGTATTAGCAATTGAGTTGTCAATTCAACCACACCTGGATAACTTAGTATCTGTAGCAAAGTGTTTAGTAGCAAAAGTGGTATGGTAATAAAGGTAGCGATAGCAAAAGTAAAGATAAATGTTTTTGGGATTTTGTAGTAGTGGTAACAGTAACAACGGAAAAGTAAATAAGCAAAGAACAATATGTGAAAAGCTCGTAGGCAATGGATCAGTGATGGATAATTATGCCGGATGCAATTCCTCATGCAATAGTTATAACATAGGGTGATATAGAACTAGCTCCAATTCATCAATGTAATGTAGGCATGTATTTCGTAAATAGTCATATGTGCTTATGGAAAAGAACTTGCATGACATCTTTTGTCCTACCCTCCCATTGAAGCGGGGTCCTAGAGGAAACTAAGGGATATTAAGGCCTCCTTTTAATAGAGAACCAGACCAAAGCATTAACACATAGTGAATACATGAACTCCTCAAACTACGGTCATCACCGAGAAGTATCCTGATTATTGTCACTTTGGGGTTGTCGGATCATAACACATAATAGGTGACTATAGACTTGCAAGATAGGATCAAGAACACACATATATTCATGAAAACATAATTGGTTCAGATCTGAAATCATGGCACTTGGGCCCTAGTGACAAGCATTAAGCCTAGCAAAGTCATAGCAACATCAATCTCAGAACATAGTGGATACTAGGGATCAAATCCTAACAAAACTAACTTGATTACATGGTAAATCTCATACAACCCATCACCGTCCAGCAAGCCTATGATGGAATTACTCACGCAGGCGGTGAGCATCATGAAATTGGTGATGGAGGATGGTTGATGATGACGACGGCGATGAATCCCCCTCTCCAGAACCCCGAACGGACTCCAAGTCATCCCTCCCGAGAGAGATTAGGGCTTGGCGGCGGCTCCGTGTCGTAAAACGCGATGAAACTTTCTCTCTGATTTTTTTCTCCCCGAGACGGAATATATGGAGTTGGAGTTGAGGTCGGAGGAGGTCCAGGGGGCCCACGAGATAGGGGGCCGCACCCTTGGGGCGGGCCCTTGTCTCATGGACAGGCTGTGGGCCCTTTGCATTAATTCTTTCGCCAAAAATTCTTATTAAATCCAAAAAGTGCCTCCCTGGATTTCCAGGACATTCCGAGAACTTTTCTTTTCTACACATAAAACAATATCATGGCAGTTCTGCTGAAAACAGCGTCAGTCCGGGTTAGTTTCATTCAAATCATGAAAGTTAGAGTCCAAAACAAGGGCAAAAGTGTTTGGAAAAGTAGATGCGTTGGAGACGTATCAACGAGGCGCTGTTTGGCGAGACCGAGGACGAGGCAGAAGACAATGCCGGCTCCGACGAGTCCCAGCTCCGCTGGCGTCGACGAGGCCCTGCTCCGTCGAGGCCCCGCGGCACCAACAACAAGGCAGAGGACATCGCCGGCTCTGCTGAGGCCTCGCCCCGCCAACAACGAGGCAGAGGACGTCGCTGGCTCAGCCGAGGGCCCACCCTGCCGGCAACATGGGGGAGGATTTCCACCGCTCCATCGAGGCGCCGCCCGCCGGCAATGAGATAGAGGACATCACCGGCTCCGCCAAGGCCCCGCCCCGCTGCCAACAAGGCCACGCCACACAGAAAATGAGGAAGACTAGAACACGGTAGGTTGCCGCCGCTCGGGTCCAAGTAAGGCCACCGCTGCTACCCTCTGGTTGAAGCCAAGCTAGGCGGGTTGACCACTGACGGCCGGTTAGCTTCTTGGCGGCGACGTGGAGTCAGAGAGCTGCGCTGGAGAAGAACGATGCTTCTACTTAACTGCTGGTGCAGTTGGCTAACTGACACGTGGGCCCAACATGCCACATGTCAGTTATGCAACTGCACCTGCAGTTAAGTCACTGAAGCTTCTGTTCGGCTCAGTGGGACACAGGTGGTAGCTTCGGTTAATTAATTATACCTCCAGCGCACCCCTTTTTAGTTGAATAATGTATGAAATGTAATGAAATCCGGCATGTTTATATGAAATCCGACCGTGTATGAATAAATTTATTTCGATTAGTTCGAATTCCTGTATCACTGGCATTGGATGAACATGCAAAACAATATGTACTAGCACTATTCCCAAGGTGATCACCTTGTTTGCAGTAGTTTCACATGTACTCCCTCCGGTCCTTTCTAGTCTGCATACAAGTTTTGTCTGCAGTCAAAGTATCTCTACTTTGACCAATCTTATACGAAAAAGTATGCACTTTTGCAATGTGCGAAGTAAAAAGGAACAGAAGGAGTACAAAGAGTTTGAGCAGCTTTTTAGCGTTTCTGTACATTGCAATCAAACACACAGGGCTAGCAATTCATAGAGAACATTCAAAACAATCGATGATTATGCATCTCAGCGACTCACATGTCAGAGGCAATATTTACTTCACAACTAAAGAATAAAGAAAAAATTGATCGACGCTGCTAACAACAAAGGGCGTCCCATTCAAAAATATCAAATGCATGTCTTGCTAAAATCAATGAGCAAAATTTGACAAGGTTGTCCCATTCCAAAATATCAAATGCCTACGATTGTGGAATGGGCGGGGTTTGCCATCAGTTCGGACATTGACATGGCACCTCGTGCTAAATAAACCAACTGTTCTTTTTGTGCAGTTCCACCAAAATCAACCAAATTCGCGAGTAGCTTGTATGATTTCGCCCTTATATGTTGCAACGCCTTGAACTTATCGACACCTCCTTTCTTGTCGTGGAAATGAATGATTCGATGTATTCATGAACATTTTGTGCAGTTCTCATTGAAATCAAGTTGAGCACCCCTGTTTGCACAAATACAAAAAAGTGATTAGTATAAAGCAAACTGTACTATGAATTGACAGTTTAAACAGGCACCTACATGGTCCATGTAGAGCACACTTTTAGAAAAATGGAAGTCACCAGAAAGAATCCTAGAACAACATTGTACTCGCGCATCACAGCAAAAAAATGGAGATTTGTCAGTCCTTCTGAGCTGAAGTTAGTTTGGTCTTGTGGGGAGTAATGTAACCATCCTTCAACCGCTCCTTCTGATGAGAAGATAGACAGGGCTTCTTCATCGTGGCATAATCGGAACTAGTCACTTCACGTACTCCATATTCTTCTTCAGAGGAAGATGGTCCTGTTGTGCAAAGACAAGAGGACTACTAAATGCTAGCATCCCTGTTTGCTCGAAAAAAAGGAAAGGAAATATTTAAAACAACACAGATGAAGCACTTCTCAAGGACAATACCACTTTTTCATGACAGTATCTAAACAGTAGCACAACACCAATAGAGATGACCAAGCTCAATCATATGGATGAAATCAGTGGGCGAGTACCAACCTTTGTCAGGAGGCTTATTGTGTAGAGCATACAGATGAAGCACTTCTCCGGAACCATCTGTTGCTATCTACGGTGGTGGCCATGCTTACTATATACTCCTCGATTAGTTTAATGTTTCCAACATCTTCTTGTGCAGTTCCACTAAAATATATAGTATCTTCAAAGAAGATCCCTGTTTGCACAAGTAGAGATAATTACGTATTACATTAAGAGTGGCATCAAATCAGTGGCAAAACAATATGCTCGTTCCAGCCATAGCAATAAATTAAGATGCAAAACTATATCATTACTTGTGTCATCACAGTTCGAGTGCTTCATTATAGCACCGGGAGTTGATTTTTGTTTTTCTTCCGCTTGTTCTTCCCCATCACTTGGTTCAATAATAGACAAGCTTCGCCTTCAATGTAAGATTTGTCATGTCAATTAGGGAGCACAAGTATAGTAGACTTAATTTTCTGATGAAAGTGGCAAAATACAGGCCAACAATTGTGAAATATCCTTATCTTACCTCAATGGGATATTACGATGCACATACGGATTGGAAGTCTTGTCTCCATTTGTGCAGTTCACTAAAATCAAGCAACACTATCGTACAAGTAGCACAACATATGAAAGCACACTGCAGAATCATGTGAAAGAAGGCTAGTACTGACCTCTCATGATGCGGAATTCAAACAACTCACAAGAAGAAGATCTGAACCAAATTTGCCAACACGGATAGGAAGTAAGATCTCCTCTTGTGCAGTTCCACTAAGATCAAGCAATCAAGCAATGTTGTTGGTGTGACATTTTGGTTGAACTGCACAAAACACTCTTAAATCAAGAGTGTTTTGTGCAGTGCAACAAAAGGTCACAATGACAACGAGGTGAAGTAGATAACCTTGTTTACGCAGAGGTGTGAAGGAAACAACTAGTGGTCAATAACGGTGGATGACACAGAAGCCAACAAAAAGAAGCATCTACCTTATCTAAATGGGAAAGAAAGCAAGACAGTAGCATTTCTCAAACGGTGGCATTGATTAATATTAACATAGAGATTATATTAACAATAAAATTCGTTAAACCTGTAATTTGCTTTTAACTGTGGCATTGCATCAATTTTCTAGCGGCATTATTAGAGGGTGTTTGTTTACAGGGACATTTTGGTCTAGGGACTAAAAAAACTCCGTGTCAGTCCCATCTAAACCAAACAGGAGGGACTTTTAGGGACTAAAAGTGGGCATTTGGGACTAAAGAAAGAATACCCCGAGGGAGTCTTTTTGGGACTTTTTCCAACAGTTGCCCCTGCCACGTATCGCACCTTGTCTCTATTAGTTCATTACTAGGAGTAACATGGTCTTTTAGAATGTCATTTAATAACCTCTAGTCCATGTTTAGTCACTGGAACCAAGCAGGTAGGGACTAGGGAGTTTTTAACCAAACATGGCCTTAGATTAACAACAGCTAATGAGTTGCACGGGACAGAACGCACTAGCACCATGTGCATCTATCGATGTACTGTGGTCATGCACAGTCTGTTGCGACAAAGAACAAATAACCAAGGAGCATATTTGTGTTGGTCCCAGTTTTGTTATCTTTAGACACCTTTCCCTATGTGAGCGCAGCAAATCTAGTCCTGCTCAAACTCTAGAGCCAGTTTGTACTAGTACTTTCGCCCCTTCCTTTCCTCTTTGAGCCACGTCCTAGATTTATGCGATACAACTTTCCCCACTACTTTCCCCCATTCCTTTCCTGTTTGAACCACGTCCTAGATTCATGCTATACAACTTTCCCCCTTCATTTCCTCTTTGAACCACGTCCTAGATTCATGCTATATACAACTTTTCCCACTCCTTTCCTCTTGGAACCACGTCCTAGATTCATGCTATATACAACTTTTCCCACTACTTTCCCCTACTCCTTTCCTCTTTGAACCACGTCCTAGATTCATGGTATACATGCAGCTAGAGCAATGCATGTGGAGTAAGTAAATTATACCTTAAAGTTCTTGGGACGTGGTTCGGTGGGCGATGGGACGGTGGCGAAGAAGAAGGGGTCGGAGGCCCTCCCGCGCCGCCGCTGGGTGAAAGTGAACAGTTGCGCCGGTAGTGGATTCCCTCCCTCGCTGACGGTGACAGCGTTAAGCCTCCTTCCCTTCCTGGCGGACGGATCCTGCCGGCTCTTTGAGCAGCAATGAGGGGAGAGAGGCCAACGAAGTCTTGTTTAGATATGGAGAGGGTGAGAGAGTGTGAAGAGAGCAACTACAAGCACTGAGGCTCCAGCGGGAGAGGGCGAGAGAGTGTGAAGAGAGCAGCTACAAGCGCTGAGGCTCCAACGTGTATATATATACTGGAGAGAGAGAGTGAAGCGTGCAAACCCTATAAAACAAGTGCCGAGGCTGCAGCTTATACGTGATGAGGTGATTATACGGTCACTACGAGATCGTATAGCCCCGTATCCATCCATTTTGACCAGTCAAAGAATCCTCCTGGCACAAATTATGCTCAAGTGTAGTTATCGAACCCGAGACCTCAAGTTTCATGAGCGAACAGGCTAACCAGCTACACAACCCTCCCATTATGTTCAACGAGAGGAAAATAACCTTTTATACATTCCTGCATTCGTGTGACAAGCATGCCGTGTTTTTTTTGTTTTTTTGTGTGTGTGTAGGAGTCATTGGGATTTTAATCATAATCGTGTCATGTGGCTTTGGTGTTAAGACTATCCACAGTGGTGCAGAAATAATGCAGCCTTAGTCACCTTACCTCTCTCCACATAGTACGTTGGGTCCCACCAGTCAGAGTTTGAAACAAACAAATTAATAAGAAAAATTAAAATCACCAGCGGTGTATCTTACCTCACACATCTCGCTACTGCTCGAAAAAACTGTCCAATTTATCCCTCTATTCGCTCACGTACTATTTTAAGTGAATCCTTATTATAACATGCACACAATTTTGGGCACTTGTATTCGACTTAAGTCAGTGTGCCACCGTATCTCGTATACTTACTACTCCCTCCGTCTAGGTGTAATAAGTCACGTTAGAAGGTGCAACGGGACCAAGGTGCGTGCGTGTGCGTGTGTGTGTGTGTGTGTGTGTGTGTGTTTAACAGCATGTGTGTGTTAGAGAGAGCGACAGATCAACCTACTCCTACAGAGAGATGTTGTGTAGTGTATGATTTTAGCCGCAAGAGTCGGTGCATCCTCTCGTTTCTGGGCGTGTCCGGTAGGAACATGCGAACAGCTGCCACGCCCGCTCCTGACCAGCCTGGCCCACCCAAAGCCCCTCCATCGCCCGCGCGCGCTTCCCGCCCGAAACGGTCAGCGCTGCTCCAAAGAATCAGTGCCGCATTCATGCCCGGGCAGAGCGGACGCGACCTCTCACTGGCGCAAGAGTGATGGTTGCGTCGTCCGTCCAACTTACTGCTGGGTCTATGTGATTTGACAGCTCATTGGTCTTTATTACTCACGTGGTAGGACTGCTGGATGTCCCATGCTTTCGGCGAAAGGAGGTACTACTAGATTACAATTTTCTCCATTCTTACAGTGGAGGCGTGCAAGAGCAGTGAAAACACGCAGGCTCAGTGATTACATGGCCCACCTCACACTATCACCGTGCGACACCTAACTCTTTACATAGTACTCCCTCCTTTCCTAAATATTACTAGATGAGTCCTCGCGCGTTGCTGCAGAACAGCCTTATATCTCTCTGCGCAAAATTATCGATTTCATAGAACTAAAAAAAACTCTATAACCGCATGCCAAATGTGGTAGCCAAACTAAATAAACTCCCATCATCATTTAGATTATCCCATGTACTCCCTCCGTCTAGGTTTGTAAGTCATCTTAAGAAAACCAAATATTCCGAAAACACTTAGGCGCGGTGCATTAAATTCTATCTCGTTTCTTGTTTCTTGACATATCAACCAATAGGAGATGTGGGGAGTGCATGCTTTTAATGACTTGAGACTACCAAAAACGACATGCAGTGGTTAGTTCATTGCATGCAATGCTATTAATTAGCAAATGAACATTAAGTACTCTCGTTTTCCGCTCCTCCTTGGTCACGGTGCACAACCTAAGATGACTTACTCACCTAGACAGAGGGAGTAAGGAAAAAAGATCAGCCAACTCCTACAGCATAATGGGATTATATTTTTCTTTTTGACATGTTAATGGGACTTAAAAGCATGTGTGTTAATGGGACTTAAAAGCTCACTTACATGCATGCTACCGGTGCATGCTTGCATGCAGACATGTTGATGTGATTTAAAACCCACTCACATGCATGGCACGATATTTCTGCATGCTTGCATGTGGCTTAGTGCGGAGCCTCTGAACGTCTAGATCAGACGGCTATTATGGACTGATTTAGTTCATCTAACGGCTACATTGATTTTGATGATGTGGCTCAAGAAGAGGATAGAGAATTCCTAGTAGTGGGGGCTAGCTATTACTAGTAGTAAGTCTTTGTAGAGATTCCACTACATACGGAACAAAATGAATGAATCTACACTTGAAATGCATCTATATACATCCGCATGTGGTTCATGGTGAAATCTCTACAAAGACTTATATTTAGGAACGTAGGAAGTACTAGTATAGTACGTACTGTAATTTACCAGCGAGATAAATTTGTACAATGCTATGAAGCTTCCAGCTTCTGTTACATGTATCTTGCATCCAAGGTTGCCTGTTGCAACATTTCATCAAATACAAAGGAGACTAACATGCATGCTATTGCATCTCAATATGATTGACAGATCATAGCAAATATGTACTCCCTCCGTTCCAGTAAGTGTCTCAACTTTGTGCAAACTTTAGTACAAAGCTATACTACTACTAAAGTTAACACTTATTTTGGAATAGAGGCAGCTAAAGAAAAATTGATCCATGCAGTCCCTAGCCCTTGAACCGTGAACCCTAACCAGGCTTCAATTTGCTGGCAACGTTCGAGCTCCCTAATAAATGAAGTTTGCAACCTTTTGACCATCGGATCATTTTGTGCAGTTTTACCAAAATCGAAATGAGCATCCGTATGGCAAAGAAATTGAAGAAGCGTGATTAGAATAAGATTACTGGGACTAGTTGATGAGACATAAACTCATCACAAATACAGTACGTAGAAGCCAGTAGAGGTATGTGCGGGGCAAAGAAGTAGAGAAATATCCATAGGAAGTGATGTGGGCAGCTGGAGCAGTGGTGCAAGCCGGCTGTAAAGGGAGTTGTACCTGAGGGATGTAGCTCAACCTTGAGGAGGGCGGCGGGAGGCGGCAACTTCCCACGTCGCGGCAGTGAGCAAGGGACGAAGGCAACCTCACCAGCTTTGTGAGAGAGAACGGCGGGGACCCCTGATCGGGACGTGCCGACAGTGGGTTTTCGCCGTCGGTGACGGCGACCTCATCTACACTAAGCATCCACCCCTTTCCCCAGCGGACGTGATCTGCCAGGATGTTAGAGATGTGGCCATAGTCGTTTTGTGCGAGAGAGTGTGAAGAGAGCAACTCCAGCAAGCAACCATGTAGGCTGGCCCGTGCTGACTATGTATATAGTGGAGCCGTTTCCTTTTCTCTCCTATAAACCTATCATATTGCGTACGTGCCACTTAAGAAAAAAAACTTTATTTATAAATGACGCGGCACCTAGTACTCATTCTCCTATAACCTTGCGCTTGGCATCTCCAAAATATTAACCTTGCGATTGGCTCTTCGCCTCTTCGGGAAGTCTAGCAATAATGGTAGTGCAGTATATATCGTTCTGGCTATATGAGACCAAATGAATTGCTACACGTCCACCACATGGGAGAGGGTCGAGGGGTGAGGGAGAGTGCTACATACAGAGCAAAATGAGTGAATGTACACTCTAAAATATGTCTATATACATCAGTGTTTGGAGTATGTACTAGTAGTTCATATTGAAATCTACTAAGGCTGGTCATAGTGGGGAGTAACTTAGACTAGTAACATGCATATGTTACTAGTCTATGTTACTACCTCTATAGTGCATAGTATCATAGATTAGTATCATAGGTGGTCTCATTTATTGCCATGCATGACACATAGTAGCATCACAATTATTATGTTACGGTATCTACCTATGTTACTATAACCATCTCTTTTTTCTTTAATTGTCTGCCACATAAGCATGTTTGCGAGTCCCAAGTGCATGATACTACTTATGTTACCCCCACTATGGCCAGCCTAAAGGACATATACATTCCAAACAATATGATATAATCTCTATAACCAAGGTAGTAGGGACGAGGAGTAAACGGAGGGAGTAGTAAATTTTTCTCCTCGTCCTGCGAGCCACCGCAAGCATGGGCGAGGGAGCAGGCGTAAGGCGGAGCAAGCTTCACCTCATCCTGCAAGCCACCACGCCTGTGGGCGGGGGAGACGGCGTACTAAGCAAGCTTCTCCTTGTTCTGTGAGTTGACGGGACACATCAAAAGTACACCAGTGTATAGAGCCTTGCCTCTAAGGTAGGCCCCACATGGTTTGCCTCTTTTTTTAATTTAACATAACGCGTCAAGTCGCAATTTGTTTGTTCACCCGTGGTAGACGATCCTCCCTCCACCAAGTGGACAACCAGTACACGTGCCAAATTACCACGTGGGCTGCCTTTTTGTACAAAAATGAGCTCCACCATGTACCCGCGCGGGTGTGGTTGGGAAAGAGACAGGAGTATGTGCGCCGTGCATGCACCTCTTCTCTTCGTGCACGTCCCCCACCTACGTGGGTGTGTGTGAGAGATACAAACCACGTTCGTGAGTGTTTTTTGTTTTGGGGTGGGGGTGGGGGTGGGGTGGGGGGTTGATTTCGTGAATTATTTGTGGGAATATGTGTCGATGACATCTCAAACAAAATTTTGCATGCAATGTGTGTGAAATGGAGGCCTATCCATATCATATATAAAGGGTCGGGCAATCCACGAGAAGAGAGGGAGGGGTCATAGCTATCGATAGAGTTGAAGAGAGGATCAAGTGGGTGGGTGCAAGATCGATGAAGAGAGCCATCGAAATTGTGTGTGTGCGCAAGTCAAAGATGTAGGGCGACTGGCCTACCGGAACGATAGAGGGCACATGTAAAGTTTGTGTGTGGCAGGGAGACATGACTAGAGCACTCGATGTATCGGTGTGTGTGGGGGGGGAGGGGGTGGGGGGAGGGGTAGGCCGAGGCCTAACTATAGAGGTAGAACGACTCGTATATGTGTTGAGAGCGAGAGACCCAGCTATGTCTTAAGGGAGATCGGTCGACATCCTTACATAACTGAAGGACGGGAAATATGATGGGACACACAGAGAGAGAGAGAGAGAGAGGAGAGAGAGGGAGGGAGGTAGAGGGGTAGAGTGCTGGATGGGTGATGGAGTTGCTTCTCGAAGATGGTGGGAGAGGCCTACTAGACAAACTGAGGGTGGAACTGCAATGTTATCAATAAGAGTGGGGATGTGTTTCTGTGTGTGCCTGTGCATGATAGATCTGTCGGGACGCATCCATGGATGATCAAGGGGAACCATGTGTTTGGTAAGAAAACCTAACTAGATCGGTAGATCAATTGTTGTTTGTCGGAGGAAGGGAGAGACACAACTAACAAGGTAGATCGATTGACGCGTGGGTAAAAGCGAGTTATAAGGACCTATCTAGCTATATGTATAGCGAGAGGTCGGTCGGTGTACGTCCATTTGTTAGAGGCAAATAAGGCCCAGCGAGACGGATAGACAGAGAGAATGGAGCTAGGAGGTGGTGCGAGAGGCCCAGCTACTAGCTAGATAGGGGGAGGAGTGTGCGGTTGTGAGATTGATGAAAAGAGGGGCGAGAGTTTACACGTGTGTGTGACCATATGAGAGACACGAGGCAAGGACACATAAAGGATGAGATTGAAGGTGTGTGTGTGTATGTTGTAGGCAGGCATCGCTGGAGAGGTTTATCGATCGGTGTGTGTCGGAAAGGAGTTGTAGAGACTCTGGGAGAACGACCTAAAGAAAAAAATGAATGTGCCCGGTGGATAGAATGCCGAGGGAGGGGGAGGGCGAGGAGGGTGTGTGCATGCACGAGAGAAAGTTAGTGGTAGCTACAAAGGTTAGAGGATTGTGTGGGTGTAAGAGACTAACAAAGATCATAATTTGATATGAAAGCGGATTCATATATTTGAATATGAGATCATAGTGTTTTAAACATTGCATGCATGAATATAGCGGTGATACACGTGATGTGCACATGTTATACCATAATGTGATAATGCATGGCGTTTGCAACTCACAGCTAAATGCCGAACAATCTAAACCATACTATACATCAAACAATCTCACATTTTATTTGAATTTGTGATAATGTGTTGAGTTTGCAACTTACAACTAAATATCGAACAATCTAAACAATACTATATATCGAACATTCTCACATTTTATTTGAATTTGTGGTAATGTGTGGTGTTTGCAACTCACATCTAAATACTTGTAGGCGTAGGGGCGGGGCACCATACATAATGTGATAAACACATTATACATATGAGACATGGTTTAGATTATGAAGATCTAGCTAGAGCTAGAAATGTAATGTGATTTGAAATAAAAATAAAGTGGATTCAAAAAATTGAGTTCGAGTTCATATAGTACACATAGTTCATATGTAACTCGAGACTAATCATGTGGTGTGCTGTGAAGATAATACACAAACAATGGTTTAACTTGACAATAATGATGATTGTAGATCTTATTAAAACAGAGAAACGAATTCAAATGCTTTGACTTCATAACAATCATTACTGTAGATCTTATTCAAATAGAGAAATGAATTCAAATTTAGTTCATATTGAAGCGGTAGTATATACGTTTGGAATGCACTAAAACGTTCATTTGAGTAGTAGGTTGCATGCATTATACACGTAGGGAAATATTTTAATTGAACATAACATGAATTCAAAGTTTTGAATGACATTTATAGTGCACATTGATTTGGTACAGTACATGTTAGACTTGTCTGGAAATTTCAACCCGCGCCTTGTTAGCCCGAAATATATAAGATATATCTTTGTCTCGTTGTGCTCCGACAACTCCCTCCATCTCAACCCGCGCCTTGATATTCCAAAATTACAACACGCGCGAAAACTCCCACCTCCTGTGAAATCCTGACACGCGAAATGCCCGTGGTACCCCTGAACCGAAAGAACCGCCTCAAATCAGTGGGGTTACTTTCATAACTTACCCCACATTTCGGATAAGCGCGTCCCTAAGCCATGGTTCCCTACTGCCATCCCACCCGCCCACCCATTCGTACACCGAGACCACGAAAACCCGCGACGAAACCCCACACCCTACCCCGTCTGCCACCCAGCCGGAGCCTCTTCCCCGACGATGTCGTCCACAACAACACCTCGACGTCCCTCATCCACCGTACCGGATGAGGATTCGTCGTCGATCTCGTCGTCCCGCCGGTTCAGCCACCCCGTCCTCCACCTCCAAGGAGCTGCCCCGACGTTCCCCTCGTCTTTCACGCCACCTCCATTCCCACACTGCTGTCTTCACCTGCACCACCGGAAGAGCATCATCATCACCATTTCCTCAGATGAAGCTGCGGCCTAATCGGCGCCACCAAAGAGGTTGTACACTAATCGCCGCATTTTCTTCTTGATTCGATCTCACGGTGCTGCCGGCGCTCGGTCCCGAGCCGACATGGCGCGGCTCCATCCATTGCGGCATCGCCGGCCACTTTCTCCATGGCGTACCTCCCTCGGAGGTGACGTCCACATCAGTAGGAGCGGCTGCTGCGTTAGCTCTTGCTCGTGCTGCTACTCTGCTCTTGCTCTTGGTCCCCTGCCTAGTCTGCTCTTGCTATTACTCTTGCTCTTGCTGCTGCTCTCGCTCTTGCTCTTGCTTGCGATGCTACTCCGATTTAGCTACACTTCAGTCGACTGAATCGACTTTTGGGTCAGTCGATTTTCAGGGGGTGGGGTGGGGGGGGGGGCTCGCCGGGGTGAAGGAAGAACTAGCCGCAGCGGGGAGGGGGGCTCGTCGGAGAGGTGCCCCACTATCTATCTTAGGGTTCAGGATGGGGGCGGTGGTCGCCGGCGTTGGCGGGGCGGTGGCCCAACGTTAATAGGACGTATTTCATGACGCTATGAAAACAGTCGAATGTATTAACGGACCACAAACGGGCCGACTGTAACCACGGGCTGAATTTGGCCCACAAGCAGAAAATGATAGTAACGGGCCGTAAGTAAACAAATGCTGGAAATGAGCCCAAGAATAAATGGGCTCTGAGAAGGCCGAAAGATAACATGGGCTAGAAATGGCCCAACGGAATAATGGGCCGTTAATGGGTATAAAGTGATACATTGTTCATTACGGGCCAGTTTCACCATGGGCCGTTAATGGGTGTAAAGTGATACACTGTTCATTACGGGCCAGTTTCACCATGGGCCGTTAGTAGGCCAAGAGTTACATAGGGCCTCATATGGGCCGAAAGATGTCATGGGCCATACATGGGCTAGAAGTGAAAACAGGCTGGAATCATATTGGATGGCCTAGATGACGCTACTGGGCCTAATTCGGATACGGCGTAACGGGCCTTGGGTTAGCGGGCTGTAAATGGGCTATATGCGAACATGCCGTTAACAGGCTTTCCATGGGCCGGCCAGCCACCTTTTGACAATGTATCATAGGGTCCTTCTGTCCAATGAGTGGATGACATCTGCCCCAATGATGAGCCGACACGTGTTTCCTCCAACTAATGATGATTTTACACGTGGAAAATCCCCATTGGTCGGGGCAATTAACGGGTTATCGGATCCAAAACCCGACCCAATAGCTTAACGGTGTTCCATTACGGTGGATGCCACGTGTCGGTCACCCTTGACGAAAGCACTTCTGTGACGCACGATTTATCATCATGGAAGTGGACACTTCCGTGATGATAATTTTGGTAATGTCATGGAACACTTCTACAACAACACAGGTATGACTATCTTGATTCTGTCATAAAATCGTCATGGATGTACATGCATGACAGAAAATGCGACCTACTGTGACAAACACGTATCATCACGGAAGTGTATTTTTTTGTAGTGTCTACAAGGGACAAAGTCCAATTTCTATGCTCCCTGTGGGAATGATTCTCTTACTTTGAAAAGGCTACAACTACACCCTGTGCACTTGCAAGCCATCAACTCACCAAGATTACATGAAAATTAGGTAGTGAGGACTTCTATTTTGATATAGTAGATATAGGATTGGTAGTGCTACTCAGATCCTTGTCCCAAGAAGAAGCTCCCCGCCGACTTTCAATCTTTCTAGTGCGCTATATTACTTGGGGCGAGACTCTTCCCCAAGTCAGGCCACCATCGTCGTGTGTTCTTCATCCTTGTTACCGCTCAGCCTGCACCAAGAAGCCCTTGAGCTTCTCAGACCTTAGCGGTCGAGGTCCCGAGCCACCGGGACCTTTTTCTCATGTGACCCGAGCCCTGACGCTAGTGGATTCAACTTTCACCCTAAGGCAACCTGCACTTGTGGCTTCAGGTCATTTTCTCGAGTGAGGAGCGCAGAGAGACGATGGTGGTGGTGCAGGGATAGAGAATTCGTACGCCATGCACCATGACCACTTCGAACCCCAACTAATGAAAGGATGAAGTCCACAGACAACTTTTAGCTATTGACGACACCAGATGTGCCCATCCAACGTGGCATACTCGCAGAGGCAAGCTCAGTAGAGGGCGAGTGGAGGGGGAGATCGAGTGTCAGAGTTGACATGGCACAACCAGTTCAACCTCGGGAATCTGTCCTTGATGTTGGATGCAAGCTAGAGCGGTGACGCGGTGGTATGAACTCGGGAAGACACCAAAGTCTCAATACAAATTGCATTCTAATGGTGAAACACAGTAATTTCAAAATTTTCCTACGATCACGCAAGATCTATCTAGGTGATGCATAGCAACGAGTGGGGAGACTGTGTCCACGTACCCTCGTAGACCGAAAGCGGAAGCGTTATATCAACGCGGTTGATGTAGTCGTACGTCTTCACGATTTGACCGATCCTAGCACCGAACATATGGCACCTCCATGTTCAGCACAATGACGTCCCTCGTACTCTTGATCAAGTTGAGGCCGAGGGAGAGTTCCGTCAGCACGACGGCATGGTGACGGTGATGATGAAGTTACCAGCGCAGGGCTTTGCTTAAGCACTACGACGATATGACTGAGGTGTATAACTGTGGAGGGGGGCACTGCACACGGCTAAGAGATTGTCTGTTGTGCTTTGGGGTGCCCCCTTGGCCACGTATATAAAGGAGGGAGGAGGAGGCTGCCCTAGGAGGGGCGCGCCTATAGGGGGAGTCCAACTAGGATTCCCAATCCTAGTTGGAGTCCCCTCCCTTTTCCAAGAGGGGAGAGAGGGAAGGAGTAGGAGAGGGAGAAGGAATGAGAGGGGGGTGCCGCCCCCTCCCTAGTCCAATTCGGACTTGCTATTTGGGGGGGGGGGGGTCACCCCTTGAGGCCCTTCTCTCCTTTCCCGTATGGCCCATTAAGGCCCACTACTTCCCCCGGCGAATTCCCGTAACTCTCCGGTACTCCGAAAAATACCTGAATCACTCGAAACCTTTCCGATGTCCAAATATAGCCTTCCTATATATCGATCTTTACATCTCGACCATTTTGAGACTCCTCGTCATGTCCATGATCTCATCCGGGACTCGGAACAAACTTCGGTCATCAAATCACACAACTCATAATACAAATCATCATCGAACATTAAGCGTGCGGACCCTACGGGTTCGAGAACTATGTAGACATGACCGAGACACATCTCCGGTCAATAACCAATAGCGGAACCTGGATGCTCATATTGACTCCTACATATTCTACGAAGATCTTTATCGGTCAAACCGCATAATAACATACGTTATTCCCTTTGTCATCGGTATGTTACTTGCCCGAGATTCGATCATCGGTATCATCATACCTAGTTCAATCTTGTTACAGACAAGTCTCTTTACTTGTTCTGTAATACTTCATCCCGCAACTAACTCATTAGTCACATTGCTTGCAAGGCTTATAGTGATGAGCATTACCGAGAGGGCCCAGAGATACCTCTCCGAAACACGGAGTGACAAATCCTAATCTCGATCTATGCCAACCCAACAAATACCTTCGGAGACACCTGTAGAGCATCTTTATAATCACCCATTTACGTTGTGACATTTGATAGCACACAAAGTGTTCCTCCGGTATTCAGGAGTTGCATAATCTCATAGTCTGAGGAACATGTAGAAGTCATGAAGAAAGCACTAGCAATGAAACTGTAACGATCATAATGCTAAGCTAATGAATGGGTCTTGTCCATCACATCATTCTCCTAATGATGTGATCCCGTTCATCAAATGACAACACATGTCTATGGTTAGGAAACATAACCATATTTGATAAACGATCTAGTCAAGTAGAGGCATACTAGGGACACTTTGTTTTGTCTATGTATTCACACATGTACTAAGTTTCCGGTTAATACAATTCTAGCATGAATAATAAACATTTATCATGATATAAGGAAATATAAATAACAACTTTATTATTGACTCTAGAGCATATTTCCTTCAGTCTGCCACTTGCACTAGAGTCAATATTCTACTCCCTCCGTCCCATAATATAAGAACATTTTTCAAACTAACATAGATTGAAAAACGTTCTTATATTATGGAACGGAGGGAGTAGTTCACATCTCCATTTGATTTAACACCAATAGTTCACATCGTCATGTGATTTAACACTCTATAGTTCACATCGCCATGTGACCAATACCCAAAGGGTTTACTAGAGTCAATAATCTAGTTCACATTGCCATGTGATTAACACCCAAAGAATACTAAGGTGTGATCATGTTTTGCTTGTGAGAGAGGTTTAGTCAATGGGCCTGCCACATTCAGATTCGTATGTATTTTGCAATTTTCTATGTCTACAATGCTCTGCACGGAGATACTCTAGCTAAATGCTCCCACTTTCAATATGTATCCAGGTCGAGACTCAGAGTCATCCAGATCGGTGTCAAAGCTTGCATCGAGGTAACTCTTTACGATGAACTCTTTATCATCTCCATAACCGAGTAATATTTCCTTAGTCCTCTAAGGATAGTTTTGACCAATGTCCAGTGATCTACTCCTAGATCACTATTGTACTCCCTTGCCAAACTCAGGGCAGGGTATACAATAGGTCTGGTACATAGCATGGCATACTTTATAGAAACTATGACTGAGGCATAGGGAATGACTTTCATTCTCTTTTTATTTTCTGTTGTGGTCGGGTTTTGAGTCTTACTCAACTTCGCACCTTGCAACACAGGCAAGAACTCCTTCTTTGACTGTTCCATTTTTAACTACTTCAAAATCTTGTCAAGGTGTATACTCATTGAAAAAATCTTATCAAGTGTCTTGATCTATATAAATAGATCTTGATGCTCAATATGTACGTAGCTTTACCGAGGTATTTCTTTGAAAAACTCCTTTCAAACACTCCTTTATGCTTTCCAGAAAATTCTACATCATTTCCGATCAACAATATGTCTCTCATGTATACTTATCAGAAAGGCTGTAGTGCTCCCACTCAATTTTTTGTAAATACAGGCTTCACCGTAAGTCTGTATAAAACTACATGCTTTGATCAACTTATCAAAGCGTATATTCCAACTCCGAGATGCTTGCACGAGTCCATAGATGGATTGTTGGAGCTTGCACATTTTATTAGCACCTTTTAGGATTGATAAAACCTTCTGGTTGCATCATATACAACTCTTCTTTATTAAATCTATTAAGGAATATAGTTTTGATATCCATTTGCTAGATTTCATAAAACGCGGCAATTACTAACATGATTCGGACAGACTTAAGCATCACTACGAATGAGAAAATCTCATCGTAGTCAACACCTTGAACTTGTCAAAAACCTTTTTTCGACAAGTCTAGCTTTGTAGATAGTAACACTACTATCAGCATCCATCTTCCTCTTGAATATCCATTTATTTCCTATGGCTTGCCGATCAATGGGCAAGTCAACCAAAGTCCATGCTTTGTTCTCATACATGGATCCTATCTCAGATTTCATGGCCTCATACCATTTTGCGGAATCTGGGGTCATCATCGCTTCCTCATAGTTCATACGTTTGTCATGGTCAAGTAACATGACCTCTAGAATAGGATTACCGTACCACTCTGGTGCGGACCTTACTCTGGTTGACCTACGAGGTTCGGTAGTAACTTGATCTGAAGTTTTATGATCATCATCATTAGCTTCCTCACTAATTGGTGTAAGAATCACAAGAACTAATTTCTGTGAAGAACTACTTTCCAATTCGGGAGCAGGTACATTACCTCATCAAGTTCTACTTTCCTCCCACTCATTTCTTTCAAGAGAAACTCCTTCTCTAGAAAGGATCCATTCTTAGCAACGAATATCTTGCCTTCGGATCTGTGATAGAAGGTGTACCCAACAGTTTCCCTTGGGTATCCTATGAAGACACATTTCTCCGATTTGGTTTTGAGCTTATCAGTTTGAAGCTTTTTCACATAAGCATCGCAACCCCAAACTTTAAGAAATGTCAGCTTAGGTTTCTTGCTAAACCACAGTTCATACGGTGTCGTCTCAACGGATTAAGATGGTGCCCTTTTTAATGTGAATGCAGCTGTCTCTAATGCATAACCCCAAAACAATAATTGTAAATCGATAAGAGACATCATAGATCGCACCATATCTAATAAAGTACGGTTATGACGTTCGGACACACCATTATGTTGTGGTGTTCCAGGTGGCATGAGTTGTGAAACTATTCCACATTGTTTCAAATAAAGACCAAACTCGTAACTCAAATATTCGTCTCCGCGATCAGATCGTAGAAATTTTTTCTTGTTATGATGATTTTCCACTTCACTCTGAAATTCTTTGAACTTTTCAAATGTTTTAGACTTATGTTTCATCAAGTAGATATACCCATATCTTCTCAAATCATCTGTGAATGTCAGAAAATAATGATACCTGCTGCGAGCCTCAACACTCATCGGACCGCATACATCAGTATGTATTATTTTCAATAAGTTAGTTGCTCGCTCCATTGTTCCGGAGAACGGAGTCTTACTCATCTTGCCCATGAGTCATGGTTCGCAAGCATCAAGTGATTCATAATCATGTGATTCCAAAAGACCATCAGCATGGAGTTTCTTCATGCGCTTTACACCAATATGACCTAAACGGCAGTGCCACAAATAAGTTGCACTATCATTATTAACTTTGAATCTTTTGGATTCAATATTATGAATATGTGTATCACTACGATCGAGATTCAATAAACCATTTATATTAAGTGTATGACCATAGAAGGTTTTATTCACATAAATAGAACAACAATTATTCTTTGACTTAAATGAATAACCGTATTGCAATAAACATGATCCAATCATATTCATGCTCAACGCAAACACCAAATAACATTTATTTTAGGTTCAACACTAATCTTGAAGGTAAAGGGAGTATGCGATGGTGATCTTATCAACCTTGGAATCACTTCCAACACACATCATCACCTCGCCCTTAACTAGTCTCTGTTTATTTTGCAACTCCTGTTTCGAGTTACTACTCTTAGCAACTGAACTAGTATCAAATAGTGAGGGGTTGCTATAAACACTAGTAAAGTACACATCAATAACATGCATATCAAATATACCTTTGTTCACTTTGCCATCCTTCTTATCCGCCAAATACATGGGGCAGCTCCGCTTCCAGTGACCAGTCCCTTTGCAGTAGAAGCACTTAGTCTCAGGCTTAGGTCCAGACTTGGGCTTCTTCACTTGAGCAGAAACTTGCTTGCCGTTCTTCTTGAAGTCCCCCTTCTTCCCTTAGCCCTTTTTCTTGAAACTAGTGGTCTTGTCAACCATCAACACTTGATGCTTTTCTTGATTTCTACCTTTGCCGATTTTAGCATCTTTGTCATCCCTTGCATATTATAGTTCATCACAAAGTTCTAGTAACTTGGTGATAGTGACTAGAGAACTTTGTCAATTACTATCTTATCTAGAAGATTAACTCCCACTTGATTCGAGAATTTTAGTACCTAGACAATCTGAGCACATGCTCACTGGTTGAGCTATTCTCCTCCGTCTTGTAGGCAAAGTACTATCTGAGGTCTCATACCTCTTGACACGGGCATGAGTATGAAATACCAATTTCAACTCTTGGAACATCTTATATGCTCCATGGCGTTCAAAACATTTTGAAGTCCCGGTTCTAAGCCTTAAAGCATGGTGCGCTAAACTATCAGGTAGTCATCATATGTCAAAACGTTCATAACGTCTGCATCTACTCCTGCAATAGTTCTGTCACCTAGCGGTGCATCAATGACATAATTCTTCTATGCAGCAATGAGGATAATCCTTAGATCATGGACCAAGTCCGCATCATTGCTACTATCATCTTTCAACTTAGTTTTCTCTAGGAACATATCATAAATATAACGGGGAAGCTATACGCGAGCTATTGATCTACAACATAGATATGCAAACACTATCAGGACTAAGTTCATGATTTCAATTAATCATATTACTTAAGAACTCCCACTTAGATAGACATCCCTCGAGTCATCTAAATGATCATGTGATCCATATCAACTAAACCATGTCCGATCATCACGTGAGGCAGAGTAGTTTTCAATGGTGAACATCACTATGTTGATCATATTTACTATATGATTCACGCTCAATCTTTCGATTTCAGTGTTCTGAGGCCATATCTGCATATGCTAGGCTCGTCAAGTTTAACCCGAGTATTCTGCATCTGCAAAACTGGCTTGCACCCGTTGTATGTGAACGTAGAGCTTATCACACCTATTCATCATGTGGTGTCTCAGCACGAAGAACTGTCGCAACGGCGCATACTCAGCGAGAACACTTATACCTTGAAATTTTAGTAAGGGATCATCTTATAAAGCTACCGCTGAACTAAGCAAAATAAGATGCATAAAAGATAAACCTCACATGCAATAAAAATATGAAACATGATATGGCCATCATGATCTTGTGCCTGATACGTCTCCAACGTATCTATAATTTATGAAGCATTCATGCTATTTTATTATCTGTTTTGAATTATTACGAGCTTTATTATACACTTTTATATTACTTTTGGGACTAACCTATTAAGCGGAGGCCCAGCCCATATTGCTGTTTTATTGCTTGTTTCAGTATTTCGAAGAAAAGGAATATCAAATGGAGTCCAAACGGAATGAAACCTTCGGCAGCGTTATTTTTGGGACGAATGTGATCCTGGAGACTTGGAGTTCATGTCAGAAGATCCCCGAGGACTCCATGAGATAGGAGGGCGCCCCCCCATAGGGCGCACCCCCTGTCTTGTGGGCCCCTCGAGCACCTCCTAACCGACTTCTTTCGCCTATATATTCCCTTATACCCTAAAACCATCGAATATCAAGATAGATCGGGAGTTCCGCCGCCACAAGCCTCTTTAGCCACCAAAAACCTCTCGGGAGTCCGTTCCGGCACCCTGTCGGAGGGGGATCCCTCACTGGTGTCCATCTTCATCATCCCGGTGCTATCCATGACGAGGAGGGAGTAGTTCACCCTCAGGGCTGAGGGTATGTACCAGTAGCTATGTGTTTGATCTCTCTCTCTCTCTCTCTCGTGTTCTCTCTATGGCACGATCTTGATGTATCGCGAGCTTTGCTATTATAGTTGGATCTTATGATGTTTCTCCCCCTCTACTCTCTTGTGATGAATTGAGTTTCCCTCTTGAAGTTACCTTATCGGATTGAGTCTTTATTTGAGAACACTTGCTGTATGTCTTGCCGTGCTTATCTGTGGTGACAATGGGATTTCACGTGCCACTTGATGTATGTTTTGGTGACCAACTTGCAGGTTCCGCCCATGAACCTATGCATAGGGGTTGGCACACATTTTCTTGACTCTCCGGTAGAAACTTTGGGGCACCCTTTGAAGTACGTTGTGTTGGTTGGATGAATCTGAGATTGTGTGATGCATATTGTATAATCATGCCCACAGATACTTGAGGTGACAATGGAGTATCTAGGTGACATTAGGGTTTTGGTTGATTTGTGTCTTAAGGTGTTATTCTAGTACGAACTCTTGAATAGATCGATCCAAAAGAATAACTTTGAGGTGGTTTCATACGCTACCATAATCTCTTCGTTTGTTCTCCGCTATTAGTGGCTTTGGAGTGACTCTTTGTTGCATGTTGAGGGATTGTTATATGATCTATCTATGTTATTATTGTTGAGAGAACTTGCACTAGTGAAAGTATGAACCCTATGCCTTGTTTCCTATCATTGCAATACCGTTTACGCTCAATTTTATCATTATTTACCTTGCTGTTTTTATTATTTCAGATTACAAAAACCTATATCTACTATCTACATTGCACTTGTATCACCATCTCTTCGCCGAACTAGTGCACCTATACAATTTGCCATTGTATTGGGTGTGTTGGGGACACAAGAGACTCTTTGTTATTTAGTTGCAGGGTTGTTTGAGAGAGACCATCTTCATCATACGCCTCCCACGGATTGATAAACCTTAGGTCATCCACTTGAGGGAAATTTGCTACTGTCATACAAACATGTGCACTTGCAGGCCCAACAACATCTACAAGAAGAAGGTTGTGTAGTAGACATCAAGCTCTTTTCTGGCGCCGTTGCCGGGGAGGTGAGTGCTTGAAGGTATATCTTTAGATCTTGCAATTGAATCTTTTTGTTTCTTGTTTTATCACTAGTTTAGTTTATAAAAGAAAACTACAAAAAATGGAATTGAGTTTGTCTCATTCGCTTCATCTTTTTAATATCTTTCGTGAGTATGATGGAAAGGAAAATTGTGCTCAAGTGCTAGAAGAAGAATGCAATAAAATGCTTGGTACTAAATCTTTGAATGATGAGCATGATTGCAATGTTGTTAGTATGAATTCCTTGAATATCCATGATGTTAATGATATGCAAAGCCACAAGCTTGGGGAAGCTATGTTTGATGAATATGATATTTTTAGTCCCCCAAGTTTTGATGAGAATATTTTTTATGATGAAAGCATGCCTCCTATTTATGATGATTACATTGATGAAAGTTGGTTTGGAAGAGTGTCAACTTTAGGAAGTAGTGATCCCACTATTTTGGAGGATGTTGAATCTTATTGTGATGAACATGAAAGTGGATTTGGAAGAGTGTCAACTTTATTTAGTGATGATTCCACTATTTCGGAAGAGGTTCCAATTGATTATGAGAACAAAGTTGCTATCTATGATGATTATTGTGATGACTTGTATGCTATTAGGAATAATGATAACCATGAAACTTGTCATCATGCTTTTAGTTTTCAATTGGATTATGCCTCACATGATAATTATTTTGTTGAGTTTGCTCCCACTACTATTGATGAAGAAATTTGCTTATGTGGAGAGTAGTAAATTTTCTATGCTTGTAGATCATGAAAAGAATGCTTTAGGTGCTGGTTATATTGTTGAATTCATTCATGATGCTAATGAAAATTATTATGAGGGAGGAACATATGCTTGTAGGAATTGCAATAATATCAAGTTTCCTCTCTTTGCGTTGAAATTTTTGAAGCTATGCTTGTTTTACCTTCCTATGCTAGTTGATTATTGTTCCCTTAAGTTGTTTGCTCACAAAATCCCTATGCATTGGAAGTGGGTTAGACTTAAATGTGCTAGTCATATGCTTCATGATGCTCCCGTTATGTTTCAGTTCTTATCTTTTATGTGAGCATCATTGTCATCATCATGCCTAGCTAAAAGGCATTAAAGAAAAGCGCTTGTTGGGAGACAACCCAACATTTACCCATACTGTTTTTGTGTGTTCACATGATTATGATATTGTAGTAATCATGTTTTATAGCTTTTGTTTCAATAAAGTGCCATGTAAGACCTTTAGGATCGCTTACGGTGATAGTTGTGTTGATCCTGCTAAAAATCAGAAACTTTTGCACCCAGTAAATTAGTTTTGTTAATTCAAAGAAACTTGCTTCTGATCTGATTATTTTTTCTATAGATTTGTACACAAATTTCTTACGTCTTCCTAATTTCGTAGTATTTTTGGAGTTCCAGAAGTATACGTTTGATACAGATTACTACAGATTGTTCTGTTTTTGACAGATTCTGTTTTCTATGTGTTGTTTGCTTATTTTGATGAATCTATGAGTAGTATCGGAGGGTATGAACCATAGATAAGTTGGAATACAGTAGATATTACACCAATATGAATTTATAATGAGCTCATTACAGTACCTAAGTGGTGGTTTTATTTTCTTATACTAACGGAGCTCACGAGTTTTGTGTTGTGGAGTTTTCAAGTTTTGGGTAAAGATTCAATGGACTATGGAATAAGGAGTGGCAAGAGCCTAAGCTTGGGGATGCCCAAGGCACCCCAAGGTAATATTTAAGGACAACCAAGAGCCTAAGCTTGGGGATGCCCCGGATGGCATCCCCTCTTTCGTCTTTGTTCATCGGTAACTTTACTTGGAGCTATATTTTTATTCGCCACATGATATGTGTTTTGCTTGGAGCGTCATTTTCTTCTGTTAGTATTTGCTTGCTGTTATTTAGAATAATGTTTTGCATCTTTAGTTTCAATAAAGAAGTCAAGGATAGCCTTTGCCATGCTTATTTTGCTAGTATACATGTTGCTTTTTGAAAACAGAAAGTTTACCGCTGTTGCAAAAATTCCCTAGAAAAGTCAGAGAATGGTATAATGTTGAATTTTTTTGCTTATTGAGCTCTGATAAATTTATTACAGTATAAATTTTCTTTCATAATTTTTGGAGTTAGGGAAGTATTGATACTCTTGCATTCTATACAGACTATACTGTTTTGGCAGATTGCTGTTATGTTTGCGTTGTTTGCATATGTTTGCTTGTTTAATGATTCTATTTGAGGATAGGAGTATTAAATATGCAGAGGCATTTAGTATGCAATATTGAATAGTATTTTTAGTGATTTGTTACATTAGAAAATGATAAGGTTTTGCATTGGTTTATACTAACCTATCTCACAAGTTCTTGTTGAGTTTGTTGTGGATGAAGCTTTTTAAGAAATAGAGAAACCATGATATGAGAGGAATTAAGGAGACACAAAATTTCAAGCTTGGGGATGCCCAAGGCACCCCAAGATAATATTCCAAGAAGTCTCAAGCATCTAAGCTTGGGGATGCCCCGCTAGGCATCCCACCTTTCTTCTTCAACAAATATCGGTTAGTATCGGTTGAGCCTAAGTTTTTGCTTCTTCACTTGAGTTGTGCTATCCTTGCAATGTAATTTTATTTTGTTTTGCTTGCTGCTTGATTAGAATACCAAGATCTGAAATTCTTTAATGAGAGAGAGTCTTCACATTGTTACATAATTATTTAGCTACTCATTGATCTTCACTTATATCTTTTTGGAGTAGTTTGTCTTTTACTTGTGTGCTTCACTTATATCTTATGAGTAAATGGTTGAATGAGTTGAATGTCATAAATCTGAAGTTATATATGCCTCATTTGCTTATCCCATGGGGAGTAATGACTTCACATCTAAGAAGTAGAGGTTGTAAAATTATTGAAGGTTAGCAAGCATTGTATTGGTCATTTGAACAATTCATGAAAGAATATTGAAGGAAGAGAGATTCCACATATAAATATACTATCCTAGACATCTTTTATAATTGGGAGCACTAATTAAGTATGACTTGCTAAAGGGTTGATGTTGGACAAGGAAGACAACGTAATGGTTATGTTTTCCGACATCTCAGTTAAAGTATATTGTCATGGATCATTCAAACATGTTGAGCTTGCCTTTCCCCCTCATGCTAGCCAAAATTCCTTGCACCAAGTAGAGATACTACTTGTGCTTCCAAATATCATTAAACCCAGTTTTGCCATGAGAGTCCACCATACCTACCTATGGATTGAGTAAGATCCTTCAAGTAAGTTGTCATCGGTGCAAGCAATAAAAATTGCTCTCTAAATATGCATGACTTATTAGTGCGAGAAAATAAGCTTTGTACGATCTTGTTATGGAAGCAATAAAAGCGATGGACTGCATAATAAAGGTCCATATACAAGTGGCAATATAAAGTGACGTTCTTTCGCATTAAGATTTTGTGTATCCAACCCTAAAAGCGCATGACAACCTCTGCTTCCCTCTGCGAAGGGCCTATCTTTTACTTTATGTCTTTTACTTTATGCAAGAGTCAAGGTGAACTTCACCTTTCCCTTTTTCATTTTATCCTTTGGCAAGCACTTTGTGTTGGGGTGATCCTGATATATATATATATATATATATATATATATATATCCAATTGGATGTAAGTTAGCATGAACTGTTATTGTTGACATCACCCAAAGGTGAATACATTGGGAGGCAACACTATTAGCCCCTATCTTTCTCAGTGTCCAATTGAAACTCCATAACCATTAGTATTGCGTGAGTGTTAGCAATTGTAGAAGACTATATGATAGTTGAGTATGTGGAGTTTGCTATTCCTGAAAATAAGATGAATTGCAATTGTTTGATGACTAAGAATGAATTTTGCTAGTTTTCAAGATAGTTTATGGTCTATGCTTTGACATGTGAATTGCTTGTTACTTTATCGTGAGAAGTTTTATGAGATGAACTATTGTTATGACATATTATCATGCTAGAAAAGGTGATTAAAATTATCATTGATCAAACTTGTGCAGCTTCTAGCATTCACACTTCATAAATTCTTTCTTTTATCATTTACCTACTCGAGGACGAGTAGGAATTAAGCTTGGGGATGCTGATACGTCTCCAACATATCTATAATTTATGAAGCATTCATGCTATTTTATTATCTGTTTTGAATGATTACGAGCTTTATTATACACTTTTATATTACTTTTGGGACTAACCTATTAACCAGAGCCCAGCACATATTGTTGTTTTATTGCCTGTTTCAGTATTTCGAAGAAAAGGAATATCAAACGAAGTCCAAACGGAATGAAACCTTTGGCAGCGTTGTTTTTGGGAAGAATATGATCCTGGAGACTTGGAGTTCATGTCAGAAGATCCCCGACGACTCCACGAGATAGGAGGGCGCCCCCCCCCCTATAGGGCACGCCCCCCTGTCTCATGGGCCCCTCGACCACCTCCCGACCGACTTCTTTCACCTATATATTCCCTTATACCCTAAAACCATCGAATATCAAGATAGATTGGGAGTTCCCCTTGCGCAAGCCTCAGTAGCCACCAAAAACCTCTCGGGAGTCCGTTTCGGCACCCTGCCGGAGGGGGATCCCTCACTGGTGGCCATCTTCATCATCCCGGCGCTATCCATGACGAGGAGGGAGTAGTTCACCCTCGGGGATGAGGGTATGTACCAGTAGCTATGTGTTTGATCTCTCTTTCTCTCGTGTTCTCTCTATGGCACGATCTTGATGTATCGCGAGCTTTGCTATTATAGTTGGATCTTATGATGTTTCTCCCCCTCTACTCTCTTGTGATGAATTAAGTTTCCCTCTTGAAGTTATCTTATAAGATTGAGTCTTTATTTGAGAACACTTGATGTATGTCTTGCCGTGCTTATCTGTGGTGACGATGGGATTTCAGGTGCCACTTGATGTATGTTTTGGTGACCAACTTGTGGGTTCCGCCCATGAACCTATGCATAGGGGTTGGCACACGTTTTCTTGACTCTCCAGTAGAAACTTTGGGGCACTCTTTGAAGTACTTTGTCTTGGTTGGATGAATCTGAGATTGTGTGATGCATATCGTATAATCATGCCCACGGATACTTGAGGTGACAATGGAGTATCTAGGTGACATTAGGGTTTTGGTTGATTTGTGTCTTAAGGTGTTATTCTAGTACGAACTCTTGAATAGATCGATCCGAAAGAATAACTTTGAGGTGGTTTCGTACTCTACCATAATCTCTTCATTTGTTCTCCGCTATTAGTGGCTTTGGAGTGACTCTTTGTTTCATGTTGAGGGATTGTTATATGATCTATCTATGTTATTATTGTTGAGAGAACTTGCACTAGTGAAAGTATGAACCCTATGCCTTGTTTCCTATCATTGCAATACCGTTTATGCTCACTTTTATCATTAGTTACCTTGCTGTTTTTATTATTTCAGATTACAAAAACCTATATCTACTATCTATATTGCACTTGTATCACCATCTCTTCGCCGAACTAGTGCACCTATACAATTTGCCATTGTATTGGGTGTGTTGGGGACACAAGAGACTCTTTGTTATTTGGTTGCAGGGTTGTTTGAGAGAGACCATCTTCATCCTACGCCTCCCACAGATTGATAAACCTTAGGTCATCCACTTTAGGGAAATTTGCTACTGTCCTACAAACCTGTGCACTTGCAGGCCCAACAACGTCTACAAGAAGAAGGTTGTGTAGTAGACATCAGTGCCTTTGATCTCCATCTCCAAAGTACTGTCATGATTTCTATCATCACCGGCATGACACCATGATATCTATCATCTTGATCGCTATCAACGTGTCGCCATATGGTCGTCTCGCCAACTATTGCTTTTGCAACTATTTCTATCGCATAGCGATAAAGTAAAGCAATTATTTGGCGCTTGCATCTTATGCAGTAAAGAGACAACCATAAGGCTTCTACCAGTTGCTGATAACTTCAACAAAACATGATCATATCATACAACAACTTATATCTCATCACGTCTTGACCATATCACATCACAACATGCCCTGCAAAAACAAGTTAGACGTCCTCTACTTTGTCTTGCAAGTTTTATGTGGCTGCTATGGGCTTAGCAAGAACTGTTCTTACCTACGCATCAAAACCACAACGATTTTGTCAAGTGTGTTGTTTTAACCTTCAACAAGGACCAGGCGTAGCCACACTCGATTCAACTAAAGTTGGAGAAACAGACACCCACTAGCCACATGTGTGTCAAGCACGTCGGTAGAACCAGCCTCATGAACGCGGTAATGTAATCTCGGTCTGGGATGCTTCATCCAACAATACCGCTGAATCAAAGTATGACATGTTGGTAAGCAATATGACTATTATCGCCCACAACTCTTTGTGTTCTACTCGTGCATATAACATCTACACATAGACCTGGCTCGGATGCCACTGTTGGGGAACCCAGTAATTTCAAAATTTTCCTACGGTCATGCAAGATCTATCTAGAGCAACGAGCAGGGAGAGTGTGTCCACGTACCCTCGTAGACTGAAAGCGGAAGCGTTATATCAACGTGGTAGATGTAGTCATACGTCTTCACGATCCGACCGATCCTAGCACAGAATGTATGGCACCTCTGTGTTCAGCACACGTTCAGCTCAACGATGTCCTTCGTACTCTTGATCCAGTTGAGGCCGAGGGAGAGTTCCTCAGCACGACGGCGTGGTGACGGTGATGATGAAGTTATCGGCGCAGGGCTTCGCTTAAGCACTATGACGATATGACCAAGGTGTGTAACTGTGGAGGGGGCACCACACACGGCTAAGAGATTGTCTGTTGTGCTTTGGGGTGCCCCCTTGGCCACGTATATAAAGTAGGGAGGAGGAGGAGGCTGGCCTAGGAGGGGCGCGCCTATTGGGGGAGTCCAACTAGGATTCCCAATCCTAGTTGGAGTCCCCTTCCTTTTCAAAAAGGGGAGAGAGGGAAGGAGTAGGAGAGGGAGAAGGAAAGAGAGGGGGGTGCCGCTCCCTCCCTAGTCCAATTCGGACTTGCCATGGGGGGGCACGGTCACCCCTTGAGGCCTTTCTCTCCTTTCCCGTATGGCCCATTAAGGCCCACTACTTCCGCCGGCGAATTCCTGTAACTCTAGGGTACTCCAAAAATACCCGAATCACTCGGAACCTTTCTGATGTCCGAATATAGCCCTCCAATATATCGATCTTTACCTCTCAACCATTTTGAGACACCTCATCATGTCCATGGTCTCATCCGGGACTCCGAACAAACTTCGGTCATCAAATCACATAACTCATAATACAAATTGCCATCAAACATTAAGCGTGCGGACCCTACGGGTTCGAGAACTATGTAGACATGACCGAGACACATCTCCGGTCAATAACCAATAGCAGAACCTGGATGCTCATATTGGCTCCTACATATTCTACGAAGATCTTTATCGGTCAAACCGCATAACAACATAAGTTGCTCCCTTTGTCATCGATATGTTACTTGCCCGAGGTTCGATCGTTGGTATCATCGTACCTAGTTCAATCTCGTTACCGGCAAGTCTCTTTACTCGTTCAGTAATAATTCATCCCGCAACTAACTCATTAGTCACATTGCTTGCAAGGCTTATAGTGATGAGCATTACTGAGAGGGCCCAGAGATACCTCTACGAAACACGGAGTGACAAATCCTAATCTCGATCTATGCCAACCCAACAAATACCTTCGGAGACACATGTAGAGCATCTTTATAATCACCCATTTACGTTGTGACATTTAATAGCACACAAAGTGTTCCTCCGGTATTCGGGAGTTGCATAATCTCATAGTTTGAGGAACATGTATAAGTCATGAAGAAAGCAGTAGCAATGAAACTGTAACGATCATAATGCTAAGCTAACGAATGGGTCTTGTCCATCACATCATTCTCCTAATGATGTGATCTCGTTCATCAAATGACAACACATGTCTATGGTTAGGAAACATAACCATCTTTGATAAACGAGCTAGTCAAGTAGAGGCATATTAGGGACACTTTGTTTTGTCTATGTATTCACACATGTACTAAGTTTCCGGTTAATACAATTCTAGCATGAATAATAGACATTTATCATGATATAAGGAAATATAAATAACAACTTTATTATTGCCTCCAGGGCATATTTCCTTCAGTTGGATGTGAGCTAGAGCGGTGATGCGGTTGTATGAACTTGGGAAGACACCAAAGTCTCAATATTGATTGCATTCTGATGGTGAAACTCAATTTCCAATGGTGATACTCCATGCTGGGCGAGGGCGTTGATGGAAAATTCTATCCCACACCTCTAAAAAATTATAGAGTGCACTTTATATTTTATTTTTGCGCCTGTATGTCATATGGAAAGATAACATCGGGTGCACTCCAAAAATTATGTTGATATAGTGCCCGACTGTTCGGACAACTTTCGGGGCCAAAACTCTAAGGACATCTCCAACACCGTTTATCAAAACGAACACTCCAAATGTCCACGGACACGTCCGACATGTCCACGAACAGCAGCAGCGGAGCCAACCATCCAATGTAGTGCACAAAATGCATGTCCACTTCTCCAAAAATAATAGAATAAAACTAAACAAAATGTCCGCCATGCAGCCTCACTTTGAATCATTGATGGTAACAATTCAATCACACATTTAAATCATAGTAAAAGCATCTAATGTTCAACAAGATTTTAAAATTCATCGATCACAAATTCAACCATACTCCTCAAAAGCGGCCTTCACCTCAAGCTTTCTCCCCTCAAGTTTGACCTTCTTCAGCGATATAGATGGGTCACTCCTTGAGTTTCATCCAGCAATGCATCAATGTGAAGGGCTTGCCCTCCATTCTATGATACATCGAGGGATCACATTCGAGCTATACAATGACTTGATCATCAAGTTGCAACATTGTCTGAATCAATTAATCGACCAACACTTAGAGCAACGAGAAGCAAAACTTATGATCTCCATGATTGGTGTGCTCGTTGGCCTCATTCTTTCCACTTGTGCAAATGCAGCCCAATACTTCATGACGATGTTTGAAATGGTGTATCGCCGATGGAGTAGCGACTTTGTTCAAATTGTACTAAGCGTAGTGCTTGTGCTCATGCAACCAAGAATGCACATGTTGTCAACATATCATGCTCTTTTGCTTTATGCCTACAAACCCTACACTTGCAGCCGGCCCGTGTTGCACAACACACATCCTCCCTCACGGGGTACCCCACCACCATGCTTCATGCTAAACAAGGAAAAAGTCAAAAAAGTTCTCAATGACATTTGGCCGAACACTTGTCGAGCGTTGTGTCCGCCATGGATAGCGTCGATAGGGGGTAGACGGTACTTGGGTTGTAGACGGATCTGGGGGTGTAACGACAACGAAGACAAGGCGCTTGGGTGGAGCAACGGTGGTCCCCACAAGAACTGGGTGGCGACCGAGTTGGAGAAATTAGATTTTTTTGATTGATTTACTCCATAAATAAATGGTGCACATGGTATGGACAACATATTAAACTTATACAAATATCACGTCATGTAGGCACGTACCATGCATATAACATCTACATCTACGTAAACAACTAGTACGACTAAACATAGAAATAGATAAGAGGGGGATGAATGAGTTATACCCGCCAGTCAGTCAGGTCAAAGCCGTGCGACAACAACTTCCTCGACAACCTTCTTTTTAGCGGCTTTGGAGTTCTCCCCCACGTGGACGGAGAAGTCGAGGACGTAGTTGAAGTAGAGGATGAAGACAAACAACAGCTAGTAGTCGCGTATGCGACACTCCCCAAAAATCTAGGACCCTGATAAGTGCCATGTTGGGGAACGCAGTAATTTCAAAAAAAATCCTACAATCACGCAAGATCTATCTAGGAGAATCATAGCAATGAGAGGGGAGAGTGTGTCCACATACCCTCGTAGACCGAAAGCGGAAGCATTTTATCAACGCGGTTGATGTAGTCGTACGTCTTCACGATCCAACCGATCTCAGCATCGAACGTACGGCACCTCCGTGTTCAGCACACGTTCAGCTTGATGACGTCCCTCGTACTCTTGATCTAGTTGAGGTCGAGGGAGAGTTCCGTCAGCACGACGGCGTGGCGACGATGATGACGAAGTTACCGGCGCAGGGCTTCGCCTAAGCACTATGACAATATGACCGAGTTGTGTGACCGTGGAGGGGCACCGCACACGGCTAAGCGAAAATTTTATGTGTTCTAAGGTTCCCCTCCCCACGTATATAAAGGAGGGAGGGAGGAGGCCGGCTGGCCCTAGGGGGCGCTGTCGGTTCAATATCCGGCGTATCCCGTAGTAGGGGTCCTAAGCTAGGCATCTTAGAATGATGGTAACATGGACACATGATTTTACCCAAGTTCGGGCCCTCTTGATGGAGGTAAAACCCTACGTCCTGCTTTTGATTGTATTCATATGGGGTAAGAACAGAGTACACGCCTCTACCACGAGATTGTAGTAATGAATATGAGATTGTCTATTGACTAGCCTGGCCTTGGTTTATATAAGACACCGGAGGCCTAGGGTTTAGGAGAGTCCTTGTCTTGGGTGCCAAGTCTTGTGGAGTCTTCCTTGTATGCGGTAGGGGTTGTCCGAACTGGCCCATGAGTATACGGCCATGGGGGTCCTCGGTCCACTCCAACTGATCAGGAGATGACGTGGTGAGTACCCCCTAGTCCAGGACACCGTCAGTAGCCCCCTGAACCGGTATTCAAGTTGGGGACGCTCCTCGATTCTTCCAAACTGTTCTTCATCTTCGGTCGTCGATCTTGAAAACTGGTTCAACAAATCTTTCCATCTTCAATCTTGAGTATCGCCAAAGTGAATCCGAAGAGTTTACACGTTGGGTATCCGAGGAGCCCCTTTAAGTTTCCAGCCTTTATCAATGCCTTGTTATTTTTATGCCATGCCTCGGGTTTGAAGTTGTCCCCTGGCGGCAGTGTCCTCTTGCGTCCGAGCTCCAATGCCGGACTGCATTCGAGGTGTCTTTTGCAGCTGAGCACGGACGCCGGACCACTTTCGAGCTCCAACGCCGGAATGTATTCAAGCTCCACCGCCGGAATGTATCTGAGCTCTACTGCCGGACTATGTCCAAGCTCCAACACGGGACTATGTCCAAGCTCCAATGCCGGACTGTATCCGAGCTCCAACGCCGGACTATGTCCAAGCTCCAACGCCGGACTATGTCCAAGCTCCAACGCCGGACTATATTCGAGGTGTCATAGATCACCTTGGTTCAAAAAAGTTGAAGGAGTTTAGCCGAGCTTAATGCAGGAAATGCCCTCTACGGAGCCAACCACTAGCGTCCGAGCTTTATGCCAGACTGCTTCTGAGGTGGTGCACCACCCCGACTGCGGGCTGATTTTTTGATCGGTGCAATTTATTCTCTGCCGAGATATATAGCCAGTAGCCCTCAAGGTGTGTGTATCGGTCTAAAACCCGAGATGTACCTGAAGGATGACATAAGACCGCTGATCCCAGTAGCCCCTGAGACTCAGGTTGATTCGCAAAATCAGCCTGAGGACCAAGTCCTAGCTCGACAGCATACTTCGGGACACAAAAAGCGGCATGCTCATTCCTCAAGACTCAGGTTGGGTGCGGCCGACCAACCCGAGGATAATAATCTCCTCGAAAACTATATTGCATTTTAAATTTTCTGCATTGGATTATCAATGCAGTAGCCCCCGAGACACTATTCGGGTGGCAACACCAGATCAGGGGATCGATGTGCCCTTTTAATATTTGTAAATAATAAGCCCGAAGCCCAGTAGCCCTCGAGCCTTAATGCGGGCACGGGAGGCCGGATTAAGGATCAATATCCATAGTAAAATCACAAATTATATGTAATGACTCTAAATATCCGAGTACTTTACGTCATTAATGCTCGGATCCGCATTGTACAAAACTTTGTTGACCGACCATCGGCTTCAACCTCCTCGGCCAGCAGCCGAGGAGTGTTTGTCCTACTTTATAAAGACTTTATGAGGGCAAAGATTTACGGCAAACAAGGCAATCCGGCCATACGGTTTTATAAACAAAGGAACGCAGAGAGACATGTTATATTATTGTTAAACATAAGAAACATCATCCAAAGAAAATAGTCCTGCTATCAGTTCCTTTCTTTGGGTTGTCATGCTAGGCATGATCACTAAACCTCAGCTCCGAGCAATGTGGGAGGAAAATACTGAGGATTTAGTTCGGGGAAAGCTTCCAAACTCTGTGGTCTAAATGAACCCAAATTTTCACTTTTGTTGCGACCATTTATAATCTGAAAGTGGCCCATCATCGGCTTCTACCCCCTTGTAGATGCTATGCGGGGTGTTTCCGTAATAACAAAACAACCCTTAGCCAACGTCTCGGTGCCCGAAGGCGGTTGTGTTGGCGGAAACGAGGTAATCAGATATGCGGGCTTTATAACTTTCACTTAGTCATAGGAGCTTAAAGTTGGGAGGCCAGCAAGTAGCCCCCCGCTTAGTGTTCGGCGACAGCCGAGGTCAAGCCGTAAACACTTCGGCCAATGTTATGAACGGCACATCATTTCATACAGTCATCGGACCATTGACCAGTTTACGCTTATTGTGACAGTCAGTTTTTGGCTTTCTCCACTGCGGTGCTTAACCATGCAAGCTGTAAGCACAATCGCAGTGGTTCTCCCTTTGCACACCAAGCCGAACAAAGCGGAACATAGGAGGTAAGCACAGGAGCCAGGCAACCCAACTATTGACCGAAGACACAATTCGAAACTGATGCATATATAGCAATATCCAAGAATTTTTTGCCGAATCTCTAAAGGTGTCCGACGTTGCACTGCGAGACTTATGCGGAAAACACACAAATAGTTGAAAAGTGCCGCAGGGTTGGAAAACCAAAAAACGTCAGGAAAAACTTGACGTCCGAACTAGATCAATTGTTCAGTGCCAATCAAAAAATTGGTCTGAGAAAAAAAATTGTGCTTCTGTCGTGCTTTAACATGACACACCCTATCTCAAGACTTCAAGCGGGTCAACCTACGGCTTCAACCTCCTATCCCCAAGGCGGAGTACTTCTCGTTAGGCCAGTTTAGCAAACTTTAGCGGCTTTGAGAGAGAAATTAGGCTCCCCGCCTATTGACCACACACTCGCGTCGAAAAAAGGAGTGATAGAAAAAAGACTTTGCAACGACTAAGAAGAAGAACACTTATTATAAAACAGCTCACATAAATTTAAGAGCCCCCGAGTGACTTGGGTAAAAAAATTATGTATAATGATTGTATGTACCGAAGTACTTGTATCATATATGTGTTCACCCGAACTTTATACGCGTCTTAACCGACCGTCGGCTTTTCTCTCTTCGGTCAAGGACCGAAAAGTGTTATGTACTCCACCTATCGAGAATATCGACGGTGTTTCCGATAACCAGGCAATCAGGCCATAAGGCTGTAACTGACAAAGCACGCTCAGGGAACTTATGCTATATTACCGACGAAGTGTAAGAAGCATCTTCGAAGAAAATAGTACCCCCACCGATACCTTTCTTCGGTTGCTCATTATTATTGTGAGACTTGTGTAATAGTTTTTTGTACTCATGAGTTCCGTTGTGTGCCGACCATAATTGAAAACAATAAGAGCGCTAGCTTTCGGCTTCACCCAGTCTGAGGTCAGAGCTCGGAGGACCCGGTCATGACAATCACAGAGGTGTTCCCTTTACTCCCTAGCCAAATAATCAGGAACGTAGGGGTAAACACAGGAGCAAGGCAACCCAGTTTGCGGAACACTTAAGTCAATATGGTGCATATTGTGGCGTAATATACGAACAAGGAACGAAGCCGTACAAGTATAATCATATGCAAGAGGAAAGGCTTCATAAAGGAAGCCCCCAACTAAACGGGGTATTTGAATTAGTGTGTCACAAACAAAGTTTGGACAAGGAAGTTTTTCACAAACAACTTTTTGCCAAAAAAGTATAATGCTTGGTCAAACCAAACAAAATTTAAAACAAATTGAGCATGAAAGCGACTTAGCTAGCTAGTGCGCTCGGTGTTGAGGATGAGGTCTGGACTTATGGTGGGACGAAGAGATAGTCCTCGGCCTGGCCGAGGTCCCAGCCCCCAAGCCGGCTCGGCTTGACGAAGTGACCGCGTGATGCAATCGAAGTCGATTACCTGCACATATAGAATAGGGTGGTCCAAAAATAATAATGATAAAGGTAATAATATATGTATATAATCTTCTACTGAATTAACTTGAGTAAAGTTAAAAAATTGGCCTAAGCGCCGGGGTTGGCCCGGTGTAGTGACAATGCAAAGATGTCGGCATAGGAATGCATGCTGAAGCAATGCCTAAACTTGGTTGGCGCAAGTGCGATGACAACGGCGGCTCGCTGAGGTGGTCGTAGTTGAGGTCAATTATATGTTGCAGCACATCGGATCGCCTTTAGAATCAATGGACAAAAAAACTCCACACGCAGCACCTTCCCCCTAACAAGCTCCTTGAAAGCCGTGAGATAGTACTTTGATCTTCTCGTGAGGCAAAACACAGCCCAAGTAATGCTAGTACGTTAGCGCTTGGCTTATGCATGTTCAATTATAAGTGGAGGTCCACGATGGGCAGCGTAAATACTATAGATTAAAGAAAAGAAAGATGAAAAGAGCTTCCCTGACGCCCCTCTGCATGCTTTGTCCACCAGCGGAAGATATGAAAAGCAACAGGTGGCGTGACCCCTTTGAACCGTGCAACTAATTTGCAGCAGCTGGCCAGATTGGTCTTTGGCACCATGCTGACCCGGTCCATGGCTGTCCCTGGGATTCTGACTGTACATGGATCTCCGCCGGCGTCTGCGTGCACTTTGATAGTACACGGATATCCGCCAGCGTCTGCGAACCCGACCATCCGATCCCTCATGAAGAATAGCCGCCCAAAAAGTTGTGACCTAATTAATAGTTCTGCGAACATAGTTGCGAGCCGGGAGCAGTAATTTGCAAAGAAGATAATATACATGAAACAGATCTGACCAGAAAAACATCACCTGATGGTTGATTTTGATTCCAATCTAACCGCGACGATCACCTAGCAGGCTCTCAATGAAAGCACCAATGTCGGTTCAATATCCGGCGTATCTCGTAGTAGGGGTCCTAAGCTAGGCGTCTTGGAACGATGGTAACATGGACACGGGATTTTACCCAGGTTCAGGCCCTCTTGATGGAGGTAAAACTCTACGTCCTGCTTTTGATTGTATTCATATGGGGGTAGAACAGAGTACACGTCTCTACCACGAGATTGTAGTAATGAATATGAGATTGTCTATTGACTAGCCTAGCCTCGGTTTATATAAGACACCGGAGGCCTAGGGTTTAGGAGAGTCCTTGTCTTGGGCGCCAAGTCTTGTGGAGTCTTCCTTGTATGCGGCAGGGGTTGTCTAAACTGGCCCATGAGTATACGGCCATGGGGGTCCTCGGTCCACTCCAACTGATTGGGAGACGACGTGGTGAGTACCCCCTAGTCCAGGACACCGTCAGGCGCGCCCAAGGAGGGGAGTCCTACTAGGACTCCGAGTCCTAGTAGGATTCCACCAAGAGGGAGAGAGGGGGAAGGAAGGAGAGGGAGAGGGAGTAGGAAAGGGGGGCGCCACTCCCCCTTCCCTTGTCCTATTCAGACTCCAAGGGGGGGGGGGCCTGCCCTGGCCGCCCTCCTCTCTCTCCAATAGGGCCCATGGTGGCCCATTAGTTCCCCCGGGGGGTTCCAGTAACCCCTCCGGTACTCCGATTTTACCCGAAACTATCCGGAACATTTCCGGTGTCTGAATAACATGGTCCAATATATCAATCTTTATGTCTCGACCATTTCGAGAGACACCGATGCTTTCTAAGAAAAGGGAATGACTACTCAAACAGTGAAGTCGGCCTTCCACTAGGATCACTGATCTCGCCTGTTTTGATTCAATCATTCCTGCATCAACTCGACTTGCAATTCGATGCTATGGAAATCAAGGCTGGACAGGTCTTCGAGCCAACTTCAGGAAGAAATGCAATTGAAAGAGAATGCTCTCGAGGGCGCAGGAGTGGGAAAATCGTTGTGTCCATACATTTGATGTGCCTTGAAAGTCGCATTTGTTCCTTCAAAGAACTCGTCATTGAGCCTCTAAAAGGAAGGGCATAGTATCCCAGCCACCAAGACCACCTAAAAGGAAGGAATTGGTCTTTAGCTTTGTGATCTCATCCGGGACTCCGAACAACCTTCGGTACATCAAATCACATAACTCATAATACATATCATCATCGAACGTTAAGCGTGCGGACCCTACGGGTTCGAGAACTATGTAGACATGACCGAGACACATCTCCGGTCAGTAACCAATAGCGGAACCTGGATGCTCATAATGGCTCCTACATATTCTACGATGATCTTTATCGGTCAAACCGCATAACAACATACGTTGTTCCCTTTGTCATCGGTATGTTACTTGCCCGAGATTCGATCGTCGGTATCCTCATACCTAGTTTAATCTCATTACCGACAAGTCTCTTTACTCGTTCCGTAATGCATCATCCTACAACTAACTCATTATCACATAGCTTGCAAGGCTTATAGTGATGTGCATTACCGAGAGGGCCCAAAGATACCTCTACGAAACACGGAGTGGCAAATCCTAATCTCGATCTATGCCAACTCAACAAACACCATCGGAGACACCTATAGAGCACCTTTATAATCACCCAGTTACGTTGTGACGTTTGATAGCACACTAAGTGTTCCTCCGGTATGCGGGAGTTGCATAATCTCATAGTCATAGGAACATGTATAAGTCATGAAGAAAGCAACAGCAATAAACTAAACGATCATAGTGCTAAGCTAACGGATGGGTCTAGTCCATCACATCATTCTCTAATGATGTGATCCCGTTCATCAGATGACAACACATGTCTATGCTAGGAAACTTAACCATCTTTGATTAACGAGCTAGTCAAGTAGAGGCACACTAGGGACACTCTGTTTGTCTATGTATTGACACATGTACTAGTTTCCGGTTAATACAATTCTAGCATGAATAATAAACATTTACCATGATATAAGGAAATATAAATAACAACTTTATTATTGCCTCTAGGGCATATTTCCTTCAGTCTCCCACTTGCACTAGAGTCAATAATCTACATTACATAGTAATGATTCTAACACCCATGGAGTCTTGGTGCTGATCATGTTTTGCTCGTGAGAGAGGCTTAGTCAACGGATTTGCAACATTCAGATCCGTATGTATATTGCAAATCTCTATGTCTCCTTCCGACACTTGATGACGGATGGAATTGAAAAGTCTCTTGATGTGCTTGGTTCTTGTAAGTGCATCTAGTGCCACCCCTAGTTGGTTTTGGAGAATTGACGACAAACTTGGTTGAGGGACTAATGTGTTTGTGAGAATTGCAGGATAACACAAGTAGTAGTCCCATATTGATTCGGTTTACCTACTAGATATGACCCCTAAAAATGTGTGAAGACATTGAAGACAATGGTGGTCTGTGAAGATATTCACTTTGAAGACTATGACAGGAGAAGACATCGCGTGAAGATTATGGAGTGCGACTACATAGTTGTTTTGTAGTTTCCTTCTCTTTTTTGTTGAGTCATAGGAACCATCATACTGTTAAGTGGGGTCGAAGTGAACAAAGTCAGAGTGACTGATGTAATGCTCAACCAAATCCTATGTCTTCGAGCGAAGACAATGAGAGCAAATCTTATCCAGAGATGGATGAGTCAGCTTGGCTTGTAGCCCAAGCTAAGTTGTCGCGTGTGTTTGAAATCTGACCGTTGGACACGTGTCAGTTCCTTAGTGACCCAGGGTCATTTTGGACAAATCAGGTCGGGTTGCCTCTTGGCTATAAATAGGCCAGCCCCTACACCATAAATTGGTGGCTGCTCAAAGTTAGTGCATGGCCTTTGTCGTTTGAGAGCAACCCACCTTCAAAGCCTTTGAGAGAGAATCCTTGCAAGGACAAAGCCCAAAACACCCAGAGCCAAAGAGTGTTAGGCATCACTGAAGTCTTTCTGTCCACGTGATCTGAAGACTTATTACACTTGAGGACTGTGAATCCTCCAGCCAGTTAGGCGTCACGTTCTGAGCATCCAAGAGTCATTGTGGATTGCCGGTGAACGAAGTCTGTGAAAGTTTGGAAGTCTCCCTTGAAGACTTACCAGAGTGATTGGGCGAGGACTAAGTGTTCTTAGCTCAAGGGGAATAAGGTGAAGACATGGTCTTCTGAGTTGAATCTCAGCCTCCCTAACCAGACGTACAGTTGTCACAGCAACTGGAACTAGTCCAACAAATCCCTTGTCCTCTTCGAGCAATTGGTTCTATCCTACCTCTCTCACCTTTCTTACCATTTGTCTTTGTGAAGTCTTTGCCCACTTGCCCGATCTGATTGACTTCACCGTGTGAAGACTGTTGCTTGTTTGGCTTCATACTATCTTCCATCCTGATCTATACTACCTAGCTGCTGATAGTCTTCATGTTTTCACTACATTTCTTACTTGACTATGGCTTGTCTAGTGTAGTCTACCTTCCGCTTCATGTCAATAGGTTCATTTCTATTGTTTGTCTTCAAATCACCCCTGTTTTGAAGACTTCCATAAAAATCGCCTATTCACCCCCCCCCCTCTAGTCGAATACTAGCACTTTCAGTTCTATTGTGAAATCTGGATTCCTTTGCCAAGGCAATTGCACCAGTATTGTCACAAAAGATTTTCATTGGACCCAATGCACTAGGTATGACACCTAGATCGGATATGAACTCCTTCATCCAGACTCCTTCATTTGCTGCTTCTGAAGCAGCTATGTACTCCGCTTCACACGTAGATCCCGCCATGGCGCTTTGCTTAGAACTGCACCAACTGACAGCTCCACCATTCAATATAAACACATATCCGGTTTGTGGCTGTCACGCCCAATATGCGACCCTATCCTAAAGGAACTCGAAGGTCCCACCAAGGATAGAAGCGCATATTGGTGACGCTTTTGCAAGGTGGATATCATTACATCATACCCTTACATAATAGTTGGGGATACATACAAAAGGCATACAATGCCACATGAATACAACAACATCATATATAAGAGCAACATCCGACTACGGATGAAACACAAACAGAAACTCAAATGACATCCACCCTGCTAGCCCAGGCTGCCGACCAGGAACCTATCCCCTGATCGAAGAAGAAGCAGAAGAAGAACTCCAAAACAAGCAAGCATCGCTCTCGCGTCATGATCATCGCATAACCTGCACCTGCAACTGTTTTTGTAGTAATCTGTGAGCCACGAGGACTCAGCAATCCCATTACCATGGGTATCAAGACTAGCAAAGCTAAATGGGCAAAGGAATGGATAAGTGGTGAGGTTGCAGCAGCGACTAAGCATATATGGTGGCTAACATACGCAAACAAGAGCGAGAAGAGGAGCAACGGAACGGTCATGAAGCTAGCAATTATCAAGAAGTGATCCTGAAACTACTTACCTTCAAACATAACCCAAACCGTGTTCACTTCCCGGACTCCGCCGAAAAGAGACCATCACGGCTACACACGCGGTTGATGCATTTTAATTAAAATTTGGTGTCAAGTTCTCTACAACCGGATATTAACAAATTCCCATCTACCACATAACCACGGGCATGGCTCTCGAAAGTTTATACCCTGCAGGGGTGTCCCAACTTAGCCCATCACAAGCTCTCACGGTCAACGAAGGATATTCCTTCTCCCAGGAAGACCCGATCAGTCTCGGAATCCCGGTTTACAAGACATTTCCACAATGGTAAAACAAGACCAGCAAAGCCGCTCGAATGTGCCGACAAATCCTGATAGGAGCTACACATATCTCGTTCTCAAGGCACACCGGATGAGCAATCCGTACAACTAAAACCAGACATCAAGTTTCCCTGAGGGGGCGCTGCAAAGGGCTCTAGTTTGGACCAACACTCAGAGGAGCATTGGCCTGGGGGGGGGGTAAATAAAGATGACCCTCGGGCTCCGGAAACCCAAGGGAAAAAGGCTTAGGTAGGCAAATGGTAAAACCAAGGTTGGGCCTTGCTGGAGGAGTTTTATTCAAAGCGAACTGTCAAGGGGGTCCCATAAATCACCCAACCACGCAAGGAACGCAAAATCAAGGAACATAACACCGGTATGACGAAAACTAGGGTGGCAAGAGTGGAACAAAACACCAGGCATAAGGTCGAGCCTTCCACCCTTTACCAAGTATAGATGCATTAGTTAAATAAGAGATATTGTGATATCCCAACATAATCCTGTCCATCATGGGGCAATCTTCGACTTCACCTGCAACTAACAACGCTATAAGAGGGGCTGAGCAAAGCGGTAACTTAGCCAAACAATGGTTTCCTAGGAAGGGTGAAAAGGTTAGAGGCTGGCATGGAAATTTGGGAGGCTTGAAGAGCAAGTGATAGGTAGCGCAGCATAGCGATAGAACAAAGCAACTAGCATAGCAATGATAGTAGTGAGATCCAGAGTAACGGTCATCTTGCCCAAAATCCCGCTAGGAAGAATTATGAGTCCATGAAGAAGATGAAGCCACGAAGACGAACCAAGCGTATACGAACGAATCCTCACGATTGCAACGAAACAGGAACTAATGAGAAGGAGCACAACCGGAAAGAAGCAAACAACAAGGTAAACACACAACACATAGACATGGCATGATGCTCAACCAAGTATGATGCATGAAAAAGGCTACATGAAGCTACTCATGGCAAGAGATGATGCATACAAGAGAAACACATCAAAGCAAGTTTAAATGAGACCGGAAACAACATATAACAATTCCGGTAAGTCCTCATATGCAAATTTCAAACTTTGTCCAGATCTGAATAAACCTTATGTTCAAGTTGTTAAACAGCAAGTTAAGATGCACCAAGATGATCTACACGGAATTCTAGACAAGTTACATATAAAGTTCATTTAGTTCGGAGCTATGACCTAGAAGATATGAGCAAAACAAGTAAAACATAGTATTGATGCAAAAATGCATTCAAACATCAAGCAAACACTCTCAAAACAAGGATTCAACATGAAAAGATGAAACTACATGCAAATCTAAGCAAGTTTCATATAAAGCACACTCAAAACGGAGCAACGATTCAACACATACACAAGAAACAAGTTTAAAGGACAAGCTGTCCAAAACAGCAACTAGGCATCTAGCAAGCATCAAAACAATATGCTACAACACCTCAACATGAAAAAAAAATGCATGGACATGATGTATAGGTAAAGCATGACAAAACATGAACACCGAGATATCTCCAGAAATCACTAGAACATGCTCAAAAGGTCATGGCAAGATTGCAAATAATAACAGTTCACAGACTTGGCAGAAAATCACTGAGCATCACAGCAATAACATCAGGTTGCAATGTTTAGAGCTATCAAACAACGTGCTACAGGAACTTATCATGGCAAACAAAGACATGGCATGCTAATGCTAAAGACAAATAACAACACTCCCTTACTGAACTTATTCCAAAGAACAACAGAAAACATGGTAGCATCCATACAAACATGGCAAATGGTATGACAGATTCAGACATGGCAGGAACAACGATAAGTAGGCATGTTGGTGAGCTTCTACAACTCACCACAGAGCAATACATGGCATTACAAGGAGATCAACAGTAATAATACACATTTATGGAGCTAAACATGGCAATAGCATAGTCATAGGGTGCATGGCTCACAAGCAAAACACATGGCAAAGCTGAACTTCATGTTAACAGGCTGACAGCAACATTATTTAGAAACTTTGGAGCATGATAAAGACAAGCTACAGCAGGCTATAAATACAAACAAGGGCATGGATGGATAGAGCATAACATCTATAACAAAACATCCTTAGTGAACATCTCCAGATTATGCATATAATGGATGGTATCATCAATCAAACATAGCAACATGATATAGCAGTTTCAGCCTAGCAAAACAGTAATAACAAGTACCCTACTTCACGAGCTTGATGCACTCACTAAAAGACTCACAAAAATACACGGATTGCACCGCTATAAATATGGCATGATGTATCTCAAAACTCATGTAGACATCAATCTCATAGGATGCACACACAAAATGCAATGAAAAAGATAAATCACCAAGTTCTGTTAATAGACAACAGTTAACATCATATAGCACTCTTGCAATGATGATTAGAGCATCAAAATGGACTCAAACAAGCATGGCATAATGGAACAACATGAAGAGCATCTCACAGTAAACATTTTGATATATCATATGCATGAATCGGAGCACCGAGCATGAAGTTATGGCATGGCAAAGTGGGCACCAGAATGTAAGGATTTTAGGGACTTGGCAAAAATTACCCTCCGAAAACAGATCTAGGGTTCATCGACATGCTTCCCGAGGTTCACCGGAAGGTCGGCGGAGGAGCTTCGCGTGGCAACCGGGGACGAGGGAGAGGGCGCCGGAGATGGGGCTGCTCGCCGGAGGGACGGGGCTGGCCGGATCCGGCCGCGAAGGACGGTGACGGGCGGCGTGGCACGAGGCGGAGGATGTGGCAGGGCGGCCGGCGACGGGAGGTCAGGCAGCGTGGGGCGGAGGACGCGGCAGGGCGGCCGGCGGCGGAGGAGATCCGGCGGCGGGGCGGAGGACGCGGCAGGGCGCTGGGGCGCTTGGGCAGGCGGCGGCGCAGAGCAGGTGCCTCGGGCCCAGATCCAGCCTGGGGTGGGCCTCCCGCGGGCCTGGGCGGGCCAGCGGCTGTGGGGAGGTGGCCAGGGGGCGCGGGCGACGTGGCAGCCCCCGGTTGGCTGCCGGCGACGACGGGGCGGTGTCTGACCAATGGTTGGGCGCCAAGTGGCGCCTGTGAGGTTGTCGGCGACGGAATTTGTGGTGGGAGGCGGCGGAGATCCCGAGGAGGAGGGGGAATTGGCTACAGCTAGGGTTAGGGAAGGGGTAGGCTGCCCAAAATGGAAGGAGGGGGTTTAAATAGGTAGGGGTTAGGGTTAGAGGGTTCTTAGGGGGGTTTGGAGCCTCCGATCTCGATCGGATGGTTCCGGACGCAAGGGGAGGTAGGCTGGGCCTAGGAGGGGTTAGTGGGCTGTGCTAGAAAGGCCAGGGGCTGAAGCAGAGAAGAGAGAGAGGCCCGACAGCAGTTTCGGAGACCGAAACGTCCGGCGAATATATCGGCTATATCGCGGCCATATGTTTAACGGTTGGGCTATCAAACGGACTCCGAATGCGATGAAATTTGACAAGCGGTCTACCTACACGATAATAAGACCGCACGCCAACTTTCATCCCATTCCGAGAACATTTTTATGCCACTTATAAAATAATATTTCGGAGGTGTCGGGGCGCGTGCGAGTGTGGTTGGGCTCAGAACGGACAACAGAGAGAATCGGAGGAACCTGAACGGATGCAAGTTTTGAAAAACATGCAGATGAAATGCCGATGATGACATGGAAAAATGCAACACACAAGCAAATGACATGGCAACGACAGCGAATAGCTGGAAGACACCTGGCGCATCGGATCCGGGGTGTTATAGTGACTTAGAGTCATCCGGATCAGTGTCAAAGCTCGCATCGACGTAACCATTTACGACGAGCTCTTTGTCACCTCCATAAACGAGAAACATATCCTTAGTATTTTTCAGGTATTTCAGGATGTTCTTGACTGATGTCCAGTGATCCACCCCTGGATTACATTGGTACCTCCCTGCTATACTTATAGCAAGGCACACATTAGGTCTGGTACACAGCATTGCATACATGATAGAACCTATGGCTGAAGCGTAGGGAATGACTTTCATTTTCTCTCTATCTTCTGCCGTGGTCGGGCATTGAGTCTGACTAAACTTCACACCTTGTAACACAGGCAAGAACCCTTTCTTTGCTTGATCCATTTTGAACTTCTTCAAAACTTTATCAAGGTATGTGCTTTGTGAAAGTCCAATTAAGCGTCTTGATCTATCTCTATAGATCTTGATGCCGCAGCTTCACCATGGTCTTTCATAGAAAAACTCTTATTCAAGTATCCCTTTATGCTATCCAGAAAATCTATATCATTTCCAATCAATAATACGTCATCCACATATAAGATTAGAAATGCTACAGAGCTCCCACTCACTTTCTTGTAAATACATGCTTCTCCAAAAGTCTGTATAAAACCATATGCTTTGATCACACTATCAAAACATTTATTCCAACTCCGAGAGGCTTGCATGAGTCCATAAATGGATCGCTGGAGCTTTCACACTTTGTTAGCGTCCTTTTGATCGATAAAACCTTCTGGTTGCATCATATACAACTCTTCTTCCAGAAATCCATTCAGGAATGCAGTTTTGACATCCATTTGCCAAATTTCATAATCATAAAATAGAGCAATTGCTAACATGATTCAGACAGAGTTAAGAATCGCTATGGGTGAGAAAGTCTCATCGTAGTCAACTCCTCGAACTTGTTGAAAACTTTTCGCAATAAGTCGAGCTTTGTAAACAGTAACATTACCGTCAGCGTCAGTCTTCTTCTTGAAGATCCATTTATTCTCTATGGCTTGCCAATCATCGGGCAAGTCAACCAAAGTCCATACTTTGTTCTCATACATGGATCCCATCTCAGATTTCATGGCTTCAAGCCATTTCGCGGAATCTGGGCTCATCATCGCTTCCTCATAGTTCGTAGGTTTGTCATGGTCAAGTAACATGACCTCCAGAACAGCATTATCGTACCACTCTGGTGCAGATTTTACTCTGGTTGACCTACGAGGTTCGGTAGTAACTTGATCTGAAGTTTCATGATCATCATCATTAGTTTCCTCACTAATTGGTGTAGGAATCACTGGAACTGATTTCTATGATAAACTACTTTCCAATAAGGGAGTAGGTACAATTACCTCATCAAGTTCTACTTTCCTCCCACTCACTTCTTTTGAGAGAAACTCCTTCTTTAGAAAGGATCCATTCTTAGCAACAAATATCTCACCTTCGGATCTGTGCTAGAAGGTGTACCCAACAGTCTCCTTTGGGTATCCTATGAAGACACATTTCTCCGATTTGGGTTCAAGCTTACCAGGTTGAAGCTTTTTCACATAAGCATCGCAGCCCCAAACTTTAAGAAACGACAACTTGGGTTTCTTGCCAAACCACAGTTCATAAGGTGTCGTCTCAACGGATTTAGATGGTGCCCTATTTAACGTGAATGCAGCCGTCTCTAAAGCATAACCCCAAAATGATAGCGGTAAATTAGTAAGCGACATCATAGATTGCACCATATCTAATAAAGTGCGGTTATGACATTCATACACACCATTACGTTGTGGTGTTCCAAGTGGCGTGAGTTGCAAAACTATTCCACATTGTTTCAAATGAAGACCAAACTCGTAACTCAAATATTCACCTCCACGACAGATCGTAGAAACTTTATTTTCTTTTTACGATGATTTTCCACTTCACTCTGAAATTCTTTGAACTTTTCAAATGTTTCAGACTTGTCTTTCATCAAGTAGATATACCCATATCTGCTCAAATCATCTGCGAAGGTTAGAAAATAACGATACCCGCCGCGATCCTCAAGACTCATCGGATCACATACACCATTATGTATTATTTCCAACAAGTCTGTTGCTCGCTCCATAGTTCCGGAGAACGGAGTCTTAGTCATCTTGCCCATGAGTCACGGTTCGCAAACATCAAGTGATTCATAATCAAGTGATTCCAAAAGCCCACCATCATGGAGTTTCTTCATGCGCTTTACACCAATATGACCCAAATGGCAGTGCCACGAATAAGTTGCACTATCATTATTAAACTTATATCTTTTGGCTTCAATACTATGAATATGTGTATCACTACTATCGAGATTCAACAAAAATAGACCACTCATCAAGGGTGCATGACCATAAAAGATATTACTCATATAAATAGAACAACCATTATTCTCTGATTTAAATGAATAACCGTCTCGCATCAAACAAGATCCAGATATAATGTTCATGCTTAACGCTAGCACAAAATAACAGTTATTCAGGTCTAAAACTAATCCCGAAGATAGATGTAGAGGTAGCATGCCGACCGTGATCACATCGATTTTGGAACCATTTCCCACGCGCATCGTCACCTCGTCCTTAGCCAATCTTCGCTTAATCCGTAGCCCTTGTTTCGAGTTGCAAATATGAGCAACAGAACCAGTATCAAATACCCAGGCGCTACTGTTGGGAATATAACTACTTGTGTAAGCCGCCCAGGAGGGGCCGGGTTACGCAAAGAAGACTCATCAGAGAGAAGCCCAAGGCCAAGCATGAAGATGGCGGTTCATAAAGGGCCTAAGGCCCGCTGGTGACTTAAGGCCCATTGTAGTAAACCGTCATGATGGCATGACTTGTAACATAAGGTACATTTAACTAGTCACCGAGTCGGACATTGTTTATAAGCCGGCCGGGACTCTGCAAGCCACAGGGAGTCAACCCGTGTATATAAGGGGACGACCTGCTAGCGGCTTAGGGCAAGAAACAACTCATCGAGAGCCGGGCATAGCGTATCTCGCTCCCTGGTCATCGAAACATCAATGCCAACCCAACTAGACATAGGCCTTACCTTCACCGTAAGGGGCCGAACTAGTATAAACTCTCTTGTGTCCTTTGTCCCGATTTAACCCCTTCAAGCTTCCTAGTTGCGATGGCTCCACAACTAAGTCCTTTCACGAGGACATCTGACGTGACAATTCCACGATAGTTGGCGCCCACCATGGGCCAGCGCACGGTGGATTTGAGTTCTTGAAGGGCAACTTCGAAGGGCTCAAGGGATACGTAGTGGGCCGGATGACCAAGAGTCGTCGCGGCAAGATCTACATCGACGATGAAGGCTGGGGTCCCGATGCCGGCTCAATTGAGTACGGATATCGGGTCCCCTTCGGCGGAATCCACGTCTTCATCGGCCGGATCGGTGAGCCGGGCCCTGAGCCGGACAACTGCACCGACCTCGTCGAGACGGCTCAGCGTGCAAGGAAGACCCGGGCTCAACCTGTCTTAAGGCGTGCCTTCATGGGTTGCGTCCACGGAGAGGAATTTTCTGAAGGATCTGAAGATGGGGGTGAGACGGCCGCCCTCCCAGACGGCGATTCGTCCACCGGCTCAACAGATTCGTTGTATCAGGTGCAAGATGGCGCGCTCGGGGGCTGTTCCGATGGCATCAGTATTTTGGACCCCTATGAGCCGCCAAGATGGGCAGGGATTTTCATGGCTGGAACTTAGCCCGGTTCAAACTCTACAGCTGCTGCAGCGATCACATCCGGATTAGGAGCAGCCGGGGCAGGCGGCCCCATGCGCCCACCGGCTCAGGTGCTGATGGACCTCATGGACAAGCTTACGGCCCTGTTAACTGCCACGGTTATTCCTGTAGACAAAGATGAGCATGACACAGCGGTAGCACAGGTGCATGAGGAGATAGCTCAGGCCAAGGAGGCCTTGGCAGCTGAGGATACTAGACTAGCTACAGAGCGGGCGGCTCTCAACGCCCGGGCACAGCGCTTGCAGGCAGAAGCTTACCAGCTCACGATGAGCTTAAACGCATCCAATGAGGTAATGAGGAGGAGACATCAGAAGACTCAGTCCCGTTTACCTCCAAATTACGACCCTTGGGTTATTTTTGCTACACCCGGAGCCGGCCCAAGTAACCCGCCGAAGGCCAATCAGTTTATGACAGCCGGAACAGGAGGGCCGACTCAGCCTCAGGAGATGGCACCACCTCACGTAAGCATGCCACTGCCGCGTTATGTGCCGGTTCCACCGGGTCACTTTTCCAACCCCATGGAGAACTTAATCGCAGCGTTAGCGCGTTTGGCATCTCTTCCTATGGACGGTGATGACCCGGTGGCAGTGGAGACCCGGAGAGTCAGAGAACTCCTCCAGACGGCCTTAGCTCAGCAGGAGACCTATTCTTACAGCCAGGACAGGATTCATTCAACTCCCCCGCCCTGGGTAGCACCGCCTTGCCAGAACCGGAGCCCGAGTTACAGCAGACACATGGAGTTGGAAGCTTTGTCAAGCAACGCCTAACGCCGTAACCAGCCCGGTGGCTATAATCCGGTGCAAGATCGAATACGTCAGGAGAACGAGCAGGCGGCTCAGGCGGCGGCTCAATAGATGGCACATCAAGATTTTCTAGAGTATCCCACAACTTCCGTTGAGGCGGGAGTAGCCACTAGAACCGGTGGTGTTCCTTGTCTTGTTCCGGCTTTGTGTAATGTGCGGTTGCCCAAAGACTTCAAGGGACCTCGAAAGGTGCCGAATTACACGGCCGACTTACAGCCCGGAGCATGGATTGAGAGTTATGAGATGGCCATGGAGCTGTTGGAAGTTAGTGACGCATCGATGGCTAAATATTTCACCATGATGCTAGATGGAACGGACCGGTCTTGGTTAAAGGGTCTGCCACCCAATTCCATTGGTTCATGGGGCGAGTTAAAGGCCCGGTTCATCCAGAACTTCAAGGACACCTGTAAGCAATCTATGTCGATTGTGGACTTGACGGATTGCAAGCAAGAGGAAGGTGAATCCACCACCCATCGAGTACGCCGGGTCAAGGAGATAATTCATTCCTCTGATAAGATGGATGCCGGCTCTGCAGTCCTTATGTTGGAGAAAAATTGCCGCTTTGAGCCGCTGAGGCAGAAACTAGGGCGCCTTAAACGCGACCTCACAGATATGGGTACGCTGATGGCGGCTTTAGTCAAATATGCCGATTCTGATAGTACCAAGGATCCCGCGTCTGACGATGAGAAGATAGGGAAGGGAAAAAGGAACGGCAATGGAAAGGGTCAGTAGCATAACCCGGGGAATCAAGGCGGCAATAAGCGTAAGGCGGATGGTAACCCGGAGTTTGTGGCCAATGCCAACGCGCGAGGTAACAACAAGAGATATAAGGGTAAGCCGCCTCGATCCGGCGGGTCAGGCCCATCTCTTGAGCAGTTACTCAATGAGCCCTGCCCAAAACACGGCATCCGGGAGCACCCCGCCACACACCTATGGAAGGATTGCGCGATCATGAAGGCATTTAAAAACTCCAACACCTTCGACGGCAGTCACGGATCTGGCAGTGGCTCAGGGGATAGCGGCTTTCATGGCCCGGGCGGTGGCTCAAATTCCGGTTTTCAGGGGAACCCAGGTGATAATAATCAGCAACAGTCTGGTCAAGGAGGGCAGCAGCAGCAGCAGTCGGGCTACCAAAGCCATCCAAAGCAGTTGAGTGGCGGGCAGTATCATGTGTTTACCACTAGCTTGTGCAAACGTGACCAGAAGGTTCATAAGAGGGCTGTGAATTCTATTGAGCCGGCAATTCCTCGTTATTTGAGGTGGTTAGAGCAGCCCATTATATGGAGCAGAGAGGATCACCCTCCATGGGTCGATAATCCGGGTCAGTTAGCCCTGGTGGTGGCACCCCAAATTGGTGGATATAAATTCACTAAGGTACTCATGGACGGCGGTAGCAGCATCAATATCCTCTACTATGAGACCTTTCAGCGCATGGGGTTGACTAAGAAGAATTTGAGAGCATCCAACACTGTTTTCCATGGAGTGGTTCCGGGTAAGTCGGCCTATCCAGTTGGCAAGATTGAGCTGGAGGTGCCCTTCGGAGATGAACATGATTCCAGGGCTGAGAAGTTAACGTTTGAGGTGGTCAAAATCAGGAGCCCATATCATGCTCTATTTGGGCGGCCGGCTTACGCTAAGTTCATGGCCCGGTTGTGTTATGTTTATCTGCAGCTCAAGATGCCGGGTCACAAGGGCACCATCACTGTGCATGGAAGTCGGAAGGTGGCGCTGGAATGTGAAGAAGGCGACGCGGCTTATGCTGAGTCGGCCTGTGCGGCCGAAGAGCTCAAGTTTTATCAAGACAATGTTGACCCGGCGGACATGACCTCCCTCAAGAAACCAACTACTGAGCATGACCCGGCATTGAAGTTTAAATCGGCCGCTGAGACAAAGCTTGTTGACTTTACCCCAGGATATGCCTCTAAATAGTTTAGTATCAGTGCCAATTTGGATCCTAAATAGGAAAGTGCGCTCATCGAGTTCATCCGTGAGAACCGGGACATCTTTGCATGGAAACCTTCTGACATGTCGGGTGTACCGAGGGAACTCGCTGAGCACACTCTCAATATTAATCCCAAGTATAAGACGGTCAGGCAGTTTCTCCGACGGTTCAACGAGGAGAGACGGAAGGTTATTGGGGAAGAGGTGGCCCGGCTCTTAGCGGCCGGGTTTATTGTGGAAGTTTTTCACCCAGAGTGGTTGGCTAACCCGGTGCTTGTCCTCAAGAAGAACGGCACTTGGCGGATGTGTGTAGATTACATGGATTTAAACAAGGCTTGTCCGGCTGATCCCTTTGCCCTCCCCCGTATTGATCAAATTATTGATGCTATGGCGGGTTGTGAACGTTTGAGTTTTTTGGATGCTTACTCTGGTTATCATCAGATCAAAATGGCAGTTAAGGACCAGGAGAAGACGGCTTTCATCACTCCGGTTGGAGCCTTCTGCTATGTATCTATGCCATTTGGACTCAAAAGTGCCCAGGCAACTTATCAGCGGTGTGTGCAGAACTGCTTGCACGATCAAATTGGATGTAATGTTCATGCTTATGTGGATGACATTGTGGTGAAGTCCAGAGAAAAGGAAACCTTGATATCTGATTTAAAAGAGGCCTTTGATAACCTCCGGGTTTACAAGATGATGCTTAACCCGGCCAAGTGTGTATTTGGTGTACCTGCAGGCAAGCTTTTGGGTTTTCTGGTATCAAACAGAGGCATTGAAGCTAACCCGGAGAAGATTAAGGCAATTACCTCTCTGGCTAAACCGGCGTGCATCAATGATGTTCAGCGATTGGCGGGTCACGTTGCCGCTTTAAGCCGGTTCATAAGCCGGTTAGGTGAGAAGGCCCTACCGCTGTATCAAATGATGAAGAAGGCAGACACTTTTGTCTGGAGCGATGCCGCGGATGCTGCTTTTGAAGACTTGAAGAGACAATTGTCTGAACCACCGGTTCTCGCGGCTCCAATTGATAAAGAGCCGTTGCTGTTATATGTGGCTGCCAATTCACGAGCCGTCAGCGTTGCCATTGTGGTGGAGCGTAAGGAGGCTGGCAAGGAGTATCCGGTTCAGCGGCCGGTTTATTATGTCAGTGAGGTACTCATTGAGTCTAAGCAAAGGTATCCACATTGGCAGAAACTCGTTTACGGAGTGTTTATGGCCAACCGGAAGTTGAAGCAGTACTTTCAAAGTCATCCTATAACTGTGGTAAGTTCTGCCCCTTTGGGAGACATCATCCAGAATAGGGAGGCCACAGGACGAGTCGCCAAATGGGCTATTGAGCTTGGGCCTCATGGCTTGAAATACATGCCTCGGACAGCTATTAAGTCTCAGGCCTTGGTGGACTTCATCAATGATTGGACAGAGTTGCAGGCACCTGAGGAGAAGCCAGATAACACATATTGGACTATTCACTTTGACGGGTCCAGGCAGCTAGAAGGCTCGGGGGCTAGGATTGTCTTAACTTCCCCTCGAGGTGATAAATTTTGTTATGTACTCCGGCTTATGTTCCCATGTACTAACAATGCAGCTGAGTACGAGGCCTTACTTCATGGTCTTCGGATGGCCAAGGAGATGAACTTAAGCCGTGTAAGGTGCCTGGGCGACTCAGATCTCGTCGCTCAGCAGGTGTCAGGCAAGTGGGATTCCAAGGATCCTCTCATGGCGGCTTACCAACGTGAAGTAGATGCCGTGGTTAAGCATTTCAAGGGTTATCAAGTGGAGCACATTGATCGAAGGAAGAACGAGGCGGCTGATGCTTTAAGCCGGTTGGGATCTCAACGTAAGCCGGTGCCACCTAACACCTTTCTTGATGTTTTGCATAACCCTTCTGTCAAAGTGCCTACCGAGGAAGAACTAGCAGTACCAGACCCGGAGGCACAACTGGTGGCGGCTCTTCATGTCATCCCGGATTGGACAGTGCCCTATTTGGCTTACATGACCCGGGGTGAGTTACCTGAGGATGAGACCTTGGCAAGACAAATTATCAGGCGTTCCAAGTCCATGACGATTGTTAACGGCGAGTTACACCATCTAAGTGTCACTGGGGCGTTTCAACGCTGAGTGTCGCCTACAGAAGGCCAAGAAATACTCCGTGAGATCCATGAAGGGGATTGTGGCCATCATGTCGGGTCAAAATCTCTCGTAGCCAAAGCTTTCCGTCATGGTTTCTATTGGCTGACAGCTCATGCTGATGCGGAGGATTTGGTCAGCAAATGTGATGGTTGTCAAAAGTTCTCGCGACGAGCTCATGTGCCGGCTCAAGAATTAAGGATGATCCCAATCACTTGGCCGTTTGCGGTCTGGGGGCTTGACATGGTTGGACCTTTCAAAAGGTCTAAGGATAAAAAGACACATCTGTTGGTGGCAGTGGACAAGTTTACCAAGTGGGTTGAGGCAGAGCCAGTCAGTAAGTGTGACGCAGCCACGGCGGTTCAGTTCATGAAAAAGGTGATTTTTCGTTTTGGCTTCCCACATAGCATCATAACTGACAATGGCACTAATCTCTCTAAGGGTGCCATGGAAGAGTTCTGTCAAAGAGAACATATCCGGCTTGATGTTTCGGCTGTTGCTCATCCCCAGTCCAATGGTCAAGCAGAAAGAGCTAATCAAGAGATCCTGAGAGGCATCAAGCCCCGGCTTTTGGTCCCCTTACAGCAGACTCCGTGTTGTTGGGTAGAGGAGTTACCCTCCATGTTATGGAGCATCAACAGTACGCCTAACAGATCTACGGGATATACACCTTTCTTCATGGTCTATGGAGCAGAGGCAGTTCTGCCAAGTGACATCCGACATGACTCACCCCGTGTGGCAGCTTACGTGGAGGCGGATAACGAAAAGGCTCGACAGGAGGCACTTGACTTGTTGGATGAGGATCGAGAATTGGCAATAGCCCGCTCGGCGATTTACCAACAGGACATGCGCCGCTATCACAGCCGCCGGGTTAGGAGCAGAGATTTTCAGGAAGGCGACTTGGTACTCCAGCTCATCCAGGATCAATCTGACATGCACAAGCTATCTCCGCCTTGGGAAGGACCCTTTGTGGTTAGCAAGAATCTAAACAACGGGTCATACTACCTCATTGATGTTCAAGAGCACAAAGACTCACGTAACTCGGAGGAGGACACTCGCTGGCCGTGGAATATTGCTCATCTGCGGCCCTACTATACTAAAAAGCCTTCGGCTCTTAAGATGTATATACGTTCGACGATGTACATATTATATAAAGTAATAAAGCAGGGCCTTTGTCCTTTTTTCCATAAAGAATGTGTTTATGTCTTCTTTATCAGGTGGTGGACACTACCAACAGGGACCGGATCATATTTGAATCTGGCTTTCCCTTTGGTCCGGCTTATGATCATATCTGAATCTAGTTGTGGTCACTTGGGGGCTTCCTATTCAAACATAGGTCGTATTCGAACAAAAGAGAACATAGATGTCGATTCCCATTTGATCGGCATACTGCCAAACCCACTTGGGGGCTTCTTGATCATATTTGAATCATAGCTTAACCCCTTTGGGTCTGACGTGGATCATATTCGAATCAGCGTCATTAAACAACTCTTATGTTCACTTGGGGGCTTCCTGCTCAAACATAGGTCGTATTCGAACCAAAGAGAGCATAGCTGTCGTTACCCACTTGATCGACATCGCCAAAGCCACTGGGGGCTATATGATCGTATCCGAATCTTAGCTTAACCCCTTTGGGACGGTTCTCTGATCGTATTCGAATCAGGAGCCTGTGAACATTGCTTTAGAATATAATTACTTTAACTGTTTTTTAACCCTCTTGAGGAGATAATTCTTGGTTCTTCCGGTTCAGTATTGACTATCTCAAGTTCTACAAAGTGTCAGGTACATATGAACCGGGAAGGGTACCAAGGGGTTCGCAGGTATGCTATTACGATTATAAATAATCATAAATCGGCCTATATATGATGTTTTTGTGCTATGTTCCGGGTTATTAATACTTTATAAACCCCTGGCGCAGTAAACCGCCCAAGAAAATTTTGTTTGTTTATGTGCAGAATAAGGCAAGGAAAGTTTAACTTCAAAAGGACAAACGGTCAACATAAGCTGGGGATATAGGCTAATGGCGGCTTATGAAATTGTTAAGCGTCATAAACATGCACGAAGGCATGACAAACATTGAGAAGTTTTTCTATCCTATTACAAGACTCCCCGAGTCTGAATAAGTGAAGCATCGTATTGGCAAAAGGTAAGACGCCTGGCAGCTCATTCCTTTGGCGGGCTTGATGGCTCCGGGTTATCCTTCTCCGCCTCTCCGTCGGTTGCTTTGTCCTGGAAGGTGGATGAGGCCCAGTCAATGCCGCTCAAGGCTTCAAATTCAGCCTCATCATCTATTAAACCGGCCGGGTCCACTTCAGGGGCAAAGGTATGCTTACGCGTTGGAGGGATCAGGCTGACTTGGTCATATGGAACGTTTGGGATTCTTCGGTTCTCGCTATCATAGACCGGAGAATACTTAGTGAGATTAGTATCACTGCCAATAAGAGTCGCCAAGGGACAAACGACTTTGACACAGGCGGTGAAGTCTTGATCATCAAACGCAGAGCCATCCTCCTTCAGGCTTGGATATCCAAGGGTAAGATCAGCTAAGTCAAGCTCTGGCACCCATGCCTTTGCCCGGCTTAATGCGGCCACGGCTCCGAATCTTGCAGATGCCTGTCTTAAGTCTTTAATCCGTTGAGGTAGCACTGCGAGATGCTTCAGCACGTCTTGTAGGAGGCAAGGAGCGGTATTTGATAAGGCCACAATGGCCAAAGCACGTTGTGACCGGGAGTACAGCTGCTCCACAAGGGTATAAACCGCCTTGAGCTTGATCAGCATGTTTTGCTTGAGGTTGGTACTCCTGGGGCCTGTATGGTTACAAGCATAACAGTAAGCCGGAGATAATCATCACAATAATCCTTGGAAGATTACAAATGTTTAAAGTTTTTCAGAGTGACTTACCGAAGATGGCTGAGACCATTTAGGATATCTGCCGCCTTAAGTCGGACTTTAGTATCAATGATGTTCAGCGATTGGCGGAGTCGCGTTGCCGCTTTAAGCCGGTTAGGTGAGAAGGCCCTACCGCTGTATCAAATGATGAAGAAGGCAGACACTTTTGTCTGGAGCGATGCCGCGGATGCTGCTTTTGAAGACTTGAAGAGACAATTGTCTGAACCACCGGTTCTCACGGCTCCAATTGATAAAGAGCCGTTGCTGTTATATGTGGCTACCAATTCACGAGCCGTCAGTGTTGCCATTGTGGTGGAGCGTAAGGAGGCTGGCAAGGAGTATCCGGTTCAGCGGCCGGTTTATTATGTTAGTGAGGTACTCATTGAGTCTAAGCAAAGGTATCCACATTGGCATAAACTCGTTTACGGAGTGTTTATGGCCAACCGGAAGTTGAAGCAGTACTTTCAAAGTCATCCTATAACTGTGGTAAGTTCTACCCCTTTGGGAGACATCATCCAGAATGGGGAGGCCACAGGACGAGTCGCCAAATGGGCTATTGAGCTTGGGCCTCATGGCTTGAAATACATGCCTCGGACGGCTATTAAGTCTCAGGCCTTGGTGGACTTCATCAATGATTGGACAGAGTTGCAGGCACCTGAGGAGAAGCCAGATAACACATATTGGACTATTCACTTTGACTGGTCCAGGCAGCTAGAAGGCTCGGTGGCTGGGATTGTCTTAACTTCCCCTCGAGGTGATAAATTTCGTTATGTACTCCGGCTTATGTTCCCATGTACTAACAATGCAGCTGAGTATGAGGCCTTACTTCATGGTCTTCGGATGGCCAAGGAGATGAACTTAAGTCGTGTAAGGTGCCTGGGCGACTTAGATCTCGTCGCTCAGCAGGTGTCAGGCAAGTGGGATTCCAAGGATCCTCTCATGGCGGCTTACCAACGTGAAGTAGATGCCGTGGTTAAGCATTTCAAGGGTTATCAAGTGGAGCACATTGATCGAAGGAAGAACGAGGCGGCTGATGCTTTAAGCCGGTTGGGATTTCAACGTAAGCCGGTGCCACCTAACACCTTTCTTGATGTTTTACATAACCCTTCTGTCAAAGTGCCTACCGAGGAAGAACTAGCGGTGCCAGACCCGGAGGCACAACTGGTGGCGGCTCTTCATGTCATCCCGGATTGGACAGTGCCCTATTTGGCTTACATGACCCGGGGTGAGTTACCTGAGGATGAGACCTTGGCAAGACAAATTATCAGGCGTTCCAAGTCCATGACGATTGTTAACAGCGAGTTACACCATCTAAGTGTCACTGGGGCGTTTCAATGCTGTGTGTCGCCTACAGAAGGCCAAGAAATACTCCGTGAGATCCATGAAGGGGATTGTGGCCATCATGCTGGGTCAAAATCTCTCGTAGCCAAAGCTTTCCATCATGGTTTCTATTGGCTGACGGCTCATGCTGATGCGGAGGATTTGGTCAGCAAATGTGATGGTTGTCGAAAGTTCTCACGACGAGCTCATGTGCCGGCTCAAGAATTGAGGATGATCCCAATCACTTGGCCATTTGCGGTCTGGGGGCTTGACATGGTTGGACCTTTCAAAAGGTCTAAGGATTAAAAGACACATCTGTTGGTGGCAGTGGACAAGTTTACCAAGTGGGTTGAGGCAGAGCCGGTCAGTAAGTGTGACGCAGCCACGGCGGTTCAGTTCATGAAAAAGGTGATTTTTCGTTTTGGCTTCCCACATAGCATCATAACTGACAATGGCACTAATCTCTCTAAGGGTGCCATGGAAGAGTTCTGTCAAAGAGAACATATCCGGCTTGATGTTTCGGCTGTTGCTCATCCCAGTCCAATGGTCAAGCAGAAAGAGCTAATCAAGAGATCCTGAGAGGCATCAAGCCCCGGCTTTTAGTCCCCTTACAGCGGACTCCGGGTTGTTGGGTAGAGGAGTTACCCTCCGTGTTATGGAGCATCAACAGTACGCCTAACAGATCTACGGGATATACACCTTTCTTCATGGTCTATGGAGCAGAGGCAGTTCTGTCAAGCGACATCCGACATGACTCACCCCGTGTGGCGGCTTACATGGAGGCGGATAACGAAAAGGCTCGACAGGAGGCACTTGACTTGTTGGATGAGGAGCGAGAATTGGCAATAGCCCGCTCGGCGATTTACCAACAGGACCTGCGCCGCTATCACAGCCGTCGGGTTAGGAGCAGAGCTTTTCAGGAAGGCGACATGGTACTCCAGCTCATCAAGGATCAATCTGACATGCACAAGCTATCTCCGCCTTGGGAAGGACCCTTTGTGGTCAGCAAGAATCTAAACAACGGGTCATACTACCTCATTGATGTTCAAGAGCACAAATACTCACGTAAATCGGAGGAGGAGACTCACCGGCCGTGGAATATTGCTCATCTCCGGCCCTACTATACTTCAAAGCCTTCGGCTCTTAAGATGTATATACGTTTGACGATGTACATATTATATAAAGTAATAAAGCAGGGCCTCTATCCCTTTTTCCATAAAGAATGTGTTTATGTCTTCTTTATCAGGTGGTGGACACTACCAACAGGGACCGGATCATATTTGAATCTTGCTTTCCCTTTGGTCCTGCTTATGATCATATCTGAATCTAGCTGTGGTCACTTGGGGGCTTCCTATTCAAACATAGATCGTATTCGAACCAAAGAGAACATAGCTATCGATACCCATTTGATCGGCATACTGCCAAACCCACTTGGGGGCTTCTTGATCATATTTGAATCACAGCTTAACCCATTTGGGTCTGACGTGGATCATATTCGAATCAGTGTCATTAAACAACTCTTATGTTCACTTGGGGGCTTCCTGCTCAAACATAGGTCGTATTCGAACCAAAGAGAGCATAGCTGTCGATACCCACTTGATCGGCATCGCCAAAGCCACTGGGGGCTATATGATCGTATCCGAATCTTAGCTTAACCCCTTTGGGACGGTTCTCTGATCGTATTCGTATCAGGAGCCTGTGAACATTTCTTATGAATATAATTACTTTAACTATTTTTTAACCTTCTTGAGGAGATAATTCTTGGTTCTTCCGGTTCAGTATTGACTATCTCAAGTTCTACAAAGTGTCAGGTACATATGAACCGGGAAGGGTACCAAGGGGTTCGCAGGTATGCTATTACGATTATAAATAATCATAAATCGGCCTATATATGATGTTTTTGTGCTATGTTCCGGGTTATTAATACTTTATAAACCCCTGGCGCAGTAAACCGCCCAAGAAAATTTTGTTTGTTTATATGCAGAATAAGGCAAGGAAAGTTTAACTTCAAAAGGACAAACGGTCAACATAAGCTGGGGATATAGGCTAATGGCGGCTTATGAAATTGTTAAGCGTCATAAACATGCACGAAGGCATGACAAACATTGAGAAGTTTTTCTATCCTATTACAAGACTCCCCGAGTCTGAATAAGTGAAGCATCATATTGGCAAAAGGTAAGACGCCTGGCAGCTCATTCCTTTGGCGGGCTTGATGGCTCTGGGTTATCCTTCTCCGCCTCTCCGTCGGTTGCTTTGTCCTGGAAGGTGGACGAGGCCCAGTCAATGCCGCTCAAGGCTTCAAATTCAGCCTCATCATCTATTAAACCGGCCGGGTCCACTTCAGGGGCAAAGGTATGCTTACGCATTGGAGGGATCAGGCTGACTTGGTCATATGGAACGTTTGGGATTCTTCTGTTCTCGCTATCATAGACCGGCGAATACTTAGTGAGATTAGTATCACTGCCAATAAGAGTCGCCAAGGGACAAACGACTTTGACACAGGCGGTGAAGTCTTGATCATCAAACGCAGAGCCATCCTCCTTCAGGCTTGGATATCCAAGGGTAAGATCAGCTAAGTCAAGCTCTGGCACCCATGCCTTTGCCCGGCTTAATGCGGCCATGGCTCTGGGTTATCCTTCTCCGCCTCTCCATCGGTTGCTTTGTCCTGGAAGGTGGATGAGGCCCAGTCAATGCCGCTCAAGGCTTCAAATTCAGCCTCATCATCTATTAAACCGGCCGGGTCCACTTCAGGGGCAAAGGTATGCTTACGCGTTGGAGGGATCAGGCTGACTTGGTCATATGGAACGTTTGGGATTCTTCGGTTCTCGCTATCATAGACCGGCGAATACTTAGTGAGATTAGTATCACTGCCAATAAGAGTCGCCAAGGGACAAACGACTTTGACACAGGCGGTGAAGTCTTGATCATCAAACGCAGAGCCATCCTCCTTCAGGCTTGGATATCCAAGGGTAAGATCAGCTAAGTCAAGCTCTGGCACCCATGCCTTTGCCCGGCTTAATGCGGCCACGGCTCCGACTCTTGCAGATGCCTGTCTTAAGTCTTTAATCCGTTGAGGTAGCACTGCGAGATGCTTCAGCACGTCTTGTAGGAGGCAAGGAGTGGTATTTGATAAGGCCACAACGGCCAAAGCACGTTGTGACCCGGAGTACAGCTGCTCCACAAGGGTATAAACCGCCTTGAGCTTGATCAGCATGTTTTGCTTGAGGTTGGTACTCCAGGGGCCTGTATGGTTACAAGCATAACAGTAAGCCGGAGATAATCATCACAATAATCCTTGGAAGATTACAAATGTTTAAAGTTTTTCAGAGTGACTTACCGAAGATGGCTGAGACCATTTGGGATATCTGCCGCCTTAAGTCGGACAGTTCGGTTGTTGCCTCTGCAAGAGATGCTTCTGCCGTCTCGGCCCGAGTCACTAATGAAGCCCTCTCATCAACCCAAGCTTTTTTCTCTGATTCAAAATTTTTCTTCAATTTCTCTTGTTCAGAGATGCTGAATTCAAACTTGGAGTTTGCTTTCTGAGTTTCAAGCTCTTGAAGCTTCAACTGGCTCTTCAGGTCAGCAATCTCCGATTCAAATTGACTTATGGTGACTTGTATTGACATGCGGTTATGGTAAGGATCATGATAAGGTAACATTCAAGTCCCAAACACTTTACAAGTAAAGATATTTGGCACTTGGGGGCTAATGTATGCTCAAAGAATTTTTTAACTTATTTACCAAGTCATACATACTAAAGTCGCAAGCATTTTACAAGTAAAGATACTTGACACTTGGAAGATTACAAATGCTCAAAGAATTCAAAGTCTCATGCTATCATCGGGTTAAATGTATTCACTTTAAACCGGACAAACTAACAGTAAGTAGATTTCTAAGTCTATAGCATACTCGTTCATAAGCAATAGACTTGGGGGCTGGTACAGTAAGTAAGGTTCAGGAAAAAGCCAAAGTTATACCTCAGATTTACGCTGTATTTGCTTCACCATGTCAATTTCTAGGTCACAGCTATTGTGCACTTGGTTTAGATAACCCGAGACTATATCACCAATGCTTAGGTGAGTATAATCAGTGATGTCCTGTTTGGCTTTCCGATGTTGGGCAAACTCGTCCTTGGCGGTGCATTGAGCAAGAACAGTAGGCTGGCCCGGTTCAACATATTGGCTTTTCAGAAATTCAACTTCTGGATCAGTCGTCTTGTCCGGGCTAGGAATTTCCGGGTTATCAGAAGTGTGGACAATGTATTCTGCAGGCGGGTCAGAGGTTGACACCGGAATAACAAAAGCCGGTTCAGGCGGTGGCTGATGAGTGGAGCCGTCAGGAACGGATGAATCAATCGCCGGTTCAGTGACCACCGGGTCTCGGGACGGCTTATTCTTCTTGGCCCTCTTGCTGGGCTTTACTTGCAGGCTGTCAATCAAAGTGGAAGGATGAGTATCAACGTACAAGTATGGAAAAACTTAAAGTAAGAAAGGTTGCATTACCCGGGAGCTGTTTTAAAAGTCGGCATGTTTGATTGCATCAACTCGTCGGAAGACGGAGAAGCATCCTGATAATTGGAGTCAGATGAATTGAGAGGTTGGCGAATTAGACCCGCCAAAGGAAAAGCAGAATGTAAATCGGAGATAACCTCGGTTCGACGCTTCCTGGTTACATCAGGTAAGCTGGAGGAGAGTTCGGCGTCTTGAGTGGCCTGAGTTTGCCTCCGGTTCTCAAGTTGTTGTTGCTTCAAAAGAAATTGAGGATCTTGGTAAGCTAGAGGATGTGAAAATCTTACTTTCCGGGTCACCCTTCGGATTTTTTGTGTTGGCAAAGGCTCTGAGTCGGAAGAGATTACAGTTACCTCTTCTTCAACTGCTTGGCTGTTCCCTGTATCCTCCTGAAAGGATAGAATGTCAGTAAAATAACTACAGGGGAGTTAAGAAAATTAAAGAATTACCTCCTCATCATCCGAAGAAGTATCATCCAATTTGAGCAAGTCAGAGGCGCTGGGTTTCTTCTTCTTTGAGGTTCCCGTCTTGGCGGCTTTTCTCTCAGTTTTCTTGGCTACCCTGGCTTGCTTGGCAGCCTCATGGTCATACTTGACCTTCCATAAATTGTCATCGACCTATGGAAAAAGATAAGGAATCATAAATACAAGAAGGCATGACATGTTAAAGAGTATTTTTGAAGATTGATAACTTACCGCAGGGGCCGGGTTCTTCTTGCAGAAGGGAAGTAAGCCGAAGGCATTACTGGTTACAGTGCCCTCCTTCAATAGAGATTGGACTGTAGCATCTACCACATCATCTGGTAAATCATCAGGACTTTGACGCATTGGGTCATCCTTTTTGCCTGTGTAAGTAAACATTAAGCCAGAGCGGCGGCTTAATGGTAGTATCCGCCGGGTGATCCAGACTCGAACCAGATCGATGTCGTTTAACCTGTTCCCTAGAAGAGCTTTGATCTTCCTGATGGTGGGGTTGAGAGGCAGGCGCTCGACAGCGGATAACTTATCTGCCAGCGGATGATTGGATTCGAGATGCAGGGCGCGAAAGCCGGGCAGTGGCTTCTCATCAGCCGGTGATGTATCTTGACAGTAGAACCACGTCTGGTTCCAGTCTTTTGGATGACTTGGCAGCTCAGCATAAAGGAAAAGACAATCTCTCCGCTGCTGGATTGAGATGCTGCCGAGTTTAAGACTGGGCCCGTTGGCACGTTCATTTTGCCGATTCAAATAAAAAAGTTCTCTGAACAAAAGCAGACTTGGCTCTTCTCCCAGGTACTCCTCGCAGAAGACTTGAAAATTGCAGAGATTTGACACGGAATTGGGTCCAATGTCTTGAGGTCTAAGGTCGAAGAAATTCAGAACTTCCCTAAAGAATTTTGAGCCGGGAGGGGAAAATCCCCGGTTCATGTGATCCGTGAAAACTACTACCTCCCCATCTTTGGGTTGAGGTATTTCCTCAAACAGGTTAGGGGCACGATAAGACATGACCTCCCTCTTCGGCAGATGGCCGGACTTCACGAACTTGGCAAGTTTGCTTTTGGTCACTGTGGATGGAACCCAGTTGCAACTCACAGGGGCTTTGGCCGCTTTAGGAGCCATGACAACAGTGGCCTACGACAAAATAAGAAAGCTCCGGTTCAACTTTAACCCGGGAGAAATGTCTAAAATTATTTAAAGTGGCGGCTTAAAGAAAGGGGCCTAATGATATAAGGGTGATTGTGCAATAATATTTAAGCCGCTAGCAGTGTCAAGAGCAATTCAAGAATTCTTAAGATCATGAGGAGAAAAAAAGCTTGCCGGGTGATAGAAACAAGTTTCACAGACGACAACTATTATTCTAGATCAAAGTATGGCTCTGAAAGAGAAATTTTCTAGACCTAAAAACAGGGCAGAGATGTTCATATACTCGAAGAGGGTTTCTAAACGAGGGAAATGAGATCTATTTCTATGAAAGATCAACGCAAACAGCTACCGCAGCAGTTCTGCATAGTTTTTTCGATCTAAGCAGGGCGTTGGAGGCGAAAACTAATGAGGGTTTGCATCGGGCAGTGATGAACACTGACGAACTCGGCAGAGCTTCAAGGTAGATCTAAGAAAGGGGAAGAGAGGAACTCACGGATGAGGACGAGCTGCGGAGGTTCACCGTCGATCTCTGGTCAAGGTCAGGTTGATGCAGCGGTCTGAGTCGATGAAGAAGAGGGAGTCGATGGCGACAGCGGCGGAGCTCGAGTGGCAGAGAGGAGAGGAAGAAGACGACTGAAAGGATAAAAAGAAAAAGACCTAAGTCGTGGCTATTTATAGGGAGAGGATAACTGAGACGGTGCGGGAAACTAGGAGATAAGAATTATTATCCAGCAGCCCCGACGCCTCAATTTTTGGAGCAATCAATAAAGAAGAGATCCGTTGAAAGATTCAATGGAATAGAAAATGAATTACAGGAAGAATGAAGTCACGCCGGGTTAAGACGGATCCAGAAGATGACATCATGGCAGGTTAACAAAAACCCTCTGTATAGTCAGAAGACTGAAGATTTAATTCTTTAAAAATATTTTTTAGATTGACATGAACAGGTTCAAATCAATCTGGGGCCTAATGTTGGGAATATAACTATTTGTGTAAGCCGCCCAGGAGGGGCCGGGTTACGCAAAGAAGACTCATCAGAGAGAAGCCCAAGGCCAAGCATGAAGATGGCGGTTCATAAAGGGCCTAAGTCCCGTTGGCGACTTAAGGCCCGTTGTAGTAAACCGTCATGATGGCATGACTTGTAACATAAGGTAGATTTAACTAGTCACCGAGCCGGACATTGTTTATAAGCCGTCCGGGACTCTGCAAGCCACAGGGAGTCAACCCATGTATATAAGGGGACGACCTGCTAGCGGCTTAGGGCAAGAAACAACTCATCGAGAGCCGGGCATAGCGTATCTCGCTCCCTGGTCATCGAAACATCAATACCAACCCAACTAGACGTAGGCCTTACCTTCACCATAAGGGGCCGAACTAGTATAAACTCTCTCGTGTCCTTTGTCCCGATTTAACCCCTTCAAGCTTCCTAGTTGTGATGGCTCCACAACTAAGTCCTTTCACGAGGACATCTAACGTGACAATTCCACGACAGCTACTACGAGCATTACTAAGGTACACATCAATAACATGTATATCAAATATACCTTTCACTTTACCATACTTCCTATCCGCCAAATACTTGGGGCAGTTCCACTTCTAGTGACCAGTCCCTTTGCAGTAGAAGCACTCAGTCTTAGGCTTAGGTTTAGACTTGGGCTTCTTCACTTGAGCAGCAACTTGTTTGCCGTTCTTCTTGAAGTTTCCCTTCTTCCCTTTACCCTTTTTCTTTAAACTAGTGGTCTTGTTAACCATCAACACTTGATGCTCCTTCTTGATTTCTACCTCTGCAGCCTTTAGCATCGCGAAGAGCTCGGGAATAGTCTTGTTCATCTCTTGCATATTCTAGTTCATCACATAGCTTTTGTAGCTTGGTGGCAGTGATTGAAGAACTCTGTCAATGACACTATCATCAGGAGGATTAACTCCCAGTTGATTCAAGTGGTTGTGGTACCCAGACATTCTGAGTATATGTTCACTGACAGAACTATTCTCCTCCATTTTGCAGCTATAGAACTTATTGGAGACTTCATATCTCTCAATCCGGGCATTTGCTTGAAATATTAACTTCAACTCCTGGAACATCTCTTATGCTCCATGACGTTCAAAACGTCGTTGAAGTCCCGGTTCTAAGCCATAAAGCATGGCACACTAAACTATTGAGTAGTCATCAGCTTTGCTCTGGCAGACGTTTACAACGTCCGGTGTTGCTCCTGCAGCGGGTCTTGCACCTAGCGATGCTTCCAGGACGTAATTCTTCTGTGCAGCAATGAGGATAATCCTCAAGTTACAGACCCAATCCGTGTAGTTGCTACCATCATCTTTCAACTTAGCTTTCTCTAGGAACGCATTAAAATTCAAAGGAACAGTAGCACGGGCTATTGATCTACAACAACATAGACATGCAAAATACTATCAGGTACTAAGTTCATGATAAATTAAAGTTCAATTAATCATATTACTTAGAACTCCCACTTAGATAGACATCCCTCTAATCATCTAAGTGATCACGTGATCCAACTCAACTAAACCATGTCCGATCATCACATGAGATGGAGTAGTTTTCAATGGTGAACATCACTATGTTGATCATATCTACTATATGATTCACGCTCAACCTTTCGGTCTCAGTGTTCCGAGGCCATATCTGCATATGCTAGGCTTGTCAAGTTTAACCCGAGTATTCTATGTGTGCAAAACTGGCTTGCACCCGTTGTATGCGAACGTAGAGCTTATCAAACCCGATCATCATGTGGTGTCTCGGCACGATGAACTATAGCAACGGTGCATACTCAGGGAGAACACTTATACCTTGAAATTTACTGAGAGATCATCTTATAATGCTACCGTCGAACTAAGCAAAATAAGATGCATAAAGGATAAACATCACATGCAATCAAAATATGTGACACGATATGGACATCGTCATCTTGTGCTCATGATCTCCATCACCGAAGCATCATCATGATCTCCATTGTCACCGGCGCAACACCTTGATCTCCATCGCAGCATCGTTGTCATCTCGCTAACTATTGTTTCTATGACTATCGCTACCGCTTAGTGATAAAGTAAAAACAATTACATGGCGATTGCATTGCATACAATAAAGCGACAACCATATGGCTCTTGCCAGTTGCCGATAACTCTATTACAAAACATGATCATCTCATACAACAATTTATATATCATCACGTCTTGACCATATCACATCACAACATGCCCTGCAAAAACAAGTTAGATGTCCTCTACTTTGTTGTTGCAAGTTTTACGTGGCTGCTACGGGCTTAGCAAGAACCGTTCTTACCTATGTATCAAAACCACAATGATTTTTCGTCAAGTGTGTTGTTTTAACCTTCAACAAGGACCGGGCGTAGTCACACTCGATTCAACTAAAGCTGAAGAAACATGCACCCACTAGCCACCTGTGTGCGAAGGACATCGGTAGAACCGGTCTCATGAACACGGTCATGTAATGTCGGTTTGGGCCGCTTCATCCAACAATACCGCCGAATCAAAGTATGACATGCTGGTAAGCAGTATGACTATTATCGCCCACAACTCTTTGTGTTCTACTCGTGCATATAACATCTACGCATTGACCTGGCTCGGATGCCACTTTTGGGGAACGCAGTAATTTCAAAAAAATTCCTACGATCACGCAAGATCTATCTAGGAGAAGCATAGCAACAAGAGGTGAGAGTGTGTCCACGTACCCTCGTAGACCGAAAGCGGAAGCGTTTTATCAACGCGGTTGATGTAGTCGTACGTCTTCACGATCCGACCGGTCTCAGCACCGAACGTACGGCACCTCCGTGTTCAGCACACGTTCAGCTCGATGATGTCCCTCGTACTCTTGATCCAGTTGAGACCGAGGGAGAGTTCCTTCAGCACGATGGCGTGGCGACGGTGATGATGAAGTTACCGGCGCAGGACTTCGCCTAAGCACTACAATGATATGACCGAACTGTGTAACCGTGGAGGGGGGAACCGCACACGGCTAAGAGAAACTTTGATGTGTTCTAGGGTGCCCCTCCCCACATATATAAAGGAGGGAGGGAGGAGGCCGGCCGGCCCTAGGGGGCGCGCCCAAGGAGGGGAGTCCTACGAGGACTCCGAGTCCTAGTAGGATTCCACCAAGAGGGAGAGAGGGGGAAGGAAGGAGAGGGAGAGGGAGTAGGAAAGGGGGGCGCTGCTCCCCCTTCCCTTGTCCTATTCGGACTCCAAGGGAGGGCGGCCTGCCCTGGCCGCCCTCCTCTCTCTCCAATAGGGCCCATGGTGGCCCATTAGTTCCCTCGGGGGGTTCCAGTAACCCCTTCGGTACTTCGGTTTTACCCGAAACTATCCGGAACACTTCCGGTGTCCGAATAACATGGTCCAATATATCAATATTTATGTCTCGACCATTCCGAGACTCGTCGTCATGTCCATGATCTCATCCGGGACTCCAAACAACCTTCCGTACATCAAATCACATAACTCATAATACAAATCATCATCGAACGTTAAGCGTGCGGACCCTACGGGTTCGAGAACTATGTAGACATGACCGAAACACATTTCCGGTCAATAACCAATAGGCGGAATCTGGATGCTTGTTGGGGATATAACTATTGAGTATAAACCGCCCAGGAGGGGCCGATTTACCCTCAACCGTATTGAAGCCCATGAAGACTCAGAAGATGGAATTTTACTGTGAAGCATAGAGGCCTGGAGCCCAGTGGCGGATTAGGGCCCATGATAACAAACCGCCATCATTATGTAACTTGTGTTGTAAGTTAGGAAAAGAGAGTCCGAGCCGGACCCTTGTATGAGTCGGCCTCGGGACTCTGTAGACCGACCGGGCGTCAACCTGTGTATATAAAGGGACGGCCCGGCGGCGGTTCAGGGACAACAGACAACAACTCGAGATTCAGGCAAGCGTATTTGCTCCCTGGTCATCAGAACCCAATCAATCCCATCACAACTAGACATACGCTTTTACCTTCATCGAAGGGGCCGAAGTAGTATAAACTCTTGTGTCCCTTGTCCGGTTTAACCCCTTCAAGCTAACCCGTTGCGATGGCTCCACGACTAAGTCCTTTCATGAGGACATCAAACGTGTTAATTCCACGACAGTTGGCGCCCATCGTGGGGCTATCGCACGATGGTTTCGAGTTCTTGAAGGGCAACTCTAAAGGACTCAAGGGGTACGTGGTTGGCCGGATGACCAAGAGTCGTCGTGGCAAGCTCTACATCGACGACGAAGGATGGGGCCCCGAGGCCGGTTCAATCAAGTACAGATACCGGGTCCCCTTTGGCGGAATCCATGTCTTCATTGGCAAGATCGGCGAACCAGGCCTTGAGCTGGACATCTGCACCGACCTCGTCGAGACGGCTCAGCATGCGAGTCCAGCCCGGGTTAAGCCTGCCCTGAAGCGTGCGTTCGTAGGATGTGTCCATGGGATCGGATCTGAACCGGTGTCTGAAAGCGAGACGGTCGTATATTTCGACGGCGAGTTGTCCACTGGCGAAACTGAGTCCTTGTACCAGATTCATAACGGTGTGTTTGAAGGATATTCCGATGGCAATAGTATTCCGGACCTCCTTGAACCGCCAACTCGGGTTGCTGTTTACATGTCCGGAACGCAGCCCACGTTGCAATCTTCGTCTACAGCAGCAATGAATACCGGATCAGCAGCTGCGGCAGGAGTCCCGGCGCGTCGACCGGCTCAAGTCCTCTCCGGTTTGATGGATGCCTGGGCGACCTTGTTAACCACGGCAGTCACCCCGGAGACGCGGGATCAGCACAATGCGGACATTGCGAAGCTGAAGGACCAAATAACACAGGCTAAGGAGGACCTGGCAACTGAGGATGCTAGGATGGCAGAAGAACGGGCCGCTTTGGATGCCCAGTCACAGCGGATACAGGCGCAGAATTACCAGCTCATGCTGGATCGGACCGCATCAGAGGATATAATGCGAAGGAAGTACCGGTCTCGTCTGCCGCCGGTTTACGAAGGGTTAAATCTCTTTCAGACGCCAGGCGCTGGGCCGAGCAATCTGGCAGCTGCAAACCGGACTGATGCGCCTAGGACAGCTCCGGATCAACTACAGATAACAGAGCCACCCCGACGAACAGATAACCCGGCACAAACGTGTCTACACCACCGGGTCACTTCTCGAGCCCTCTGGATAACATGATTGCCGCAGCATCACGCCTGGCAGCCATTCCGATGGAGGGCGATTCAATGGCAGTAATTGAAACGCGGCGGGCGAGAGACCTTCTTCAAACCGCCGTGGTGGAGCAGCAGGCTTATTCGTATACCCGAGATAGAATTCATTCAACCCCTCGTCCGAGCCCAAGTTATAGCAGGCGTATGGATGAACCGGAAGTGTCTAGCAGCGCACGGCATCGTAATGCTCAAGATGTGGTGGATCATGGCAGGGCACGAAGGGATGCCGCTTTGGGTCATTATCAACCCGCCCCGGTTCAGCCAGCAGCGTCAGTTGACTGAGGCACCAGGCTTGCCTTCAGTTCCTGGGGAGTGCCGTGCCTTATTCCGGCTCTCCGTAATGTGCGCCTGCCCAAAGATTTCAAGGGTCCATGCAAAGTGCCTAATTACACGGCGGATCAGCCACCTGAGGCGTGGGTCGAGAGTTATGAGATGGCAATGGAGATGTTGGATGTAGATGAAGCGGCCTGTGCAAAGTACTTCACGATGATGTTGGAAGGAACGGCTCGTACTTGATTGAAAAATCTACCAGCTAATTCCATCGAGTCATGGTATCAGCTGAAGGCCCGGTTTATAGCCAATTTCAAAGACACGTGCAAATAGCCCATGTCCATTGTGGATCTGGATGCTTGTGTTCAAGAGGAGAACGAGTCAACAACTCATTGGGTACGCGGGTTTCAGAAGTTTTGCACTCGTCCGACTGGATTAACGCTGGTCAAGCGATTATAACACTGGAGCGCAATTACCGGTTTAAGTCACTGAAGATGAAGTTGGGACGGCTCAAGTGCCACTGCAACGACATGGGAACCCTCATGGCAGCCTTGGTCAAGTATGCCGATTCTGATAATACCAAGGATCCCGATTCTGATAATGAGAAACCGGAGAAGGGAAAGAAGAACGGCGGTGCAAAGGGACAGCAACACAACCAAGGAGGCCATGGGAATAATGGTAAGCGTAAAGCGGATTCAGATTTTGTGGCTAACGCTAATGCGCGGCATCATAAAGGTAAACCGCCCCAGCGCGGCGGGCGATGAATCTGGAGCGTTTGTTGAATCAGCCCTGTCCAAAGCATGGGACCAAGGAGGCTCCTGCAACGCATCTCTGGAAGGATTGTAACATTATGAAGGAGTTCAAAAAATCTGATCTTTTCCAGTATGATCAGGGTCCGTCGGGCGGTTCAGGTCCAGGTTTTCATGGTGGCGGCGGTTCAAACTCTGGGTTTGTTTCGAAAACAAAATTACAGGATAAACGCGGAAATAAATTATGGGAACTATGTATTTCATTCATCATCGTATGATTACAAATACATCAATGTTACATGCTCCCATTGGAGTTTGCCTATTTTGCCTTCTGCAACTATGCTTAAGGAGTATCTGACTTGGAAGATTGCGTGTAGTCCGCTGATTCCCGGTGCTTTTGCAAAGCGTCCGGTTAATTACATCTATAGGTCAAGCCTACAGAAAACCTCCGATTAAGCTGCGCGCGATCGTCGTCGTGAAATTTGCTCATCCATAATGCATGTGGGATGTTTGGAGAAAAGATGTAGATGGTGGTGATACATAGGTGCGGGTGGCTTTGTTTTGCCTGAACCCAGTCATGATACGCCATCGCCATGTCGGTATTTAGAACGGAATTTGTTGATGAAGATGGTGACCTTTGCCTTGTCGGTGCCCAGTCATGTATCCAAGAATTCATCGAACATGGACATGTGTATGTTGCTTTCGCCTCGTTGGTGCCCAGCAACGAAGTGTCCGATCCCGATTGGGATTGTGACATGTTAATGGAATATAGTGACCTGGCCGTGTTGGCACTTGGACATGATTTTGTCTAGCCTTGTCGGCACTAGACATGAGATGGGTATGATGGATTTGACCATAACCACATGGAGATTAGGCCATAGATTTGAGATAGACCATTGATAGAGCATATCTTTTCTCCTTTATTTTAAGAATCAGGGGTTACACACCGCCGATATAGATGAAGCAATCGACGATGTATTTTTGTGAGGATTTTCATCTACTCCGCATGGGCGACGTTGATGAAGCGATCGTGCCATGGTCGTAGGTTTCCGCATGGGCGACGTTGGTGAGGCGGTCGTGCCATGGTTGTATATTTTTACATGGGCGACTTTGATGAGGCAGTCGTGCCATGGATGTAAATCTCCGCATGGGCGACGTTGATGAGGCGGTCGTGCCATGGTTGTATATTTTACATGGGCGACGTTGGTGAGGCGGTCGTGCCATGGTTGTATATTTTTACATGGACGACTTTGATGAGGCGGTCGTGCCATGATAAAGATTTATGGAATAGCCAAGTAGACATCATCCTTCTTCCATCACACAAAGCTCATTGATGCGGTCAGATCTTATAACTTACCATCAAGGCCAATGGTTTTGGCAAAGATCAGCATGTTGATGAAGCTTCGGCGTCGTCCGCGGTCGACGAAACTTTTACGGTGAACATTGAGAAGGGGAAAAAAGGGGCGTGGAGTTGGCGGCGTGCTTGAGGGCGAGAGCTTTGGCTGGTGGCGTGGAGCCTGTCGGCGTGGGTGTGTTTTGTACGTGCGTCCTCCCCTGAACGAGGGCTGGCCTCTCGCTTTATATAGACGCTGGCCGAGGCTTCGGTCACGTCGGTTCACCAAACGCGTGGCCGTTTAAAGTTACTCCAGTTTTATCCTAAGCTGGCTTGGCGTGTACGTATATGACTCGCTTCCGCAGGAATCGGATCAAACTGCTTTGAAACTGGTTAGCTGTGATTGTCGTTCAACGGACCCAGGACGAGTAATTTCACTGCCACGTGGGGTCAAAGCTTTGGCTCCTTCACGGTTTAGGACATAAGATCATGTGTACATGCTTTCCTCCAATAGAATATGTTATTTGCATGGCACGGGCTTACGTGAGCAACCATTAGGTGTAATTACTAGAACTTGACGTGGTCCATGTCAATTACAAAATACGCGCCAGCTTTGTACATGCGAATAACCCTCTTCTGATGATTATTCCTCTTAAACCAAAAGGTAAAACTTCAAACTATTTGCACCACTGCATTCTACATGATGAACTCTACGAATAGAGTACAATATTTGATATACTATTTCTTTCATAATTTTTGGCACGTGGGACCCACACGTCATGGAGTGCTGCCCTGGTATTATGAACTTTGGTACAAAAATACGTCAAGCAGGGTTTCAGAATAATCATGGCAACCAGAACAACCAAGGTGGTAATAACCAGCAGAATAATCAAGGAAATCAGCAGCTGTCGGGTTACCAGAGTAACCCAAAGCAGTTAAACGGTGGGCAGTATCATGTGTTTACCACTAGTTTGTGCAAGCGTGATCAGAAGCTTCACAAGAGGGTAGTTAATGCTGTTAAACCGGCAGTACCATGCTATCTGCGGTGGTCCGAACAACCTATTGTGTGGAGTAGGGAGGATCATCCGCCCCGGGTTGACAATCCGGGTCAGCTGGCTTTGGTGGTGGCACCTTAGGTGGGAGGTTATAAGTTTACCAAAGTACTCATGGATGGAGGAAGCAGTATTAATATTCTGTATTATGAGACCTTCCGTCGCATGGGGTTGACAGACAAGAATCTTAAACCGTCCAACACTGTTTTTCATGATGTGGTACCAGGTAAATCGGCATATCATGTAGGTAAGATTGCTTTGGACGTTGTGTTTGGTGATGAGCATGACTCCCGATCTGAAACATTAACCTTTGAAGTGGTGAGAATCCAGAGCCCGTACCACGCACTGTTTGGGCGACCGGCTTATGCAAAATTCATGGCAAGGCCTTGTTACATTTACTTGCAGCTCAAGATGCCGAGTCATAAAGGGACTATTACGGTTCATGGAAGTTGTAAAATTGCTTTGGACTGCGAGGAAGGTGATGCGGCCTATGCTGAGTCGGTTTGTGCTACAGAGGAGCTAAAGTTCTATAAGGAAAATGTTGATCCGGCAGATATGACCCCTCTGAAGAATCCCACCACTGAGCATGACCCGACCCTGCATTTCAAACCGGCTGATGAGACTAAGCTTGTCGACTTCGTGCCTGGCGATTCGTCCAAGCAGTTCAGCATCAGCACAAATCTAGATCCGAAATAGGAAAGCGCGCTCATCGAGTTCATCCGTGAGAACCGGGACATTTTTGCATGGAAACCTTCTGACATGCCAGGTGTACCGAGGGAACTTGCTGAGCACACTCTCAATATTGATCCCAAGTTTAAATCGTTCAAGCAATTTCTTCGTCGCTTTAATGAGGAGAGACGTAAGGCAATTGGTGAAGAGGTAGCCCGGCTGTTGGCTGCCGGGTTTATCGTTGAAGTATTTCATCCTGAATGGCTGGCTAATCCAGTGCTTGTTCTTAAGAAAAACGGCACTTGGCGTATGTGTGTGGACTACACGGATTTGAATAAAGCTTGTACGGCCGATCCCTTTGCTCTCCCGCGTATTGATCAGATCATTGATGCGACGGCGGGTTGTGAGCGCCTGAGTTTTTTGGATGCTTACTCAGGATATCATCAGATCAAGATGGCAGTTAAGGACCAGGAGAAGACAGCCTTCATCACTCCCTTTGGAGCCTTCTGCTATGTTTCTATGCCCTTTGGGCTCAAGAGTGCCCATGCAACTTATCAACGTTGTGTGCAGAATTGTCTTCACACGCAGATTGGGCGTAATGTTTATGCCTATGTGGATGACATTGTGGTAAAATCCAGGAAGAAGGAAACACTGATAGATGATCTCAAGGAGACGTTTGACAATCTTCGGGTTTACAAGATGATGCTTAATCCAGATAAATGTGTTTTTGGTGTTCCGGCAGGCAAGCTTCTCGCTTTTCTTGTATCCAACAGGGGCATTGAGGCTAATCCGGAAAAGATTAAGGCAATCACATCCCTAGCTAAACCGAAGTGTACCAATGATGTTCGGCGTCTAGCAGGTCGGATTGCAGCCCTTAGCCGGTTTGTCAGTCGTCTGGGAGAGAAGGCAATTCCTTTGTATCATATGTTGAAAAAGACAGATGATTTCGTCTGGAGTGGTGCAGCCAATACGACTTTTGAGGAGTTAAAGCGGCAGTTGGTTGAACCGCCGGTTCTTGCAGCCCCAGTTGATAATGAGCCTTTGCTGTTATACGTGGCTGCCAATGCCCGAGCGGTCAGTGTGACAATTGTGGTTGAGCGTAAGGAAGCTGGGAAGGAATATCCGGTTCAACGACCTATATATTACATCAGTGAAGTCCTGATCGAGTCAAAACAACGCTATCCACATTGGCAGAAGTTGGTGTATGGGGTTTTTATGGCAAGTCGAGAACTCAAGCAATACTTTCAAGGCCATCCCATAACAGTGGTTAGTTCTGCTCCTTTGGGCGATATAATTCAAAACAGGGAAGCAACTGGCCGGGTTGCAAAGTGGGCGATTGAGCTTGGACCACACGGTTTGAAGTATGTACCTCGAACAACCATCAAATCTCAGGCCCTCGTGGATTTTATCAATGATTGGACCGAGTTGCAAGCACCAGAAGAAAAACCGGATAATACATACTGGACTATTCATTTTGATGGATCCAGGCAGTTGGAGGGCTCGGGGGCTGGAGTTGTTCTCACTTCCCCTCGAGGTGATAAAATTTGCTATGTCCTCCACTTGATGTTTCCTTGTACTAACAATGCAGCTGAGTACGAAGCTTTACTCCATGGTCTCCGTGTGGCCAAAGAGATGAATTTAAGTCGAGTTCGTTGTTTCGGAGATTCTGATCTGGTGGCTCAGCAAGTTTCTGGTACTTGGGATTCTAAGGATCCACTCATGGCGGCTTACAGGCGTGAGGTGGATATTGTGGCGGGTCACTTCAAAGGATATCGGGTTGAGCATATCGATCGACGCAAAAACGAAGTAGCAGACGCTTTGAGCCGACTTGGATCTCAGCATAAACCGGTACCTCCTAATACCTTTTTAGATATCTTGCATAACCCGTCTGTTAAGTTGCCTACAGAGGAGGATTTGGTTGTTCCTGATCCGGAGGCTCAATTGGTGGCCGCTTTACACGTTGTACCGGATTGGACAGTTCCATATCTGGCGTATATGAACCGGGGCGAGCTACCAAATGATAAAGTCCTGGCTCGACAGATAGTCCGGCGATCCAAGTCCATGCTTATTCACAATGGCGAGTTACACCGCTGTAGCGTTTCAGGCATATTTCAGCATTGTGTTTCTCCGGAAGAAGGCCAAGAGATCCTATGGGAAATTCATGAAGGGGATTGTGGTCATCATTCCGGTTCAAAGTCCCTAGTTGCAAAAGCTTTTCGTCATGGGTTTTACTGGTTGACAGCTCATGCTAATGCGGAGGATCTGGTAAAGCGATGTGATGCTTGTCAAAAAAATTCACGCAGAGCTCATGTTCCAGCTCAGGAATTACGGATGATTCCTATCACTTGGCCGTTTGGTACTTGGGGGCTTGATATGGTGGGGCCCTTTAAGCGTTCCCAGGACAAGAATACCCACCTGTTGGTGGTAGTTGATAAATTCACCAAGTGGGTTGAAGTGGAACCTGTCAGCAAGTGTGATGCAGCTACGGCGGTTCAATTTCTCAAAAAGATTATCTTCTGTTTTGGCTTTCCACACAGTATTATCACGGATAATGGTACAAACCTTTCAAAAGGTGAGATGGAGGATTTCTGTCAGAGAGAGCACATCCGGCTTGACTTAGCATCTGTGGCGCACCCTCAATCCAACGGTCAAGCGGAGCGAGCAAATCAAGAAATTTTGAAGGGTCTTAAACCCCGGCTCATGATTCCCTTGAAGCGGACGCCGGGTTGTTCGGTGGAAGAATTGCCTTCTGTGTTATGGAGCATCAACACCACCCCCAATCGATCAACAGGTTACACACCTTTCTTCATGGTATACGGAGCAGAGGCAGTATTGCCAAGTGATATTCGTCACGACTCGCCCTGGGTTGCTAATTATATTGAAGCGGACAACGAGCAAGCACGCCAAGAGGCGCTGGACCTGTTAGATGAGAAACGAAACATGGCTCTGGCTCCATCGTGGTTTATCAACAAGACCTACGGCGTTATCACAGCCGCCGGGTTAGGACAAGAACCTTTCAAGAAGGTGACTTGTTGCTCCGGCTCATCCAGGATCAGACCGATGTGCACAAGTTATCCCCGCCTTGGGAAGGGCCCTTTGTGGTCAGCAAGAATCTGCACAACGGATCATACTACCTCATTGACGTTCGAGACGACTCACGCAACTCTGAGGAGGAGACCCGGCGGCCGTGGAACATAGCTCTCCTCCAGCCTTACTACACTTAAGCCATAGGCTCTTCTTGTGTACATATTTCGACAATGTATATATTATGATCAATAAATAAACCAGCATCCTTGCTCTAAGCAGGGCCTCTACTGTTTTTTCTCAAATATCCTTTGAGTCACATGGGGGCTTCAGCTGACAAAGCGGAGTACTACCTGTTAAACCGGCTATCACGCCACAACATAGCTTGGGAGCTTCACACCCAAGGGGCCAAAGAGAGTCTGGATGCTATGCACAGCTCAAACATAGGCACCCAATGAGCAAAACTCATCATGTTACTTGGGGGCTCCTTGTGTCAAATACCAAGGAGTTTGAATGGACCCTTGTAGCTGGGTATCGACCCACGGCTTGGAATCCTGGTATATTTACCTAAAACCCCGGGTTAACCTGCCTTCATCAAGTAAGACACTCCTATGCAGGTCATCCTGGCATGACCCTCCGAATGTTTGGCAGTTACTCTCATTGAGACCCTGCACTTGTCAAAGTTAAAATGGTGATTGGTTAGTTGGAGGTCCATCTTAAAAGGCTTTGTTAAATGGTTCAACTCAGCAGCCTGGCAGCCCACAAAAAGCCTCGAATTTGGGCCTGGCAGCCCTCAAAAAGCCTCGACTACACGGTTTTATTTGCGTTTATCACTTTTTTATTGATAAAATTTATGTTAAACCGATTTTCTTGACTTCTCAGTCATCTTGTTAGCCCGGTGTTTCTTAAACCGGCTTGGTCTTCAACTACACGTTGACAGACCCTATTATTAAACCGGAGTTCATTAACCCGGCCTGGCTCTAACTACCTGTCGCCAGCTTTGATCATCTGGTGTGTATCATCACCCGGTATGACTTATTATACAACATCAGCACATGATGGAGTTATACAAGAATTTCAGATTTGGGTTTTCACCCTTATTACAATCAAAGTTGGTCAACCAACTAAAGTGATATTACATCACATGTATGAGTCATTTCATATTTTTATGGTTTGATATTAATCAGGCCTTTCTTGGGCATTATGACCCGTCCGGCGGTAAACCGCCAGGACCGTTTCTTTTTTATGCAGACAAAGGAATTGCATATTATGGTACATGAACCAACATTGAAATTATCATGGCGGATCACATAGAGTATCTCCTAGTACACGATGGCAGTAGATCAAAATATTCTTGCTACCTATTACAAGGCACTTAGCACCCCAACATATGGAATTGTTTTAAACCGGACAGTTTCTGACGTATCAACCAGATTGCCGGGTCAAGCTTCATCGCCATGTTGATGTGAAGTAGATGGGTCGTCTGGCGTCGGTTCAGCCTCCTCCTCCCCATCCAATGGCTGGAAGTCATTGGTGGTCCAGTCAATCCGGGTTAAGGCCTGAAAGACAGCCTCTTCACTTATAAGCTCAGTCGGATCAACGTCAGGGGTGTAAGTGTGCTTACGGATTGGCGGAACAAGATTTTGCACTTCTGGAATAACAGCCTCAACCCGTTTGTTGTTAGCGTCATAGAAGGATCGGTGAACCGTCAAGTTAGCTTCTTCTATCAACTGACTCGCCAGAGGACGCATCTCCCTTGTCACACGTTTGAGGGCGTCGTTATCAAACACTTCACCATTTTCTTGTTGACTGGGGAAGCCCTTGGCTATATCAGCCAGATCAAGATCAGCTATCCATGCCTTGGCTCGAGTAAGTGCTAACAAGGTGCCAGCCCTGGCAGCAGATCGCTTCAACTCTTCTATCTGTGCGGGCGTCATAAATAACCGGTCCAGCGTGTCCTTAATCAGCGTTGGAGCTGCATTGTCATAAGAAGTTGCGCAGATAACCCGTTGGACGCCGGTATACAACTGTTCTATCAGTGTATAGGCGGCCTTTAGCTTCTTCCGCATATCAGAGCCCAGATGAGCAATGCGGCTACCTACAGCGGTTTAAGAATTTCATGTTAAACCGGAGAAATTTCAAAGTGGAATATTCATAAAGCCTTGGCAAACAGTGATTACCAAATATTGCAGAAGTCATGGCATTGACTTCGCGCTTTAATCCCGTCAGCTCTTCCGTCACCGGTTTAAGAGCTGATTCAGCGTCTTCCGCCCGCTTCAGCAATCCAGCCTTTTCGGTCTCCCAGTTGGCCTACTCAGACTTGAACCATTCTTTGAGCTGCTCCATGGTGGTTACGGCGGTTTTCAACTCATCCTTGGCCTTGGTGGTTTCTGCTTGTTGGGATTTCAGATTTTCTTGAAGATCGGCAATTTGCGAGACTTGTTGATTTATCTCACTCTGCAACAGTAAGAAGAGCAGGTCAATACCTTTATTCAAAGTCCCAAGCATATAACCAGTTATACACTTGGCATTTGGGGGCTAATGTGTGTTTGATCAGAAGTACACAAGGTAATTAACAAAGAATAGTATGGAATATACAAAGTCCCGGTTTGACTTTCTAAAGACAAACCGGCCCTTGGGGGCTACAATGCAATGAAGGTACAGAACAAAAGATCAAATTGTTTACCTCATAGCGCTCCTTCATCAGATTTACCAAACCAGCTTCATAATCCCGGCTTGTGTAAAGCCGGTTCAAGAAACCGGAGTGAAGGTCTTGAGCAGAAAGATCAACATAGGCTGACAAATCAGTCTTTCCCTTCCCCTTGCTCATAGCAGCAAATTCATCCTTGGCAGTGTGCTTAGATAGAGCAACCGGATTACCAGGGGCGGTATACGCAGTGCCAGTAACAACATCATCATCATCTTTGGCCAGCCTTGATGGATTGACATTCTTAACAGGGCTTGGCGCTTTGGCAGTAGGGCTCGGCGGTTTGTTAACAGGGCTTGGCGGATCAGTAGTTGAATCCCGCTGTTCAACAGTTGGACTTGGAGGGGCATGGAAAGGTGATGTGTCAACATGTACATCTAGGTCAACCTCTGGCGGGTTAGCATCAGCGCCTTGGTTTTGCGCAGCAAAGCTATCTATGGCAATCTCAGGATTTTCGCCATCATGCTCTGGGGTCTTCTCCGGATCAGCATCATCAGTAGGGTCGCTGGTCTTGGCTTTCTTACTTAATCGAGCCTTTGCACTACAACATCAAAGGTTAGAATATGATAAACCGACACATGAAGAAACAAGTTGAGGAGTAATGTACTTACCCAGCGACGACTTTGAGAGGAGGCAGCTGAGTGGTTGATGAACCGCCAGACGAATTGGAAGAGGCCTGATAATTCGGGTCAGACGGATTGAGTGGGCATCGGAAGAAACCTTTCAAAGGATAATGTTTTTCAGGAGAACAAGTCACCTCTGGACGATGTTTTCGGGTTGGTGTATCTGCTAAACCGGATGAAGTGATTTGCTGACCACTATGCCGGGTTGTGCGACGCTCTTCAACTTGCTGTGTCTTCAAAGAAAATTTTGGATCCAAATGAGCAAGGGGGTGAGATTATTTTACTTTCCGGACTGTGTGGTGAACTCTTTGAACCGGTACAAGATCTGAATCAGAAGAAAGAAGGATTACCTCAACATGGTCTGCGTGGCTGGCCTCAGCATCATCCTGGGAATAGTCATTGTCAATAAGATGTACGAAAAAGGAACCAAGTGAGTCAAGTTCTACCTCTGCGTCTGATTCCTCATCTTTTGGCGGATCAGAAGACTCGGTGGTTTTCTTCTTGGCAGCTTTCTTGGTGGCCTTGCTCTTTGCACGAGGAGCCCTGGCCGGTTTAGTCCATTTCCAAAAGGAGCTGTTAGCCTGAAATTAAGGCAAGGAAAAGTTAGTACACAGTTAATACGGAGGCGAGTCAGTAAAAGTATTTAGATGAACTTTACTGCTGGCGGTTTATTGGAGATGCAAAAAGGTGGCAACCCGGTTTGACTGCATGAAGAGATCGGCTCATCAAGCATTTTCTTCACAGATTCAGTAACTTCAAGGTCGGTCATTACTACTTCATGGTATCGTTGAGGATCTTTGACATTGCCAGTATATTCATGCATCAAACCGGGGCGGTGGCTTATAGGCAAGATGCCCCAAGAAACCCAGCAGCGGACAAGATCAATGCCAGTCAAACCGTTGGCCATGAGAGCCCGGAGCTTGGCGAGTTGAGGTGCAAAGTTCTTCCGTTCTGCCGCGGTTAAGCGTGAAGGTAATGGGTGGCCGTTGCTGAGCCGGTGAGGGCGATAACCCGACAAAGGATTTTCTCCGTTAGGGGCAGTGTTCCGGCAATAAAACCAAGTCTGGTTCCAATCTTTAGGATGGCTATGATGTTTGGCATGAGGGAAGTCAACTTCTTTCCTTTTCTGGATTGAGACGCCACCAAGCTCTGTGTTGGGACCATCTGAGAATTCTATACAGCGGTTCAGATGAAAGAAATCCTAGAACAGCTCCACGGTTGGTTCTTCTTGAAGATAGACTTCGCAGAATACTTGAAAGTTGCATATATTGGACACAGAGTTCGGACCAATATCTTGCGGATGGAGTTGGAAGCTTGCGAGGACATCCCGGAATTTTTTTGATCCGGGCGGACAGAATCCCCGGTCTAAGTGTTGCATAAAAACAATCACTTCTCCATCTTGAGGTTCGGGTGGACATTCAGATTCCGGAACTCGCCAATGAAGGACCCTTTTTGAGGCTAAAGCGCCAGTGGTGACGTATCAGTTGATTTGTGTTTCCGTAATCCAGGATGGAGCCCAATTGCAAGCTGAGAATTGTTTCGTCATCTTGGAAGGGGAACTAAAAGGAAAAATAAAGCCGGTTTACAAATTAACGGTTTAAGTGTACTATTCAGAGTCAAACTGGACCATCGTCAGGCAAGTTCAGTTGGCGGTTTAACCAAGGGCTAATGATGAGTGGCAGATTACTAAATTGCTACAAGGTTTAAACCGCCCTTTGGTGGAGGAAACAGATGAAAATATGCTAAGTGCTGACAGAAACAGGTTTCACACAATGATCAAGTTTATTTGGATCTACCACGCCTCCGTAAAGAAAATTTTCTGCGATCTATAAAGGCGTTAAACAGAACAGAGGAGTTCGTGCGTTCTGTCAAGGGATTCTATACAAGAAGGAAGACTTGCTAAGCACTAAACTAGATACGGAGTGATTACGGCACGAGATTTATGCTACAGTTGAATCAAACAAGCTATGGCAGAAGCGAATACGAAAGAACTAGGGATGAACACCTATGAACACAGGTGAAAACAGGAGCCCTAAAATGTAGATATAGGGTTATGAGGGAGAAGCTTACCGGATGCGCAGGATAGCGGAGGAACACTGAAGATCTCTGGTACAACCAGGTTGATGCAGCGGCCTTTGTTGACGCAGCGTTCGAAGGTCGAGGACGGTGGCGGAGCTTCAGGGCTGGGGCATCGCGAGGAAGAAGAAGTACGGAAGGGGAGGAGAAGAAAGGGCACTCGAGTCTATTTATAAGGAAAATGGATAAAGACTGACGCGAAAATCGAGGAGTCCAAAGCGGCGAGTGGTGCAGCTATCGCCTCTATTTCCGGGATGACGTTAATAAAGGGAATCTTTTTATTTTCGTCTTTTACAGAGATGATGTCATGATGATCCGTTGCTGTATCCAGAGGATGACGTCATGGCGGTTTAACAAAGTTCATAAAACAAGACGTCATAGCGGTTTACAAGAAGCAAAGGAAGATGTTCACAGGATTTTTCTAAGTACTGAAGATTGATATGAACAAATTAAAATCACTCTGGGGCCTAATGTTGGGGATATAACTATTGAGTATAAACCGCCCAGGAGGGGCCGGTTTACCCTCAACCGTATTGAAGCCCATGAAGACTCAGAAGATGGCATTTTACTGTGAAGCATAGAGGCCCGGAGCCCAGTGGCGGATTAGGGCCCATGATAACAAACCGCCATCATTATGTAACTTGTGTTGTAAGTTAGGAAAAGAGAGTCCGAGACGGACCCTTGTATGAGTCGGCCTCGGGACTCTGTAGACCGGCCGGGCGTCAACCTGTGTATATAAAGGGACGGCCCGACGGCAGTTCAGGGACAACAGACAACAACTCGAGATTCAGGCAAGCGTATTTGCTCCCTGGTCATCGAAACTCAATCAATCCCATCACAACTAGACGTAGGCTTTTACCTTCATCGAAGGGGCCGAACTAGTATAAACTCTCGTGTCCCTTGTCCGGTTTAACCCCTTCAAGCTAACCCATTGTGATGGCTCCACGACTAAGTCCTTTCATGAGGACATCTGACGTGTTAATTCCACGACAATGCTCATATTGGCTCCTACATATTCTACGAAGATCTTTATCGGTCAAACCGCATAACAACATACATTGTTCCCTTTGTCATCGGTATGTTACTTGCCCGAGATTCGATCATCGGTATCCTCATACCTAGCTCAATCTCATTACCGGCAAGTCTCTTTACTTGTTCTGTAATGCATCATCCCGCAACTAACTCATTAGTCACATTGCTTGCAAGGCTTATAGTGATGTGCATTACCGAGAGGGCCTAGAGATACCTCTCTGACAATCGGAGTGACAAATCCTAATCTCGATCTATGCCAACTCAACAAACACCATTAGAGACACCTGTAGAGCATCTTTATAATCACCCGGTTATGTTGTGACGTTTGATAGCACACTAAGTGTTCCTCCGGTATGCGGGAGTTGCATAATCTCATAGTCATAGTGTTGGGGGGATGAACCCCAAGAAGGCAACGAAACCCGGATCTATTTCAAAAACAGTGGGGTCCGCATCGCCCCGCAAGCCAGTGTGCGCCAGGCAAGACACGCAACCCAGCCAAGACCCTCGACTCGCCAAAGTACATCGACCCGGCCGCAGCGGCTGGCACAAGGAAACTCAACCCGGCGCAACCTTGGCTTCCCCAGCAAGCCAACCCACCCGTGGCGTCCACGGCAACCCAGCCATGGGTCAGCTCCCGTCCCATCCAGGCCATACGATGGGACGAGACCTCAATCACTGATGACCAAGACTACAGTGCCCCCGCCCATGCTCGTGGTCAGCCAGGGCGTGGCAAAAGTGCCCCTTACCTACCCGCTGACCAGAGCTGGCACGGCAACAGTGTTCTGTTGGGGAACGTTGCAGAAAATTAAAAATTTTCCTACGATTTCACCAAGATCCATCTATGAGTTCATCTAAGCAACAAGTCAAGGGAGTGAGTTTGCATCTACATACCACTTGTAGATCGAGTGCGGAAGCGTTCAAGGGGATGGTGATGATGGAGTCGTACTCGTCGTGATTCGGATCACCGATGACCAAGTGCTGAACGGACAGCACCTCCGCGTTCAACACACGTACGGGACGGACGACGTCTCCTCCGTCTTGATCCATCAAGGAGGAAGGAGAGGTTGAGGAAGGCAGCTCCAACGGCAGCACGATGGCGTGGTGTAGTTGGTGCAGCAGTACTCCGACAGGGCTTCGCCAAGCACGTACGGAGGAGGAGAGGTGTTGGGGACGGGAGGGGCTGCGCCTTAGTTGTGTACAGCAGCCCTCCCCTCACCCCTCTATTTATAGGGGAAGGGGCAAGGGGGGCCGACCCCTCTAGATGGGATCTAGAGGGGGGGCGGCGGCCAGGAAGGGGAGGCTTGCCCCCCAAGCAAGGGGGGCACCCCCCTTAGGGTTTCCCCCCAACCCTAGGCGCATGGGCCCAAGGTGGGGGGCGCGCCCAGCCCTCCAGGGGCTGGCTCCCTGCCCCTTGCGGCCCATGTGGCCCTCCGGGAGGGGTGGCCCCTCCCGGTGGACCCCCGGAACCCCTCCGGTGGCCCCGGTACAATACCGATAGGACCCCGAATTCTTCCGGTGTCCGTATGAGAACTTCCCATATATAAAACTTCACCTACGGACCATTCCGGAACTCCTCGTGACGTCCGGGATCTCATCCGGGACTCCGAACATCTTTCGGTAATCACATACAAGTCTTCCTAATAACCCTAACGTCACCGAACCTTAAGTGTGTAGACCCTACGGGTTCGGGAGACATGCAGACATGACCGAGACTCTCCGGTCAATAACCAACAGCGGGATCTGGATACCCATGTTGGCTCCCACATGCTCCTCGATGATGTCATCGGATGAACCACGATGTCGAGGATTCGATCAAACCCCGTATACAATTCTCTTTGTCAATCGGTACGTTACTTGCCCGAGACCCGATCGTCGGTATCCCAATACCTTGTTCAGTCTCGTTACCGGCAAGTCACTTTACTCGTACTGTAACGCATGATCCCGTGATCAACCCCTTGGTCACTTTGAGCTCATTATGATGATGCATTATCGAGTGGGCCCAGAGATACCTCTCCGTCATACGGAGTGACAAATCCCAGTCTCGATCCGTGTCAACCCAACAGACACTTTCGGAGATACCTGTAGTGCACCTTTATAATCACCCAGTTACGTTGTGACGTTTGGTACACCCAAAGCACTCTTACGGTATCCGGGAGTTACACGATCTCATGGTCTAAGGAAGAGATACTTGACATTGAAAAAGCTCTAGCAAACGAACTAACCGACCTTTATGCTATGCTTAGGATTGGGTCTTGTCCATCACATCATTCTCCTAATGATGTGATCCCGTTATCAATGGCATCCAATGTCCATAGCCAGGAAACCATGACTATCTGTTGATCACAACGAGCTAGTCAACTAGAGGCTCACTAGGGACATATTGTGGTCTATGTATTCACACGTGTATTACGATTTCCGGATAATACAGTTATAGCATGAATAAAAGACTATTATCATGAACAAAGAAATATAATAATAACACTTTTATTATTGCCTCTAGGGCATATTTCCAACAGTCTCCCACTTGCACTAGAGTCAATAATCTAGTTACATTGTGATGAATCGAACACCCATAGAGTCCTGGTGTTGATCATGTTTTGCTCGCGAGAGAGGTTTAGTCAACGGATCTGCGACATTCAGATCCGTATGTACTTTGCAAATTTCTATGTCTCCATCTTGAACGTTTTCACGGATGGAGTTGAAGCGACGCTTGATGTGCCTGGTATTCTTGTGAAACCTGGGCTCCTTGGCAAGGGCAATAGCTCCAGTGTTGTCACAGAAGAGTTTGATCGGCCCCGACACATTGGGTATGACTCCTAGGTCGGTGATGAACTCCTTCACCCAAATAGCTTCATGCGCTGCCTCCGAGGCTGCCATGTACTCCGCTTCACATGTAGATCCCGCCACTACGCTCTGCTTGCAGCTGCACCAGCTTACTGCTCCACCATTCAACATATACACGTATCCGGTTTGTGACTTAGAGTCATCCAGATCTGTGTCGAAGCTAGCATCGACGTAACCCTTTACGACGAGCTCTTTGTCACCTCCATAAATGAGAAACATGTCCTTTGTCCTTTTCAGGTACTTCAGGATATTCTTGACCGCTGTCCAGTGTTCCTTGTCAGGATTACTTTGGTACCTACCTACCAAACTTACGGCAAGGTTTACATCAGGTCTGGTACACAGCATGGCATACATAATAGATCCTATGGCTGAAGCATAGGGGATGACACTCATCTATTCTTTATCTTTTGCCGTGGTCGGGCATTGAGCCGAGCTCAATCTCACACCTTGCAATACAGGCAAGAACCCCTTCTTGGATTGATCCATTTTGAACTTCTTCAAAATCTTATCAAGGTATGTGCTTTGTGAAAGACCTATGAGTCGTCTTGATCTATCCCTATAGATCTTGATGCCTAATATATAAGCAGCTTCTCCAAGGTCCTTCATTGAAAAACACTTATTCAAGTAGGCCTTAATGCTGTCCAAAAGTTCTATATCATTTCCCATCAAGAGTATGTCATCTACATATAATATGAGAAATGCTATAGAGCTCCCACTCACTTTCTTGTAAACGCAGGCTTCTCCATAAGTCTGCATAAACCCAAACGCTTTGATCATCTCATCAAAGCGAATATTCCAACTCCGAGATGCTTGCACCATCCCATAAATGGATCGCTGGAGCTTGCATACTTTGTTAGCGTTCTTAGGATCGACAAAACCTTCCGGCTGCATCATATACAGTTCTTCCTTAAGATGCCCGTTAAGGAATGTTGTTTTGACGTCCATTTGCCATATCTCATAATCATAGTATGCGGCAATCGCTAACATGATTCGGACGGACTTCAGCTTCACTACGGGAGAGAATGTCTCGTCGTAGTCAATCCCTTGAACTTGTCGATAACCCTTAGCGACAAGTCGAGCTTTATAGACAGTAATATTACCATCCGCGTCCGTCTTCTTCTTAAAGATCCATTTGTTTTCTATCGCTCACCGATCATCGGGCAAGTCTGTCAAAGTCCACACTTTGTTTTCATACATGGATTCTATCTCGGATTTCATGGCTTCAAGCCATTTGTTGGAATCTGGGCCCGCCATCGCTTCTTCATAGTTTGAAGGTTCACCATTGTCTAACAACATGATTTCCAGGACGGGGTTGCCGTACCACTCTGGTGCGGAACGTGTCCTTGTGGACCTACGAAGTTCAGTAGCAAGTTGATCCGAAGTACCTTGATCATCATCATTATTTTCCTCTTCAGTAGGTGTAGGAATCACAGGAACATTTTCCTGAGCTGCACTACTATCCCATTCAAGAGGTAGTACTTCATCGAATTCTACTTTCCTCCCACTTACCTCTTTCGAGAGAAACTCTTTTTCCAGAAAGGATCCGTTCTTGGCAACAAAGATCTTGCCCTCGGATCTTAAGTAGAAGGTATACCCAACGGTTTCCTTAGGGTATCCTATGAAGACGCATTTTTCTGACTTGGGTTCGAGCTTTTCAGGTTGAAGTTTCTTGACATAAGCATCGCATCCCCAAACTTTTAGAAATGATAGCTTAGGTTTATTCCCAAACCAAAATTCATACGGTGTCGTCTCAACGGATTTAGACGGTGCCCTATTTAAAGTGAATGTAGCTGTCTCTAGAGCGTATCCCCAAAATGATAGTGGTAAATCGGTAAGAGACATCATAGACCGCACCATATCCAATAGAGTGCGATTACGACGTTCAGACACACTGTTACGCTGAGGTGTTCCAGGCGGCGTTAGTTGTGAAACGATTCCACATTTCCTTAAGTGTGTACCAAATTCGTGACTTAAGTATTCTCCTCCATGATCTGATCGTAGGAATTTTATCTTTCGGTCACGTTGATTCTCTACCTCATTCTGAAATTCCTTGAACTTTTCAAAGGTCTCAGACTTGTGTTTCATTAAGTAGACATACCCATATCTACTCAAGTCATCTGTGAGAGTGAGAACATAACGATATCCTCCACGATCCTCAATGCTCATTGGACCACACACATCGGTATGTATGATTTCCAACAAGTTGGTTGCTCGCTCCATTGTTCCAAAGAATGGAGTCTTGGTCATCTTGCCCATGAGGCATGGTTCGCATGTGTCAAATGATTCATAATCGAGAGACTCCAAAAGTCCATCAGCATGGAGCTTCTTCATGCGCTTGACACCAATGTGACCAAGGCGGCAGTGCCACAAGTATGTGGGACTATCGTTATCAACTTTACATCTTTTGGCATTCACGCTATGAATATGTGTAACACTACGCTCGAGATTCATTAAGAATAAACCATTGACCATCGGAGCATGACCATAAAACATATCTCTCATATAAATAGAACAACCATTATTCTCGGATTTAAATGAGTAGCCATCTCGTATCAAACGAGATCCAGATACAATGTTCATGCTCAAACTAGGCACGAAATAACAATTGTTAAGGTTCAAAACTAATCCCGTAGGTAAATGTAGAGGTAGCGTGCCGACGGCGATCACATCGACTCTGGAACCATTCCCGACGCGCATCGTCACCTCGTCCTTCGCCAGTCTCCGCTTATTCCGCAGCTCCTGCTGTGAGTTACAAATATGAGCAACGGCACCGGTATCAAATACCCAGGAGTTACTACGAGTACTGGTAAGGTACACATCAATTACATGTATATCAAATATACCTTTGGTGTTGCCGGCCTTCTTATTCGCTAAGTATTTGGGGCAGTTCCGCTTCCAGTGACCCTTCCCCTTGCAATAAAAGCACTCAGTCTCAGGCTTGGGTCCATTCTTTGACTTCTTCCTGGTAACAGGCTTACCGGGCACGGCAACCTCCTTGCCGTCCTTCTTGAAGTTCTTCTTGCCCTTGCCCTTCTTGAACTTAGTGGTCTTATTGACCATCAACACTTGATGTTCTTTCATGATTTCAGCCTCTGCTGACTTCAGCATAGAAAATACTTCAGGAATGGTCTTTTCCATCCCCTACATATTGTAGTTCATCACAAAGCTCTTGTAGCTTGGTGGGAGCGACTGAAGGATTCTGTCAATGACCGCCTCATCAGGGAGGTTAAGATTCAGCTGGGTCATACGGTTGTGCAACCCAGACATCTTGAGTATGTGCTCACTAACAGAACTATTTTCCTCCATCTTACAAATATAGAACTTGTCGGAGACATCATATCTCTCGACCCGGGCGTGAGCTTGAAAAACTAGTTTCAGCTCCTCGAACATCTCATATGCTCCGTGATGCTCAAAACGCTTTTGGAGCCCCGGTTCTAAGCTGTAAAGCATGCCGCACTGAACGAGGGAGTAATCATCAGAACGTGTTTGCCAAACGTTCATAACGTCTTGGTTCTGTGGGAAGGGTGCTTCACCTAACGGTTCATCTAGGACATATGCTTTCTTGGCTGCAATGAGGATGATCCTCAGGTTCCGGACCCAGTCCGTATAGTTGCTGCCATCATCTTTCAGCTTGGTTTTCTCTAGGAACGCGTTGAAGTTCATGTTGACATGAGCGTTGGCCATTTGATCTACAAGACATATTTGCAAAGGTTTTTAGACTAAGTTCATGATAATAAAGTTCATCTAATCAAATTATTATAATGAACTCCCACTCAGATTTGACATCCCTCTAGTCATCTAAGTGATACACGATCCGAGTCGACTAGGCCGTGTCCGATCATCACGTGACACGGACTAGTCATCGTCGGTGAACATTCTCATGTTGATCGTATCTTCCATACGACTCGTGTTCGACCTTTCGGTCTCCGTGTTCCGAGGCCATGTCTGTACATGCTAGGATCGTCAAGTTAACCCTAAGTGTATTGCATGTGTAAATCTGTCTTACACCCGTTGTATGTGAACGTAAGGATCTATCACACCCGATCATCACGTGGTGCTTCGAAGCGACGAACTTTAGCAACGGTGCACAGTTAGGGGAGAACACTTCTTGAAATTGTGTAAGGGATCATCTTATTTACTACCGTCGTTCTAAGTAAACAAGATGCATAAACATAATAAACATCATATGCAATTATATAGTACACTACAGGAATCCAGTACTTTGTCATCTGCCATGGCGGACGGCAAAGGCAGGGACGGCTGACGGCAAAGCACTTTGCCGTCCGCCGTGGACGGCAAACACAGACGGCAAAGATAGGGTCGGCAAACAGGTCCTTTGCCGTCCGCTTTCCAAGGCGGACGGCAAAGAGCCCTTTGCCTATAGCGGCGGACGGCAAAGAGGGGGGACGGCAAAATGTGGCACGTCCGCCATTGTCACTCCGTTAGGCGGCTAACGGCGGCCTTTGCCGTCCGCCAGGTGACATCAGCAATACCTCAGCGCCCTTTTTTTTGCCATCCGCCTGGCGGACGGCAAAGGCGAAGTCTTTGCCATCAGCGATGCTTTGCCGTCTGCCACTGTCGGCAAATTGGCCAAATGGTCCACCCCAGAAAGCACAAGTGGGCGCCACGTGCCCCCTTTGCCGTCTGCCACCGACGGCAAAGGTGTCTTTGCCGTCTGCCGCGGACGGCAAAGAGCCTGCGCTGCCTCTTTTTTTCTGTTTTTCTTATATCCAACAATTATCACAACAAAAATTATCACAACACATATATATCCATCACATCCATCACATAGTTCCATCACATCACATATATATCCATCACATATATATCCATCAAAAATTCCACATCACATATATATCCATCACATAGTTCCATCGATCCATACATATTACAATATGCAAAGTTTCTTCATAGCAAGCCAGCAGAATACAAGTGCATCAAAGGAAAAAACAGGAAAAAGCAAGCAATCCATCATAGGAAGCTGGCTTCCGTGAAGTGAATGAAACCTGCAAAATGACAAATAAGAAAGTTAGAAAAAGAAGACTAGAAGAAGAATTAGACTAGAAGAAAAAGAATAGAAGAAGAAGAAGTATATGCCATATATTAGCTAACTTAGGTGAGATGTATCGTATATGAGCTAACCTAGGTGAAATGGGTAGTTTATGAGCTATCCTAGGTGAAATGGATCATTTTGGAGCTAAGTTAGGTGAAATGGGTCGTTAATGAGCAAACCTAGGTGAAATGGGTCGTTTATGAGCAAACCTAGGTGAAATGGGTCGTTTATGAGCTAACCTAGGTGAAATAGGTTGTTTATGAGCTAACTAAGGTAAAATGGATCGTTTTTTAGCTAACTTAGGTGAAATGGGTCATTTTGGAGCTAACCTAGGTGAAATGCCACGTTTTTGAGCTAACTAAGGTAAAATGGATCGTTTTTTAGCTAACTTAGGTGAAATGGGTCATTTTGGAGCTAACCTAGGTGAAATGGGTCATTTTGGAGCTAACCTAGGTGGAATGGGTCATTTTAAAGCTAATGTAGGTAAAATGGATCATTTAGGAGCTAATCTAAGTAAAATGGGTCATTTTCGAGCTAACTTGGATAAATTGGATCACTTGTAAGCTAACTAAGGTAAAATGAGTCATTTTAGAGCTAACTTAGATAGAATGGATGGTTTATGAGGTCAGTAAGCTTATTAAGTCATTTTGGAGGAAAAGAAGCTAACTCTAGGTCATTATGGTAAGCATATTGGAGGAAATAAAGCTAAGTCTAGGTCTTTATGCATTTTTTAAGAAAAACCCTAGAGAAACTTACCATGATCACAGAGGTGTAGGAGCGGGCTGGCTCGCGCCGGTAGCTGGAGAAGGAGTGGGCTGGCTCGCGCCGGTAGCGGGAGAAGGATCGTGCGATGCGTTTCTGGAGTTAAGCTGCACCAAAGATCATTTCCAATGTCTCGTTAGCATTATGACACTCAAATGTTAAGACAAACAAGTAATGTCCATTCAAATTAAACTCACCGTGCTCCCAGGAGCAATCACTGGCATCGGCGGAGCGGTCTGACCGGACTTCTCGCACACAGACTGCACATTTGGTTTTCACAACAGAGTCATACTAGTTAGTAATGAGACTCAAATGTTAAGACTAGCAAGTAATCTGCAGAAGAAACTTACCACAAGGAGCTCGTACATGGCCCTTGCCTGCATGTCATTCCGTGCCCTCTCCTCCTCCAACATCTTTGTCGTCTTCTCCTCCAACTCCTGCTGCCTCTCCGCCGCCTCCACCAAAAGTTTCTCCGTTCTATCTCTCTCACTCTGTATAGCAGCCTGCAACACCACTCACGTGACCATTTGTAATCATTGATGGAAGCGCACACAATGTAATGGAGAAAGATAGCTGAGTACGTATAACTAACCTTCATGGCGAGTTGGACTGGCCGTTCACGAGGCCTTATCTCAGGAGCGGAGCTCGACTGGCGCGCCTTGATCTCCGGGAGAGTGCTAGGACAATGGATAAGTCCATCTCCCATGGCTATGGAGCCATGGGACCTCCCGCCACCAGATATCATCAGCAGCTCTGTATCAATGGGACCCTGGCTCGGGTTAAAGTCCTCCCCTTTCCTCACCTTCCCCTGATCTCTATATTGCACGAGCTTCTCGTGGGCGGAGATGTTGGTGAAGTTCTTTGGATCATTGAGGTCAGACACAGAGAATGCCTTGACTTTCTTGTAAGGGCCAGTGTGGGCCATGGCATACAGGTCGTACACCTCTGACACCTTATCCGCCTTATTGTAGCGTGCCTGAAAGAGAGAAACAAAGTAAATTAGTAATTAAAGGGCTAAAGCTAGCATGATGAATGAATTGCATGAATCATGAAGCAAACCACATACCCAGTTCCGCCCGTACTGAAATAAGTTGGAGCTGCCTTGGTGGTGTGGCACACCTTCCATTTGGGCACGTTTGTCCTTGGCCTCTTTGTGGGTGGCCAGCCATTCTTCTGAGCACCACGCGTTGACCAACACCTCCCAACAATCCATCCGATCCGCACACCATCTCGGAGGGGCCTAAGTTAGCAAACAGAAACTTGAGCGCTAAGGCTATGAATTACTAAATGAAGGAAGTAAGTACAAGGCCTTAAGAATTACCTTCATGTACTTCTCCTTACTCAAGAACTTATCGCGGCACTCCTGCTTGGGCTTCTTGATACCACGCCCGGCGTAGTAGTCTTGAATAGCCTGCACCCGAACCTCATGCCGTAAGTTCTGAAGTAGGCGCTTGCACTCCTTGTGGATAACATGATCCGCCTCCTCCTCGTATCCCTCCTCACACCTGTAGAATGTCTGCAATCAAATGAGACAATATTGATTAGTACAATTAATAACTAGCTAGTTGAAGATTTTAAATTGCGTAAAGGAGCAATTACCCAGAACTTTCTGATCACGACGTCTACCCTCGTCTTGCACAAGACACCGTCGATAATCTCACCCGGCGGGGCCGGGGCAGCCAAGTAGTGCTCCCAAGTCAATCCAACCTCTGGAAGCCGACCCTCACCAGGCAACGTGACAAACCCCGGGAAGTTTTGCCGAATCAGAACTCCAAGGACGGAGTTGGGCCGGCGGACACTTTCATGGTGGTCCCAACCCCTGCAGCATGACAAGGCCAACACATCATTTATTTGAAGAAACGTGAATGCAGAAGGTACAAAAAGATTAAATGCACTTACCTCTCCTCATCAGGGAAAATCAACCACCTCTCTCGCGGGTCGCCGGCACGGACGGGAGTCGTTTAGCACCACGCTGGTAGACGTTGCCCCCCTCCTCCCCCTCCTCATCAGTCGGCTCCCCGCCATCATCAGCATGGCCACTCGGCTCCCTCATAGCTGGCCTTCCAAGATTGAACCATGCCTTTGGCTTTGTCCAGTTCTGCTTTCCTTTCGGTTCTTTCATGTTTTGTAATGGCCTATCACATAGTGCCTCCAGATCGACTCTAGCCTTAGTATTATCCTTTGACTTCCCATCTATGCCGAACAATGTACCAAAAAGTGCCTCAACGATATTCTTCTCAGTGTGCATCACATCGATGTTGTGTGGGCAAAGGAGGTCTTTGAAGTAAGGCAGATCCCATAAGCATGGTTTGTGAGTCCACGCGTGCTTAGTATTATACCCCTTGAAGTACCCTGGACGTTGTGGATCTGGCTCGAGAGCGTTTAACTGATCCAGGGTCTGTTGGCCTGTCAATGCAGGTGGTGCAGAGTTTTTGACAACTCTACCCCTGATGAAGTTCTTCTTGTCTTTCCTGAACTTATGGCGAGGATCCAGGAACTGTGTATGCATGTCGAAGCAAGAAAACTTGCGACCGGCCTGAAGCCAACGAAACTCAAGAGCTCCCTTGCATGTGGGGCACGGGAACCTTCCATGCACACACCATCCAACGAATAGCGCATACGCCGGCAAGTCATGCGTCGAGTACATGTACCAGACACGCATTATGAAGTTCCGTTTGCTAAAGGTGTCGTATGTCTTGAACCCATTATCCCAGGCTTCTTGCAATTCGTCCTTAAGCGGCTGCATGTACACATTCATATTTTTGCCCGGATAGTTGGGTCCTGGAATTATCAACGTCAGGAAAATGTTCTTTCTTTGCATAATCTGTCCGGGGGGAGATTGAGTGGAAAGACAAATACGGGCCAACAACTGTATTGGGCTGTCGTCATACCAAACACACTGAACCCATCCGTGCTGATGCCGACTCGAGGATGCCTCGGATCTGCCGCTTTGTTAGCATGTAATTCATCAAACTTTTTCCACGCAACACCATCCGATGTGTGTACCATCATCAGATTCCCATCTGCATCTAGTTCGGTTCGTTTGCCTGTTTTGTGCCATGTCATCTGTCTGGCCGTCTCTTCGACCATGAAAAGACGTTGAAGTCTTGGTACGATTGGCATATACCGAAGAACACTAACGGGGATTTTGGTCTGTGTCTTCTCACCCATACCGTTGTCTACCACAATATACCTGGAAGACTTGCAAATGGGATAATAGTTCAAGTCCCCATAGTCAAGCCTAAATAAGGCACATCCTTTCTCACAGGCATGTATCTTCTCATAGGGCATCTTCAGTGCACGGAGGATTTTGTCCGACTGGTACAGGTTTGCAGGCATTACATGGCCTTTGGGTAGAAAGCGTCCAAATACTATCATAATTGCGTCATAGCATTCTCTGCCCAAGTTGAACTGAGCCTTCAGAGCCATTACTTGTGAGATGGCATCCAACTGACAAAGCTCAGTGTGCTCGTGGAGCGGATGTTTTGAAGACTCCAACATTTCATTGAAAGCCTTTGCAGATTCCTCCATCTCCTCGTCCGAATCCCGAGCATCATCATAGCCTTGCACCATGTTTTCCATCCCGGTACCATGCTCGTCGGTGCGACGATGATCCACCTCAGCTGGGTCACGTTGGGCAGACTCACCATGAAATGTCCACACCGTATAATCGGGCGTAAAACCACTCTTCTGCAGGTGTTTGCCCATGTCAGCCTCTGTCTTCTTTTCCCAATTACCGCGCCGGAAACAGGGGCACCAGGTTTTCTTTTGCCCATTTGCAAATGCGGCTTGCACAAACCCCTTGGTTTTTGTGAACCATTCAGCGCTCCATTTGTTCTGACCAGTGTGACCGGTATACATCCACGCACGGTCACTCATCTTGACTTTGAGAGCTACTGGACACACAACAATTATATATGTAATTCACCATGTATATATTCATCAGTTTATCTATTTTGTCAATTTTATTACGTCCATGCAACCTACACTATAATAGGTAATGATAGGTCCTAATCCCACCCGTGTATGTGTAGATTGAGTTCATTTTCCCATGCTATGCTCCGGATCCGGCGCAAAATTTCGGCAGCACCTCCCCGCTGTTCTCCTGATACACGTCTCTGCAATAAACAGAGAGGATGTGTACCCGGAGAACAACAGGGGAGGCACTGATGAAATATATGCGTCAGATCCGGAGCAAAGCATATGGGAAAACGAACCCAATCTACACATACTCGGGCTGTCCATGGATAGTGTTGGACAATTCGAAAGAATCAAGGTTATAAATATGCAAATGCATGCATATTTATAACTATGACGCTTTCGAACGGGAGACACATATTGGTTATGCATACTGATGATTCAAGACACACATATATATAGCTAGCTATCAAGTTTCATCGGAACAGATCAAATAATTAATGGGGTAGTGCCGTGTCGGTGTCGGGGTGTTGTTTCAGGGTCGGGGTGTGGTGTCGGGGTCAGGGTGTCGGGTCAGGCTCGGGGTCGGGGTGTCGGGTCAGGCTCGGGGGGTCGGGGTGTCGGGTCAGGCTCGGGGGGTCGGGGTGTCGGGGTCGGGGTCGGGGTGTCGGGGTCGGGGTGTCGTGTCGGGGTGCCGAGTCGGGGTCTGGGTACCGTGTCGGGTCGGGTTTTTTTTCCTTTTCTTCTTCTTCCTCTTCTTCCTTTTCTTCCTTTTTTCCTTCTTCTTCTTCTTCTTCTTCTTCTTCTTCTTCTTCCTCCTTTCCTTTTTCCTCTTCTTCTTCTCCTCCTCTCCTCTTTTTTCTTCTTCTTCTTCCTCTTCTTCTTTTTTCTTCTCCTCCTCCTCTTCTTCTTCTTCTCCTCTCCTCTTTTTCTCTTCTTCTTCTTTCCTAAAACTAAACTAAACCTAAAACTAAAACTAAAAAAACAGAAAAAGGAAAAAACTAAATCTAAACCTAAAACTAAAATAAAACTAAACCTATAAACCTAAAACTAATCCTAAAACTAAAACTAAATCTAAACTAAACATAAACCTAAAACTAAAAAAACAGAAAAAAGGAAAGAAAAAAGGAAGTAGAGACTCACCTGGGTGGAGGAGGGGGGCGGTGTGGCCTGGGGCGGCGGAGGAGCGGGGCGGGGCGGCGGAGGAGGGGGGCGGGGCGGCCTGGGGCGGCGGCGCCGGGCCCGGCCAGGGCGGCGGGGCGCGGAGGTGCCGGGGCGCCGGGGCGTGGCGGCGCCCAAACGGCAGGGCGGTGGGGGCGGCGGGGGCGACGGGGCGAGGGGGCGCCGGGGCGGCGGCGGGGTGGTGGGGCGACGGGGCGGGGGGCGCTGGGGCGGCGGCAGGGTGGTGGGGCGACGGGGCGGGGGGCGCTGGGGCGGCAGCGGGGTGGTGCGACGGGGCGGTGGCGAGAGGTGGGAGAGAAAGAGAGAGAGGGGGGTGTGGGGCGCGGCCGTTAACGTTATGTGGGGCCCTCCCTCTTTGCCGTCCGCCTTCTTGCTCTTTGCCGGACGGCAAAGAGGGGGGCCGTTAGGTTTTTTTTTTGCAGCTCGTCAGTGGGGCCCCTCCCTCTTTGCCGTCCGCTAGCCGACGGCAAAGAATCTTTGTCGTCCGCTAGCGGACGGCAAAGAACTGGCTGATGGCAAATTTGGTCTTTGCCATCAGCCAGTTCTTTGCCGCCCGCTTTTTGGAAGCTGATGGCAAAGAGCTTCTTTGTCGTCTGCTAGCGGACGGAAAAGGACTGGCAGATGGCAAATTAGCTGATTCCAGTAGTGGTAGTGACATGATATGGCCAATATCATATAGCTCCATTGATCTCCATCTTTGGGGCTCCATGATCATCTTGTCACCGGCATGACACCATGATCTCCATCATTGTGTCTTCATGAAGTTGTCACGCCAACGACTACTTCTACTTCTATGGCTAACGCGTTTAGCAATAAAGTAAAGTAAGTTACATGGCATTCTTCAATGACACGCAGGTCATACAAAAATAAAGACAACTCCTATGGCTCCTGCCGGTTGTCATACTCATCGACATGCAAGTCGTGATTCCTATTACAAGAACATGATCTCATACATCACAATATGTCATTCATCATTCATCACAACTTCTGGCCATATCACATCACATGACAATTGCTGCAAAAACAAGTTAGACGTCCTCTAATTGTTGTTGCATCTTTTACGTGGCTGCAATTGGGTTCTAGCAAGAACGTTTTCTTACCTACGAATAACCACAACGTGATTTTGTCAACTTCTATTTACCCTTCATAAGGACCCTTTTCATCGAATCCGCTCCAACTAAAGTGGGAGAGACAGACACCCGCCAGCCACCTTATGCAACTAGTGCATGTCAGTCGGTGGAACCGGTCTCACGTAAGCGTACGTGTAAGGTTGGTCCGAGCCGCTTCATCCCACAATACCGCTGAAGCAAGATAAGACTAGTAGCGGCAAGCAAGTTGACAAGATCTACGCCCACAACAAAATTGTGTTCTACTCGTGCAAAGAGAACTACGCATAGACCTAGCTCATGATGCCACTGTTGGGGAACGTTGCAGAAAATTAAAAAATTTCCTACGGTTTCACCAAGATCCATCTATGAGTTCATCTAAGCAACGAGTCAAGGGAGTGAGTTTGCATCTACATACCACTTGTAGATCGAGTGCGGAAGCGCTCAAGGGGATGGTGATGATGGAGTCGTACTCGTCGTGATTCGGATCACCGATGACCAAGTGCTGAACGGACAGCACCTCCGCGTTCAACACACATACGGGACGGACGACGTCTCCTCCGTCTTGATCCAGCAAGGAGGAAGGAGAGGTTGAGGAAGGCAGCTCCAACGACAGCACGACGGCATGGTGTAGTTGGTGCAGCAGTACTCCGACAGGGCTTCGCCAAGCACGTACGGAGGAGGAGAGGTGTTGGGGAGGGGAGGGGCTCCGCCTTGAGTTGTGTACAGCAGCCCTCCCCTCACCCCTCTATTTATAGGGGAAGGGGCAAGGGGGGCCGACCCCTCTAGATGGGATCTAGAGGGGGGGGCGGCGGCCAGGGAGGGGAGGCTTGCCCCCCAAGCAAGGGGGGCACCCCCCTTAGGGTTTCCCCCCCAACCCTAGGCGCATGGGCCCAAGGTGGGGGGCGCGCCCAGCCCTCCAGGGGCTGGCTCCCTGCCCCTTGCGGCCCATGTGGCCCTCCGGGAGGGGTGGCCCCTCCCGGTGGACCACCGGAACCCCTCCGGTGGCCCCGGTACAGTACCCATAGGACCCCGAATTCTTCCGGTGTCCGTATGAGAACTTCCCATATATAAAACTTCACCTCCGGACCATTCCGGAACTCCTCTTGACGTCCGGGATCTCATCCGTGACTCCGAACATCTTTCGGTAATCACATACAAGTCTTCCTAATAACCCTAGCGTCACCGAACTTTAAGTGTGTAGACCCTACGGGTTCGGGAGACATGCAGACATGACCGAGACTCTCCGGTCAATAACCAACAGCGGGATCTGGATACCCATGTTGGCTCCCACATGCTCCTCGATGATGTCATCGGATGAACCACGATGTCGAGGATTCAATCAAACCCCGTATACAATTCCCTTTGTCAATCGGTACGTTACTTGCCCGAGACCCGATCATCGGTATCCCAATACCTTGTTCAGTCTCGTTACCGGCAAGTCACTTTACTCGTACCGTAATGCATGATCCCGTGATCAACTCCTTGGTCACTTTGAGCTCATTATGATGATGCATTACCGAGTGGGCCCAGAGATACCTCTCCGTCATACGGAGTGACAAATCCCAGTCTCGATCCGTGTCAACCCAACAGACACTTTCGGAGATACCTGTAGTGCACCTTTATAATCACCCAGTTACGTTGTGACGTTTGGTACACCCAAAGCACTCTTACGGTATCCGGGAGTTACACGATCTCATGGTCTAAGGAAGAGATACTTGACCTTGAAAAAGCTCTAGCAAACGAACTAACCGACCTTTATGCTACGCTTAGGATTGGGTCTTGTCCATCACATCATTCTCCTAATGATGTGATCCCGTTATCAACGACATCCAATGTCCATAGCCAGGAAACCATGACTATCTGTTGATCACAACGAGCTAGTCAACTAGAGGCTCACTAGGGACATATTGTGGTCTATGTATTCACACGTGTATTACGATTTCCGGATAATACAGTTATAGCATGAATAAAAGACTATTATCATGAACAAAGAAATATAATAATAACACTTTTATTATTGCCTCTAGGGCATATTTCCAACATGTTCCCGCCCTCACCGCTGACGACAGCAAGCGGCGTCTTGACGGAGAACACTGTGCGCGGCTCGACTCGGCCACACCATGACGATCGACAAGACGGTGCACAGTCCCCCTAGGCACGCGGGGCCCGCACCTAGGGGAACCCGGCGAACCACAAGCCCCCAAGCGGGACCCACCCGGTACCCCAGACGCCGACAATACGGACCCACCGACTTGGCATATTACCATTGTAACCCTGGGTGGGTTGATCTATAAAACCCCCCAGGAGTCCACGCCTACAGAGGTGTGTGATCTCTCCGAGGGCACAAGAAGCAGAGAGATTGCGAGAATGAGCACTACATGAACACAAGATAGAACAAGCAAGATAGGACTAGCCACTACATAGCAACACCAAGGAGAAGGAGCAGCTGGAGCCTTGGCCAGCCTCCTTCCTCCTCCAAACAGCTCCAGGAGCGACATTGTACTATCAGCCATCCAACTAAACTCGGCAGGACTAGGGGTGTTATCTCTCTGGAGAGCCACGAACCTGGGTATGTCCGGCGTCCCGCGCCCGCGCATATCAACCTTGTTGGGGAACGTAGCAGAAATTCAAAATTTTCCTACGAGTCACCAAGATCTATCTATGGAGAGACTAGCAACGAGGGGAAGGAGAGTGCATCTACATACCCTTGTAGATCGCTAAGCGGAAGCGTTCAAGAGAACGGGGTTGAAGGAGTCGTACTCGTCGTGATCCAAATCACCAGAGATCCTAGTGCCGAACGGACGGCACCTCCGCGTTCAACACACGTACAGCCCGGTGACGTCTCCCATGCCTTGATCCGGCAAGGAGAGAGGGAGAGATTGAGGAAGACTCCATCTAGCAGCAGCACAACGGCATGGTGGTGATGGAGGAGCGTGGCAATCCTGCAGGGCTTCGCCAAGCACCGCGGGAGAGGAGGAGGACTTGGGAGAGGGGGAGGGCTGCACCAGAACTTGGGTAAAGCTCCCATGCGCCTCCCCACTATATATAGGGGTGGAGGAGGCTGGTTTCTTGCCCTCCAAGTCCATTGGGGCGTTGGCAAAGGTGGGAGGAAAGAAACCCCATCATTTCCTTCCCCACCGATTGTTATCCCCCCTTTTTAGGGATCTTGATCTTATCCCTTCGGGATATGATCTTATTCCTTCTAAGGGGGGATCTTGGTGCGCCTTGACCAGGGGTGTGGGGCCTTGCCCCCACTACCCACGTTCATGTGGGTCCCCCCATGCAGGTGGGCCCCACTCTGGAACCTTCTAGAACCTTCCCGGTACAATACCGAAAAATCCCGAACATTTTTCGGTGGCCAAAATAGGACTTCCCATATATAAATCTTTACCTCCGGACCATTCCGGAACTCCTCGTGACGTCCGGGATCTCATTCGGGACTCCAAACAACATTCGGTAACCACATACAAACTTCCTTTATAACCCTAGCGTCATCGAACCTTAAGTGCGTAGGCCCTACGGGTTCGGGAGACACGTAGACATGACCGAGACAACTCTCCGGCCAATAACCAACAGCGGGATATGGATACCCATGTTGGCTCCCACATGTTCCACGATGATCTCATCGGATGAACCACGATGTCAAGGACTCAATCAATCATGTATACAATTCCCTTTGTCTAACGGTATTGTACTTGCCCGAGATTCGATCGTCGGTATGCTCATACCTTGTTCAATCTCGTTACCGGCAAGTCTCTTTACTCGTTCCGTAACACATCATCCCATGATCAACCCCTTGGTCAAATTGTGCACATTATGATGATGTCCTACCAAGTGGGCCCAGAGATACCTCTCCGTTTACCGGAGTGACAAATCCCAGTCTCGATTCGTGCCAACCCAACACACACTTTCGGAGATACCTGTAGTGCACCTTTATAGCCACCCAGTTACGTTGTGACGTTTTGTACACCCAAAGCATTCCTACGGTATCCGGGAGTTGCACAATCTCATGGTCTAAGGAAATGATACTTGACATTAGAAAAGCTTTAGCATACGAACTACATGATTTTTGTGCTAGGCTTAGGATTGGGTCTTGTCCATCACATCATTCTCCTAATGATGTGATCCTGTTATCAACGACATCCAATGTCCATGGTCAGGAAACCGTAACCATCTATTGATCAATGAGCTAGTCAATTAGAGGCTTACTAGGGACATGGTGTTGTCTATGTATCCACACATGTATCTGAGTTTCCTATCAATACAATTATAGCATGGATAATAAACGATTATCATGAACAAGGAAATATAATAATAATAACTAATTTATTATTGCCTCTAGGGCATATTTCCAACAGTCTCCCACTTGCACTAGAGTCAATAATCTAGTTCACATCGCCATGTGATTAACACTCACAGGTCACATCGCCATGTGACCAACATCCAAAGAGTTTACTAGTGTCACTAAACTAGTTCACATCATCATGTGATTAAGACTCAATGAGTTCTGAGGTTTGATCATGTTTTGCTTGTAAGAGAGGTTTTAGTCAACGGGTCTGTAACATTCAGATCCGTATGTACTTCACAAATCTCTACGTCATATTGTAAATGCTTCTTCCATGCTCCACTTGGAGCTATTCCAAATGGTCGCTCCATTATATATGTATCCGGTTTGCTACTCAGAGTTATTCGGATAGGTGTAAAGCTTGCAACGACGCAACTCTTTACATTGAACTCTTTATCACCTTCATAACCGAGAAACATATCCTTATTCCTCTAAGGATAATTTTGACCGCTATCTGGTGATCCACTCCTTGATCACCTTTGTACCCTCTTGCCAGATATGTAGCAAGGCACACATCAGGTGCGGTACACAGCATAGCATACTATAGAGCCTACGTCTAAAGCATAGGGGACGACCTTCGTCCTTTCTCTCTTTTCTGCCGTGGTCGAGCTTTAAGTCTTAACTTTGTACCTTACAACTCAGCCAAGAACTCCTTCTTTGACTGGTCCATCTTGAACACCTTCAAGATCATGTCAAGGTATGTGCTCATTTGAAAGTACCATTTAGCGTTTTTAATCTATCCTCATAGATCTTGATGCTCAATGTTCAAGCAGCTTATTCCAGGTTTTCTATTGAAAAACACCTTTCAAATAACCCTATATGCTTTCCAGAAATTCTACATCATTTCTGATCAACAATATGTCAACAACATATACTCATCAGAAATTCTATAGTGCTCCCACTCACTTGTTTGGAAATACAAGTTTCTCATAAACTTTGTATAAATCCAAAATCTTTGATCATCTCATCAAAGTGTACGTTCCAACTCCGAGATGCTTACTCTAGTCCTTAGAAGGATCGCTAGAGCTAGCATACCTTTTAGCATCCTTAGGATCGACAAAACCTTTCTAATTGTATCGCATACAACCTTTTCTTACGAAAATTGGTAAGGAAACTCGTTTTTTGACATCCATCTGCCAGATTTCATAAATGCGGCTTGTGCTAACATGATTCCGACGGACTTTAAGCATCGCTACGGATGAGAAAATCTCATCTTAGTCAACTCCTTGAACTTGTGAAAAAAAAACTCTTCGCCACAAGTCGAGCTTCATAGATGGTGACATTACCATCCACGTCCGTCTTCTTCTTAAAGATCCATTTATCTTAATGGCTTGCCGATCATTGGGCAAGTCCACCAAAGTCCATGCTTTGTTCTGATATATGGATCCTATCTCGGATTTCATGGCTTTTAACCATTTGTCGAAATTTTGGGCCCACCATCGCTTCTCCATAGCTCGTAGGTTCATTGTTGTCTAGCAACATGACCTTCAAGACAGGATTACTGTACCACTCTGAAGCAGTACGCATCCTTGTCACCCTACGAGGTACGGGACTTGATCCGAAGTTTCATGATCACTATCATAAGCTTCTACTTCAATTGGTGTAGGTGCCACAGGAACAACTTCCTGTGCCCTGCTACACACTAGTTGTAGTGACGGTTCAATAACCATATCAAGTCTCCACCATCCTCCCACTCAACTTTTCGAGACAAACTTTTCCTCGAGAAAGGACCCGATTCAAGAAACAATCCCTATTGCTTTCGGATCTGAATTAGGAGGTATACCCAACTGTTTTGGGTGTCCTATGAAGATGCATTTTATCTGCTTTGGGTTCGAGCTTATCAACCTGAAACTTTTTCACATAAGCGTCGCATCCAAAATGACAACTTAGGTTTCTCTAAACCATAGTTCATACGGTGTCATCTCAACGGAATTACGTGGTGCCCTATTTAAAGTGAATGTGGTTGTCTCTAATGCCTAACCCATGAACGATAGTGGTAATTCGACAAGAGACATCATGGTACGCACCATATCCAATAGGGTGCAACTATGATGTTCGGACACACCATCACACTATGGTGTTCCAGGCGGTATTAATTGTGAAACCATTTCCACAATGTCTTAATTGCGTGCCAAAGCTTGTAACTCAGATACTCATCTCTATGATCATATCATAGACATTTTATCCTCTTGTCACAATGATCTTCAACTTCACTCTGAAATTACGTGAACCATTCAATAATTCAGACTTGTGTTTCATCAAGTAAATATACTCAACATCTACTTGAATCATCTGTGAAGTAAGAACATAATGATATTCACTGCATGCCTCAGCACTCATTGGACTGCACACATCAAAATGTGTTACTTCTAACAAGTTGCTATCTTGTTCCATCTTACTGAAAACGAGGCTTTTCAGTCATCTTGCCATGTGGTATGATTTGCATATCTCAAGTGATTCAAAATCAAGTGAGTCCAAACGATCCATCTGCATGGAGTTTCTTCATGCGTATACACCAATAGACATGGTCCGCATGTCTCAAACTTTTCAAAAACGAGTGAGTCCAAAGATCCATCAACATGGAGCTTCTTCATGCGTTTTATACCAATATGACTTACATGGCAGTGCCACAAGTAAGTGGTACTATCATTACTATCTTATATCTTTTGGCATGAAAATGTGTATCACTACGATCGAGATTCAATAAACCATTCCTTTAGGTGCAAGACCATTGAAGGTATTATTCAAATAAATAGAGTAACCATTATTCTCCTTAAATGAATAACCGTATTGCGATAGACATAATCCAATCATGTCTATGCTCAACGCAAACACCAAATGACAATTATTCAGGTTTAATACTAATCTCGATGGTAGAGGGAGCGTGCGATGTTTGATCACATCAAACTTGGAAACACTTCCAACACATATCGTCAGCTCACCTTTAGCTAGTCTCCGTTTATTCCGTAGCTCTTTTATTTCGAGTTACTAACACTTAGCAACCGAACCGGTATCTCAATACCCTGGTGCTACTAGGAGTACTAGTAAAGTACACATTAACATAATGTATATCCAATATACTTCTATCGACCTTGCCAGCCTTCTCATCTACCAAGTATCTAGGGTAATTCTACTCCAGTGGCTGTTCCCCTTATTATAGAAGCACTTAGTCTCGGGTTTGGGTTCAACCTTGGGTTTCTTCATTAGAGCAGCAGCTGATTTGCTGTTTCATGAAGTATCCCTTCTTGCCCTTGCCCTTCTTGAAACTAGTGGTTTCACCAACCATCAACAATTGATGCTCCTTCTTGATTTCTACTTTCGCGGTGTCAAACATCATGAATACCTCAAGGATCATCATATCTATCCCTGATATGTTATAGTTCATCACGAAGCTCTAGCAGCTTGGTGGCAATGACTTTGGAGAAACATCACTATCTCATCTGGAAGATCAACTCCCACTCGATTCAAGTGATTGTTGCACTCAGATAATCTGAGCACAAGCTCAACGATTGAGCTTTTCTCCCTTAGTTTGCAGGCTAAGAAAATCGTCGGAGGTCTCATACCTCTTGACGTGGGCACGAGCCTGAAATCCCAATTTCAGCCCTCGAAACATCTCATATGTTCCGCGAAGTTTCGAAAACATCTTTGGTGCCTCAACTCTAAACCGTTTATCTGAACTATCACGTAGTTATCAAAACGTGTATGTCCGATATTCGCAACATCCACAAACGATGTTTGGGGTTCAGCACACTGAGCGCTGCATTAAGGACATAAGCTTTCGACTGATCGCATAATCGCTACTATCAACTTTCAACTATATTTTCTCTAGGAACATATCTAAACAGTGGAACCAGTGGCGGAGCCAGGATTTTTTACATGGGTATGCGAAGCTATATTTTTTTGTAACATATAATAATATATGACATGAAAGTTCACAATGACCATGATGAACTACAATTTGTCTTTCTAGAAACAATCTCGAATAGTTTGGTGGCATTTTGAAAATAAGGAGAAAAATATAATTTAACACTATAGTCTACAATTCTAATATCACTGCCAACTGCCAAGTCAATTTAGCTCCTCTCTCAAGTGTTAACCGAACAAATGCAAATTAGTGCTTAAATTTGATTGAATGCAACAGACTACATTGAATTAGCTAATAAAATTATTCTGAAAGAAAATCAATCAATACATTACAAATCATTCTATGTTCTCAAAAATAACAAATCCAGATGAAAAGCTCACATAATTACATTATTGCCTTGTTGACGTGGAGTGTGCTGCATGCGCCATGCTTGTTGAGGACAAGGCGTGATATTGGGATATAGCAGGAGGGCAAGAGGCAGGGCTGGTATATAGGCAGTTCAAGGTCTGTTGCAAGTTTAAAAGTCTACTGATCCGATAGCAGCTCAAGCTAATACTTAGGCCCAGACACGTAAGGAATGAAGTGGGAGGGCACGGGATGGCTATGCATTTTGTTTTTTCTTGAGTTCTACATGTGAAAAGACTGCTATCATGCATATACATGTATGTATGGACATATATACTGATTCTCTTTTGCCAAAATTGTTGGGTATGCATTGCATACCCTTGAATAAGTCTAGCTCCGCCCCTGAGTGGAACTAAAGCGCGAGCTTACGACATAATTTGCGAAGATCTTTTGACTATGTTCAGGATAATTAAGTTCATCTTATGAACTCCCACTCAGATAGACATCCCTCTAGTCATCTAAGTGATTACATGATCCGAGTCAACTAGGCCGTGTCCGATCATCACGTGAGACGGACTAGTCATCATCGGTGAACATCTTCATGTTGATCGTATCTACCATATGACTCATGATCGACCTTTCGGTCTCTTGTGTTCCGAGGCCATGTCTATACATGCTAGGCTCGTCAAGTCAACCTAAGTGTTTCGCGTGTGTAAATCTGGCTTACACCCGTTGTATGTGAACGTAAGAATCTATCACACCCGATCATCACGTGGTGCTTCGAAACGACGAACTTTCGCAACGGTGCACAGTTAGGGGGAACACTTTCTTGAAATTTTAATGAGGGATCATCTTATTTACTACCGTCGTTCTAAGCAAATAAGATGCATAAACATGATAAACATCACATGCAATCAAATAGTGACATGATATGGCCAATATCACATTGCTCCTTTTGATCTCCATCTTTGGGGCTCCATGATCATCATCGTCACCGGCATGACACCATGATCTCCATCATCATGATCTCCATCAGCGTGTCTTCATGAAGTTGTCTCGCCAACTATTACTTCTACTACTATGGCTACCGGTTAGCAATAAAGTAAAGTAATTACATGGCATTGTTCAATGACACGCAGGTCATACAATAAATTAGGACAACTCCTATGGCTCCTGCCGGTTGTCATACTCATCGACATGCAAGTCGTGATTCCTATTACAAGAACATGATCAATCTCATACATCACATATCATTCATCACATTCTTCTTGGCCATATCACATCACAAAGCATACCCTGCAAAAACAAGTTAGACGTCCTCTAATTGTTGTTTGCATGTTTTACGTGGCTGCTATGGGTTTCTAGCAAGAACGTTTCTTACCTAGCAAAACCACAACGTGATATGCCAATTGCTATTTACCCTTCATAAGGACCCTTTTCATCGAATCCGTTCCGACTAAAGTGGGAGAGACTGGCACCCGCTAGCCACCTTATGCACCAAGTGCATGTCAGTCGGTGGAACCTATCTCACGTAAGTGTACGTGTAAGGTCGGTCTGGGCCGCTTCATCCCACAATACCGTCGAAACAAGATTGGACTAGTAATAGTAAGCATATTGACCAAAATCAACGCCCACAACAACTTAGTGTTCTACTCGTGCAAAGAATCTACGCAATAGACCTAGCTCATGATGCCACTGTTGGGGAACGTAGCAGAAATTCAAAATTTTCCTACGAGTCACCAAGATCTATCTATGGAGAGACTAGCAAAGAGGGGAAGGAGAGTGCATCTACATACCCTTGTAGATCGCTAAGCGGAAGCGTTCAAGAGAACGGGGTTGAAGGAGTCGTACTCATCGTGATCCAAATCACCGGAGATCCTAGTGCCGAACGGACGGCACCTCCGCGTTCAACACACGTACAGCCCGGTGACGTCTCCCATGCCTTGATCCAGCAAGGAGAGAGGGAGAGGTTGAGGAAGACTCCATCCAGCAGCAGCACAACGGCATGGTGGTGATGGAGGAGCGTGGCAATCCTGCAGGGCTTCGCCAAGCACCGCGGGAGAGGAGGAGGACTTGGGAGAGGGGGAGGGCTGCACCAGAACTTGGGTAAAGCTCCCATGCGCCTCCCCACTATATATAGGGGTGGAGGAGGCTGGTTTCTTGCCCTCCAAGTCCATTGGGGCGTTTGCAAAGGTGGGAGGAAAGAAATCCCATCATTTCCTTCCCCACCGATTGTTATCCCCCCTTTTTAGGGATCTTGATCTTATCCCTTCGGGATATGATCTTATTCCTTCTAAGGGGGGATATTGGTGCGCCTTGACCAGGGGTGTGGGGCCTTTCCCCCACTACCCATGTTCATGTGGGTCCCCCCATGCAGGTGGGCCCCACTCCGAAACCTTCTAGAACCTTCCCGGTACAATACCAAAAAATCCCGAACATTTTCCGGTGGCCAAAATAGGACTTCCCATATATAAATCTTTACCTCCGGACCATTCCGGAACTCCTCGTGACGTCCGGGATCTCATCCGGCACTCCGAACAACATTCGGTAACCACATACAAACTTCCTTTATAACCCTAGCGTCATCGAACCTTAAGTGTGTAGACCCTACGGGTTCGGGAGACATGTAGACATGACCGAGACAACTCTCCGGCCAATAACCAACAGCGGGATCTGGATACCCATGTTGGCTCCCACATGTTCCACGATGATCTCATCGGATGAACCACGATGTCAAGGACTCAATCAATCCCGTATACAATTCCCTTTGTCTAACGGTATTGTACTTGCCCGAGATTCGATCGTCGGTATGCCTATACCTTGTTCAATCTCGCTACCGGCAAGTCTCTTTACTCGTTCCGTAACACATCATCCCGTGATCAACCCCTTGGTCACATTGTGCACATTATGATGATGTCGTACTGAGTGGGCCCAGAGATACATCTCCGTTTACCGGAGTGACAAATCCCAGTCTCGATTCGTGCCAACCCAACAGACACTTTCGGAGATACCTGTAGTGCACCTTTATAGCCACCTAGTTACGTTGTGACGTTTGGTACACCCAAAGCATTCCTACGGTATCCGGGAGTTGCACAATCTCATGGTCTAAGGAAATGATACTTGACATTAGAAAAGCTTTAGCATACGAACTACACGATCTTTGTGCTAGGCTTAGGATTGGGTCTTGTCCATCACATCATTCTCCTAACAATGTGATCCCGTTATCAACGACATCCAATGTCCATGGTCAGGAAACCGTAACCATCTATTGATCAACGAGCTAGTCAATTAGAGGCTTACTAGGGACATGGTGTTGTCTATGTATCCACACATGTATCTGAGTTTCCTATCAATACAATTATAGCATGGATAATAAACGATTATCATGAACAAGGAAATATAATAATAATAACTAATTTATTATTGCCTCTAGGGCATATTTCCAACAAACCTCGCCTCCAAAGCCCACCAGGGCACTCAAGCCTCCTCCTCTCTTTAGCCATCCCTTGGCATCTGCCGTGCGCCCACCACGATAGTTGGCGCCCACCGTGGGGCGGTTCGAGGAACTGGTCGGAAGCATGCTTCGGACGGGGCCCCTCTCCTACTCTGACGAGTCCGTCGCTCTGGCGGACGACGTCATCGGTGCGCTCGCCGCCTCCTTCACCGTGTTGCGCATCTCTGACGCGCTTGCGGCCGACGAGTACCCCAGCGGGGTGCTCAGCTACTCTAACTCCCCGCTTTCTCTCAGCGGCGGATTCACCGCCGGGGCGATGGACGCCCACGTAGAGGTCTTCATCACCGGTGATGGCGCCTCTTCCTCGTCGAGCAAGGAGAGAAGAGCCGCCGAAGCCACGGCCGCCACGGCTCAGACGGAGCTGTCCGACCCGCTGCGCACCGCGATGCAGAGCCTTCGCGTCCCCATCGGCACCAACGTCGATGCCACCAACGTTGCTGAAGCCCGAACCCAGCTCGAGGACAGGCGCCAGCAAATGCTGGACCTGTCCGAGACGCTGGTCACCACCAGACGCTGCCTGGAAGCTGCTCAGATGGAGCACGACGCCGCTCACGGATTCACGCCCGCTGCGGCCGAGCCAAGCCGGGCCGTTGATACTCGCGCCCGGGGAGGAGCGATCGGCCGGGCCTTCGGTGCCGGCTGGACCGTCTACGAGACCCCAATCAAGAACATGCGCGCCGCAGAGGCAGCCGCAGTCAGCCTCGACCAACTTGCGGGCGAGTAGCTCAGGGAGCGCATCAGGCGGATGCGCGAGCTCCTCCACGCCACCAACACCCAACAGGATCGCCTCAACCAGCTCGCCAAGCCGGCGGGGTCCGGCTCCGCCTGCCTTGGCGGACCCGGCGAACTCCTGCACACGGCCTCTTTGCCGCTTGGCGAGGCACACTCCGGCCAAGGCCGGACCCGGCGCAACCCGGCCGGCACCGCCGCTGACGCTCTGGGAAACGAGCCCGCCCCAGAGACCCAGCGCAGACCCGGCCAGCCTGGCCGGCGTCCGGCTCCAGCCGACCCGGCCCCACGGGGCCTGGCCGCCAGTTAACTCGGCCCGCGCGCCATCGATGATGCCGACGCGCGCCACCGCCTCGATCAGCTCGCTCACTCCATGGAGGTGGAGGAGAGCGGCGCTATCGGGCCGGCATGTTTCGGCCCACGCATCCCGGAGGAGCCCTTCCCCAAGGGGTTCGTGCTTCCCCGCGACATCCCCAAGTACAATGGGACCATTGTAGGACCTTGAGAAGAGGTGTCTAGAGGGGGGGTGATTAGACACTAAGTACCAAAGTTGCAGTTTTTAGGATTCGTTAAGTTTAAGTGGAGTTTAGGCTCAAGCTTAACATTCACAATACGTAACAAGCAAGCATGCAAAGAGTATATGAGTAGCGGAAAGTAAAGCATGCAACTTGCAAGAATGTAAAGGGAAGGGTTTGGAGGATTCAAACGCAATTGGAGACACGGATGTTTTGGCGTGGTTCCGATAGGTGGTGCTATCGTACATCCACGTTGATGGAGACTTCAACCCACGAAGGGTAACGGTTGCGCGAGTCCACGGAGGGCTCCACCCACGAATGGTCCATGAAGAAGCAACCTTGTCTATCCCACCATGGATGTCGCCCACGAAGGACTTGCCTCACTAGCGGTAGATCTTCACGAAGTAGGCGATCTCCTTGCCCTTACAAACTCCTTGGTTCAACTCCACAATCTTGTCAGAGGCTCCCAAGTGACACCTAGCCAATCTAGGAGACACCACTCTCCAAGAAGTAACAAATGGTGCGTTAATGATGAACTCCTTGCTCTTGTGCTTCAAATGATAGTCTCCCCAACACTCAACTCTCTCTCATAGGTTTTGGATCTGATGGAAAGAAGATTTAAGTGGAAAGCAACTTGGGGAAGGCTAGAGATCAAGATTCATATGGTAGGAATGGAATATCTTGGCCTCAACACATGAGTAGGTAGTTCTCTATCAGAAAATGTATGCTGGAAGTGTAGGTTCAGTCTGATGGCTCTCTCCACGAATGAAGAGGAGGTGGAGGGGTATATATAGCCTCCACACAAAATCTAACCGCTACACACAATTTACCAAACTCGATGGGACCAATTCAACAGACTCGGTCGGACCGATTTAGTAAACCTAGTGACCGTTAGGATTTTTGGTGGGACCGACATGCAACTCAGTAGGACCGATATGGTTAGGTTTAGGGCATAACGTAATCTCAGTAAGACCGATTACACAAACTCGGTTGGACCGATTTTGGTAATTAGCTAACCAGAGAGTTGGTCAGGCAAACTCGGTTGGACCGATTACACAAACTCGGTAGGACCGATTTTGGTAATGAGTCAACCAGGAAGTTTGTATTGTAATCTCGGTAGTACCGATTGCTCAAACTCGGTGAGACCGATTTTGGTAATGGACATACACAGAGAGATTACAATCCCATCTCGGTGAGACCGAGATCCCTATCGGTGAGACCGATTTGTCTAGGGTTTGTGGCAGTGGCTATGACATCTGAACTCGGTGGCGCCGGATAGAAAGAATCGGTGGGGCCGAGTTTGACTTTAGGTTTAGGTCATATGTGTGGAAGTGGGAAAGTAGTTGAGGGTTTTGGAGCATATCACTAAGCACTGTGGAGCAAGAAACTCATTAAGCAACACCTCATCCCTTCTTGATAGTATTGGCTTTTCCTGTAGACTCAATGTGATCTTGGATCACTAAAATATAAAATGAAGAGTCTTGAGCTTGAAGCTTGAGCCAATCCTTTGTCCTTAGCATCTTGAAGGAGTTCCCACATCCTTTAGTCCATGCCACTCCATTGTTGAACTTATCTGAAACATACTAGATAAAAGTGTTAGTCCAACAAGAGATATGTTGACATTAATTACCAAAACCACCTAGGGAGCACTTGTGCTTTCAACGGTGAAGCCAGAAGACTGGCTCACCAACTACACCACGACCATTGGCATCACCGGTGCCAATCGTCGTCTCGCCGTGCGCTACGCACCGCTCATGCTCCAAGGATCGGCTCGCACATGGTTGAACAGCCTGCCGATTGGCAGCATCAATGCATGGGTCGATTTTGAGGAAGCATTTGTCCACAACTTCACGGGGACGTACAAGCGACCCGGTCGCCCCAGTCAGCTCACCATGTGCGTGGAGGGGCCGACGGAGACCGGCCGCGAGTACCTTGCATGCTGGACCGAGCTTCGGAACAGCTGTGAGGGCGTCCATGAAGTCCAGGCGATCCAATACTTCGTCAGCGGGTGCTGAGACGACACCCTCCTCAAGCACAAGCTTCTACGCTCCAAGCCGGCCACCATGGCCGCGCTCATGGTGACGGCGGACAAGTACGCCAACGCCGACTCCGCCATGAAGATACAAGTGGCGCTCGACGAGGCCGGCAAGGCGAAGCCGGTCCCTCCACAGAAGCCGGCTGGCGAAGGCAGCCGGCAGCAGCACCACCAGAACAACAAGCGCAAGGCCGAGCAGCCAGCACAACATCACGACAACCGGCTCGTCGCGGCCGCCGAGCCCGCGGCGGACCCGGCAGCGAAGCGCCGGCAGACCGGCAAGATGGCAGGGCAACCCGCCATGAGCTTTGAAGAGATGCTCGACGCTCCATGCAAGCACCACAGCGGCGCAAGACCCTCCACGCACACGCTTCGACAATGCACCATCACCAAGCGCATCATGAGGGGCGACGTCCCGCCTCCTACGACTCCGGCTCCAGCTCCGGGCGTGGGACAGCCGCCTCCGCCTCCACCGCCGCCCCCCGCCAGCGGCACGATGCGGAACGACGCCTACCCGGACCAGAACGCGGCCTACGTCGTCTTCACCAGCCTCGGCGACGACAAGTGCAGCGAGCGCCTCCTTCGGCAGGAGGTGAACACTGTCGTCCCGGCCAAGACAGATTTCATGCATTGGTCGGAGCGCCCGATCACCTGGACCCGGGAGGATCACTCGGTAGTCATGCCGAGTCCGGGCGGATACGCGCTCGTCCTCAACCCTACAATCGTCATGTGGCGCACCTTCAAGTTCTCCCGAGTCCTCATCGATGGCGGCAGCAACATCAACATCCTCTACCGCGACGATGACCAAGCTGGGTCTCAAGGCCGAGGACCTGGAGCCAACCCAGACCGTATTCCACGGCATCATACCCAGCCTCTCCTGTTCGCCCATTGGCCGGGTCCGGCTCGACGTCCTGTTTGGCGACAGCAGCCACTTCCGACGCGAACCGATCTGGTTCGAGTTGGTGGATCTGTCCAGCGCGTACCATGCGCTGCTGGGCCAGTCCGCGCTCGCCAAATTCATGGCGGTTACCCACTACGCGTACCTGAAGATGAAGATGTCGGGTCCCAAGGGCCTCATTACTGTCACCGGCGACTACTGCAAGTCTCTGGAGTGCGCCCGAGATGGTGCTAAGCTGGCCGAGTCGCTGGTCATTGCCGAGGAGCGGCGCTAGCTCGACCGGATCGTCGTCCTGGCCGGCGAGGCCTCCGACGCGTCGATCCCGACCCTGGACCCGGCCGATGAGGCCGCCTTCAAGCCCTCCAAGGAAACCAAGAAAGTGAAGATGAACCCGGAAGACCCCAGCTGCAGCAAGTACGTTGTCGTAGGCGCCCACCTCGACAGCAAATAGGAAGGCGAGCTCATCGACTTCCTCCGTGAGAATCGGGATATCTTCGCATGGACCCCCAAAGACATGTCGGGTATCCCGAGGAAGTATGCCGAGCACAAACTCCACGTCCGCAAGGACGCCAAGCTTGTCCGTCAACCCCTCCGTCGATTTTCCGAAGAGAAGAGAAGAACCATTGGTGAAGAGGTCGCCAAGCTCTTGGTGGCCGGCTTCATAATGGAAGTGTTTCACCCCGAGTGGCTGGCCAACCCAGTCCTCGTCCTGAAGAAGAACAAGACCTGGCGCATGTGTATCGACTACACCAGCCTCAACAAGGCATGTCCCAAGGATCCGTTCGCCCTCCCACGGATCGACCAAGCCATCGACTCAACTGCCGGGTGCGAGCTGTTGTCCTTCCTGGACGCCTACTCCGGCTATCACCAGATCAAGCTGGACCCGGCTGATGCCCTAAAGATGTCCTTCATCACGCCCTTCGGAGCATACTGCTACATCACCATGTCGTTCGGGTTGAAGAACGCCAGCGCCACCTTCCAACGTTGCATGCAGAAGTGCCTGCTACCGCAACTCGGCAAGAACATCCACGTGTATGTGGATGATATCATGGTGAAGACCAAGCAGCACCTCATGCTCCTCGACGATCTAAAGGAAACATTCGCCAACCTCCGCGAATACAAGGTCAAGATGAACCCGGAAAAGTGTGTCTTCGGTGTCCCAGCCGGAAAGTCGCTCGGTTTCCTCGTCTCGGAACGCGAAATCAAGGCGAACCCGGAGAAGATCAAGGCCATCGAGCGCATGTGCAAGCCAACCCGACTGCGCGATGTCCAGAAGTTCACAGGCTACCTAGCCTCGGTCAGCCGGTTTCTAAGCCGGCTGGGTGAGAGGGCACTGCCCCCGTACCAGCTAATGAAGAAAACAAGCCCGTTCGAGTGGAACGGCAAGGCGGACGAAGCTTTTCAAGACCTCAAGCGCATGCTCTCCACCGCACCCATCCTAGCTGCGCCGACCGACAAGGAGCCGCTGTTGCTCTACATAGCCGTGACCTCGCGGGCGGTCAGCACAGTGCTGGTGGTCGAGTGTCCGAAGAAGGGCAAGATCCAGGCCGTCCAGCATCCGGTCTACTACCTGAGCGAAGTGCTCTCCACCTCCAAGCAGAACTACCCGCACTACCAGAAGATGTGTTACGGTGTGTACCTCACCGCCAAGAAGCTGAAGCAGTACTTTCAAGAACATGTCATCACCGTCGTCAGCACGGTGCCTATCGGAGAAATCATCATGCCGGGACGCCTTCGGCCGGGTCGCCAAGTGGGCGATCCAGCTAGCCGGCCACACCATCCTCTACGAGCCCCGCACCACGATCAAGTCTCAGGCCCTGGCCGATTTCCTCGTCGACTAGACCGAGACCCAGTACCTGCCGCCGCCTCCCGACTCGACGCATTGGCGCATGCACTTCGATGGGTCCAAGATGCGACTAGGCTTAGGGGCCGGCATCATACTGTCATCTCCAAAGGGTGACCGACTCCGCTACGCACTCCAGATCCACTTCGCCGCCTCCAACAACGTCGCCGAATACGAAGCCCTTGTGCACGGCCTCCGGCTTGCCAAGGAACTCGGCATCCGGTGCATCCTGTGCTACGACGACTCGGACTTGGTGGTACAGCAGTGCTCCGGCGAGTGGGACGCCCGCGACTCCAACATGGCAAGCTATCGCTTCCTCATCCAGAAGATGTCCGGATCCTTCGATGGTTGCGAGTTCCTCCATGTCCCGCGCGCGGAGAACAAGGCAGTCGACACGCTCGCCAAGATTGCCTCATCACGTCAAGCCATCCCGTCCAGCGTCTCCCTCGAGCACCTGCGCAAGCCATCCGTCAAGCCGTCGCCGGACTCCGAGTCCATCCACGTCCCAGAGGACCCAGCCACGCTGCAAGCCGGCCCGGGGACTGCTGAACCCAGCCCAGGGACTGCTGAACCCGGCCCGGGGGCTGCTCAGCCCAACCTGGCCACCATCACCCCGGATCCGGCCGTCGCCGTCACCAACCCGGGGGCTGCTCAACCCGTCCCAGGAGCCGCCGACTCGGAACCCACCTAGGAGGCCATCTTCACCGCCATCACGGCCCCCTCTTGGGCCCTGCCGATATCAGAATGGCTGGAGAACGGGGTTCTCCCCATGGACGAGACCGAGGCTCGGCAAGTTCAACACCGGGCGTCCGCCTACAGCATCATCAACAATGAGCTCGTCAAGCGCAGCTCTACCGGCGTGTTGCAGCGCTGCGTCGAGCAGGACCGCGACATTGACATCCTCCTCGATATTCACCAGGGCGAGTGCGGGCACCACGCCGCATCTCGATCCCTCGTGGCCAAGGCGTTCTGCCATGGCTTCTACCGGCCAACGGCCCTCGAAGACGCCGAGTCACTCGTCCTCAAGTGCGAAGGATGCTAGCGCTTCAGCAAACGCAGCCACCAGCCGGCGTCAGCACTCCGCACCATACCGATCGCCTGGCCCTTCGCGGTCTGGGGACTCGACATGGTGGGACCCTTCAAAACCGCTCGAGGCGGCATGACGCACTTGCTAGTGGCAGTGGACAAGTTCACCAAATGGATCGAGGCAAGACCAATCAAGAAACTGGACGGGCCAACAGCCGTCCGGTTCATCAAGGACATAGCGGTGTGCTACAGCATGCTAAACAGCATCATCACCGATAATGGCACCAACTTCGCCAAGGGCGCGCTCAAGCAATACTGCTCTGTCTCCGGCATCCGCCTCGACCTGGCCTCCGTGGCACATCCGCAGTCCAATGGGCAGGTCGAGCGGGCCAACAGACTCATCCTGTCTGGCATCAAGCAGCAACTCGTCGAGCCACTTGTCCGCTCACCCAGCAGTTGGCTCGACGAGTTGCCCGCGGTTCTCTGGAGTTTGCGCACGACACCAAACCGGTCGACCGGGTTCACCCCGTTCTTCCTCGTCTACGGATCCGAAGCCATCATCCCGACCGACATCGAGTTCGACTCGCCGCGCGTCACGATGTACACCGAAGCAGAAGCAAGAGAAGCACACGAAGACGGCGTCGACCTGCTCGAAGAGGCGCGCCTTCTGGCACCTGGCCGCTCGGCTATCTACCAGCAAGGCCTGAGGCACTACCACAGCAAGAAGATCAAGCCTCTCGCATTCCGCGAAGGCAACCTCGTCCTCTGACTCGTCCAAGAGCAGGCAGGCCAGCACAAGCTATCCTCTCCATGGGAAGGCCCGTTCATTGTGAGCAGGGCTTTGCGCGACCGCAACGCCTACTACCTCATCGACGCACAAAAATCGAAGAAGCGCAAGAGGGACACCATCGGCGAAGAAATGACCCGGCCGTGGAATGCGGAACTCCTCCGTCCGTTTTACAGTTAGTTGAATGAATGTATGTATCAACGCCTTTTGTAAGCATATGAGACTATGGGGTCCCTGAACGAGACTCGGGGGCTGCCTTTTGCCGACCAATTTATTGCGTCCATATTTCACACCACTTTACTACCGAACCCGGCCGCCGGCTCGACAAGCTCGACCCGGGGGCTCGGGGGCTGGCCGGCTTGATCATCACCCCGCCGCTTCACTTAGTGATTCCTGATAAGTTAGGATGCCGCGGTCCCCCACTTCACCCTAAAACCGCAGATCCAGCTCTGGCTGACGGCGGGCAAGCACAGCGGGCTAAAGCTCCCCTACAATTCATACACTAAGTTAAAGCCGCCGGGTCGACCAACCCGGCCTGACGCTCGTCAACTAAGTTAGCCGCACGACCGGCTGCTCACCAACCGGCCAAGCCGGATTGCCGCCAGCCGGCCCAGTGGGTGTTTCGCTCGCGCTCAACGTTTTTAAGGACCCAACTCCTGTGGCCGCCTCTCGAAGAGCCGAACCCCTTGTCACGGACCGGAGCCTCGGCCGTCTGACTCGCGGGGGGGGGGGGAGCTTCAGAGGGGTGCAACCCATGAAATAAGTTCGAAAAAAGCAGAAGGCAAAAAGCATATAAACACTCACAACATTTACACATAAATGTTTCAAGCAAAGGCCCATGGCCCGAGTTCGTTACACCCTGAAAACCCCCATTGGGTGGGTGGACCTGCTACTTAACAGAATTTCCTACAAAATATTCTCAGGCATTCCTAGCGCCGTGTCGCGACGTCGATGGCTCCCCCCGGCCGGCCTCCGGGTCCAGCGAAGCACCGGTGTCCTCTTCGACCTCCACGTCGTCGTAGACGCCCATCTCCTCCGAGCTGCCCTCCGGGTCACGAAGAAGCAAGCCGTAGTCATCGCCATCCACGACCGCGCCGTCTTCCGTCCGTTTCGAATGGAACTCGTCGTGGAAGGCGAACTCGGCGATATAGCTGGCCCGGGAGGCGATCCGGTCGGCTTGCTCCTGCAGCAACTGCTCCGAGCCAGCGCACTGACCCATCAGCGCGTCCAGCTGAAGATCCGGATGCCAAGACAGCGCGATCCGGAGCGCCATCTCAACACCGGTCCGGGCGGCGGAAATGCGCCAGTCGCTAAGGCGATCCAGGCCCATCTCTAGCCAGCGCGCCAGACGCGAGAAGCTGCGCGGATGGACGAAATTCGGCCACAGGGCCGCCATCATCGCGGTACCGGCTCGGGACAGCCGCTCCATCTACGTCCCCAAGGCCCGCAGCCGGGCCTCAGCAGCGGCAATGATATCTGGGAAGGTCCAGGCCATCAGTGGATCCGTCCCTGACCCAACAACGCCGGTCGGGTCGCGCTAGTAGCGGACGGCTTCCTCCGCCAGCCGCTGCGTCTCCGGAAAGGCCCCTGTAGCCAAAGAAGAAGCAAGTCAGAAGAGCAACAAAGAAGAAAGGGCCGGGTCCCGACCCGGCAAACAATGAAGAAGCAGCACTTACTGGAGAAAGACTCTTCCAGGTTCTGCGCCTCGAGCAACATGCCACGTCGCTCCCGCTCCCCGAGCGCCCTCTCCAGGTCGGCCGCCTTCAGCTCGGCGTCCTTGTCTTCGGCCGCCTTCTCGGCCGCCTCACGGCGGCGAGCCTCGGCCTGGTGGGCCTCCTCAGCCGTGGTGGCCTGCTCCCGCAGACGCTCCACCTCGGCCTGGAGCCAGCCCTTGTCGTCGGCCAGCTGGTCGCGCTGCTGGTCCACCTCGACCAGGTCCTGCTGCCCCTCCACTGCCTTGGCGGCCTCCGCCTTAAGAAGCTCCACCTCGGCCTCGAGGCGGCTCTTGTGACCCGCCAGCTGCTCGTGCAGCCGGTTGGCCTCGTCAAGAGACCGCCGGGCCGCGGCCACCTCCGCCCTCGCCTGCGCCGCCTCGACACCGAGACGGCCGGAATTAGCAACAAGCCGGTCATAATGATGACCAACCCGGAACAGCCGGGTCCGCCAAGACAGAACCTCGGCTGCAAAGAAGAAGAACTCAGCAGGAAGGGAAAAATAAGACAAGGCCTAAGATTTGGCCCAACTGTTACACAGTTGGCCCAAATCTCGGGGGCTACACCCAGTGGGTGCGCTAGCGCGCCCCCACTAGAAGAAAAGAACTCAACAAAGTACCTGCGGCAGCGCGAAGCGCCTCCTACTTGGCAGCAAGCTGCTCCTTGAGCTCCCGATGCTTGCCCAAGAGCCGGTTGTAGGCGGCAACCTGGAAGGCGTCAAGGTGCTGAAGAGAAGACCAAAGTAAACACAAGGCCAACGTTCCTAAGGTTCGACCCGACTACTACATAGTTGGCCCAAACCTCGGGGGCTACACCCAGTGGGTGCGCTGGCGCGCCCCCACAGAGATAAAATCACAAGAAAACAAGAAGAAGAAGGACTTACCAGGACGGCGCGCTCCAGGTCGCGCGTCCGCTCCGTCTGGGCCTGGGCGAAGGCCTCAAGGCGCTCCGTCCGGCCTCACAAACGGCGGCTGGCGGCATCCAGCGCCGCCTCCTCCTGGGTCTGGGGCCCGAAGACGGTCGCGCCCCCGCTCCACCCGGGCTGTGGCACGGCAGCTCGGCGCCCACCCTGCCGGGGCACCAAGGCGTGCCCCCCGCTGGCCGCTTGCGACGCGGCCAGCACCTCCTCCGACGCCGGGGCGCCCTGCGTCGCCCCCTCAGGCACCGCCGCCTGCGGTGCCTCCGCCATAGCCGACGGCGCCTCCGGCACCGCCGCCTGCGCCCCCCCCCCCTCCGAGACGCCATCTCCGCCACCATCAGCCCCCGCGCGCTCGACAATGTCGGCTCACAGCGGGGTATCGCCCCCCACCTCCACGACCTCCTGGTCAAGGAGCACCACCTCAGGCTGGCCCCCACGGCCGCGCTCCCTTACCGATGATGGTTCAAAAATCGTCGCCTCCACCACCATGCCCTCCGGCATCTCGCGCCAGGCCGGCTCCGTGCCGCCTCGCACACACGCCGCCGCCGCGTCGGTCCAAGCCCGGACCGACGCCGCCTCCAGCTCCGCCTCGGCCCGGTTCCTGTCACACCAGGCCAAGGCCTCGGCGTCGTCCGGGTCTAGGCCGAGGTCCGAGTCACCTCGTCCCTCCTCCCCGGCCAGTCCGGCGAGGTCGGACCGGCTCATGTGGAACGTGGTCCCTTCGGTGGCCGCGGCCTCCGCCACCGCCCTCGCCAGCGCGATCGGCGACCTGAAGAAGAAGGCAAAATAAGCAAAAGAGACAAGAAATCCAAGCGCAAGCGGCGAACAAAACTTACCCCGTCAAGACTGGGACTGGGGCCGGCTTCGCACGCTTCTTATTGGCCGGCCTTCCAGGCTCGGCCGGGTCCGCCGCGCGCTTCGATCCGCGGAGTCGCGGCGCGACGCTGTCCTTGCCATGCGGGCGGCGCCGAGGACCTGGCTCCGCCCGCGTCGCCGCCTCCCCCGCCCAATGCCGCTACACCAAGCAACCGGCGTCAGCATCGCCTTCACCGCGACACGGACAACAATTCAAGACAAAATGAAGAAGAGAAAGACTCGAAGCTTACCGGCTCGGCGCGCAGCGCCGGTGTCGAACTCGGCCACCTCCTCACCGCATTGGGCCGCAGGTTCCCCTGGTGCCACCAGCGCCACCTACAACGGAGCCCGGGCGTAAGGATGCCGGCTCGCATTCAGAAGAACCTCCCATGACGCGTCGGGACAAACAAGAAGATGCGCGGCGGCAAAGTAAGGAGACCAGATGCTCACCTGCGGCGCCGGGTTCGCCTGGCTATACGGTGCCTTGCCAAATCGCCAATCCTCTCCAAGATTGGCCCTGGAGACAGCGTTGACGGCGCGCGTGGCCTGCTCCCCAGACAACCGCGTCAACCCCATTCAGTTGGGGTCCTGCAGGCGATCATCTCGCCGATGAGGCAGGAGCGCCTCTGAAGCAGGAGGACCCGACGGGTGGTGAACGCGGCGAGAAGGTCCGTGCCGGTGAGCCCCTCCTGCGTCCTCATCATCGTCACCCGCTCGCATAGGTTGACGATCTCCTGCGACGGGCGCCGGGGCGAGTAGCCCCAGTTTGTCTTCGCCCGCGGCGGTGCGATGGCGAAAGGGGGAAGATTGATGTGGTCCGCGCCAAGATTGCGGACGTAGAAGAAGGAATTCTGCCACTTCTTGGCAGAATCTTCGAGCGAAATCTTGGGGAAATCTGCCCCCGACCGCTTGGAGATGACGGCGGCGCCGCAGTTGGCAAACTCCCCGGCCGACGGGCCCTGCTGCTTCAAGGAGAAGAAGCGCGCCCAGAGGTCGATCCTCGGCTCGACCCCCAGGTACCCCTCGCACAGGGTCACGAAGCCGGAGAGTTGGACGATGGCGCCGGCACCGAGATCCGAAGAACTCCAGGAAGGCACGGAAGAAGGTGCTCGCCGGCAGCCCGAGCCCGCGCTCGAAGTGAGTAAGGAAGACGATGCGCTCCTTCCCCTCGGGTTGGGGCCTCTGCTCGCTGCGCGACAGGCGGACACCAACGTCCGTCTCCCGCGGCAGGCGTCGCGAAGCTCGAAGCTGCGTGATGTCGTCGTTGGTGATGTTGGAGCCCATCCAAGAGCCCGACGGTAGTGCCATGGATGGAAGCGGAAGGAAGAAGAATGACGGAGAAGAGCTCTGCTCGGGGCTGCGGGCGCAGCTGTGCATCAGTGGCAAGGAGCAGAGCGAGAGCAGGGGGACAGGAGGGCGCGAGCGAGAATAATGCCTGCCGCCCCCTTGCCCTCCTCAATTTATAAGCCCCAGTTCGAACGTGGGGAAGTGGGATCGTCTGCACGTGCCCGTTCCACTACCCCGCAATAAGTGCGCACGTACACACGCACTAACTGCGTGGGGAAGTGCAACTGGCCCCCAGACGCCGCAATAAATCCGCACGCGTGGCCAAGGGCGCGCGGCGGCGGGCCCCCAGCTTGTCGCCCAGTCCTGTCACGCGCGTGGCCTGTCAGGCCCCTCCGGCTTCCGGGCACCATGTGGCGCCAGCGCGAAGCCCGAGGGATCGCCTCAAGATTCGGCGGACTCCTCGGTTCCCGCCACGGCCGGGATGCCGCGATCCGGTTTCCGAAAAAACCGGCACACAGTGGGTGTTGCCGGACCCGGCGTTCGCAGATTTCGCCTTGCTCAAGGGGGAAGCTGCGAAGGCCCACTCATCTAAAGACGGCGAACCTTCACAGCTTCGGGGACTACTGTCGGGGGGATGAACCCCACGCAGGCAACGGAACCCAGATCTATTTCAAAAATAGCGGGGCCCGCATCACCCCGCAAACCGGCGTGCGCCAGGCCGGGTCGCTTGACCCGGCAAGACGCGCAACCCGGCCAAGACCCTCGACTCGGCAAAGTACGTCGACCCGGCAGCAGCGGCTGGCGCAAGGCAACTCAACCCGGCGCAACCTTGGCTTCCCTAGCAAGCCAAGCCACCCGCGGCGTCCACGGCAACCCAGCCATGGGTCAGCTCCCGTCCCATCCAGGCCGTATGATGGGACGAGACTTCAATCACTGATGACCAAGACTACAGTGCCCCCGCCCATGCCCGTGGTCAGCCAGGGCGTGGCAACAGTGCCCCTTACCTACCCGCTGACCAGGGCTGCCACGGCAACAGTGTTCCCGCCCTCACCACTGACGGCAGTAAGCGGCGGCCTGACGGAGAACACTGTGCGCGGCTTGACTCGGGCCACGCCATGACGATCGACAAGACGACGCACAGTCCCCCTAGGCACGCGGGGCCCGCACCTATGGGAACTCGGCGAACCACAAGCCCCCAAGCGGGACCCAGCCCGGTACCCCGGACACCGACAATACGGACCCACCGACTTGGCATATTACCATTGTAACCCTGGGTGGGTTGATCTATAAAACCCCCCAAGAGTCCACGCCTACAAAGGTGTGTGATCTCTCCGAGGGCACAAGAAGCAGAGAGATTGCGAGAATGAGCACTGCATGAACACAAGATAGAACGAGCAAGATAGGACTAGCCACTACATAGCAACACCAAGGAGAAGGAGCAGCCGGAGCCTTGGCCGGCCTCCTTCCTCCTCCAAACAGCTCCAGGAGCGACATTCTACTATCAGCCATCCAACTAAACTCGGCAGGACTAGGGGTGTTATCTCTCCGGAGAGCCCCGAACCTGGGTATGTCCGGCGTCCCGCGCCCACGCATATCAACCTCGCCTCCGAAGCCCACCAGTGCCCTCGAGCCTCCTCCTCTCTTTAGCCATCCCTTGGCATCTGTCATGCGCCCACCACGACACATAGGAACATGTATAAGTCATGAATAAAGCAATAGTAATAAACTAAACGATCATAGTGCTAAGCTAACGGATGGGTCTAGTCCATCACGTCATTCTCTAATGATGTGATCCCGTTCATCAGATGACAACACATGTCTATGGCTAGGAAACTTAACCATCTTTGATTAACGAGCTAGTCAGGTAGAGGCACACTAGGGACATTCTATTTGTCTATGTAATCACACATACTAAGTTTCCGGTTAGTACAATTCTAGCATGAATAACAAACATTTATCATGATATAAGGAAATATAAATAACAACTTTATTATTGCCTCTAGGGCATATTTTCTTCATGCTACACGTGTGGCACAAAGCAATTTCTCTCTGGCGTTTTTATGGCAATTTTAGTTACATGAGGATGGCAACTTTAGTTGTAAAGCATGTCAAGTTTCAGTTTTCTTGTTTTCTATGACAATTTTAATTGTAAAAGTCAAGGCGATGTTATTTCGTGCCATACGTGTGGCACTTATCATTTTGGAAGATCTAATCACCCTTCTCCTGATGCAAGACCGCGAAGAACGGGGTTCCGGAGGCCTTCAATATATAGGCGATCGTGGTACGTAGGCGTGGGCTAGACCCACGCCTGAGTCGACAACAACCCACGATCCACGCGTCTAGGATTCGTAGCGCATCGTTTAATGACTCGTAATTAATTCAACTCGACTCAATCACGAAACACGACGCGCGCTCAGGCGAGGCAGGCGACGGAGGAGGACCGCGCGGGAACCACTCTTCTCATGCTCCAACAACACGTGGAAGAGAACCTTTTTACGAAGGTGCAAATCTTCACCCGTTCTCGAGATGATACTAAACTTCTCATCACCTATTCATGTCACCCACATAGAGTTTTAGAGATTTTTTCTGAAATTGTTTTACGGGCCTAAACCCCATCTATATTTGAACGGTGTAGAGGCGACGTCGATCTTGGTGGGTGCGGATATGGAGCTCCAGAGGGGGGAGGGGCACCCCGAAATCTCCCTCAATTTTGTTTCTTGTTTGACATACGAAGTGCGGATTGGTCCATGAAAATTTGATGCATGGTGCTGGATGACATAACCAGGTTATCAAATGTTTAGCACCGTTATTTTAATGTATGGCGTTGGAGATGACCTAAAATGACAACTATTGGCTGTTTTTTTGGGGTAGAGTTGCTGTGACCTGTGAGGCCATCTGAAAGGAGAGCAAGTCAAAAAAGACAGGAGACCGGGTAGTCCACCGCCGCCCCTGACCACACTCTCCCCGATCCGATCCGCCGGCGATGGCCGCCCCTCACCGTGCTTTTCCCGATCCGCCGCCGATGGCCGCCTTCCGCTCTGGCCGACACGCTGCCCATCTCCGCCTGGCCGTACCGCCGCGGCTGGCCGCCCACCCCTCCTTCCGCTTCCCCACCACGCCCCTCCCCACCCCATCCAAGACGCGCCTCCCCGCCGCCGGCGCCGCCTCTCCCTACGCCGCCGCGCTCCTGCGCATCCTCGCGCTCCACTCCCTCTTCCTTCTCGCGCCCGCCGCCCGAGCGCTCCCCTCCCTGCCCCACCTCTTCCTGCTTCCGCCGGTCCTCGCCATCATCTCCGCCGTCGCCATCCTCCTCATCCCCTCCAAGAGCCAACCCCACCCCTTCCCGGCGCTCCGCCACCTCTTCCGTCCCGCCCTCCTGCTAGCGGCGTCCCTTCTCCTCCGACTCGCCTCCCTCCACCTCATCACCGACCCCGGTCTCATCGTCCTCGCAGATTCCGCCGGCGCGTTGCTCGCCCGCGCCCTCAACCGTCCCTCCCGCCGCCGCGTGATCTCCGTCGCTGCCGCCTCCGTTTCGCTCGCGGCCGCATCACCTTCCCACTCCGTGCTTCTTCTCGTGCTCCCCTTTGCTTCCGGCCTCCTCTCCTCGGTCGAGCACTCTGTATCTGCGCGACATGTCACCCGCAGCCGCCACGCCCGTGCGGCCGTTTTTGCCCTCGCCGCCACCTTCCTCTCGGCGCCGGCACTTGCGGGCCTCTTCTTTCTTGGTGGCACTGACACCAGCGATGGTGTCCCGATTGGCCAGCTCTGGTGGCTGCTCCTTAATGCCGCTGTCTTTGGCATGGCCTTGGGGCGACGGCAAGCCTACGACAGCAGTAGCAGTAGCAGCAGACCAAGCATGAATTTTGCAATGACCTTTGTGTGCACTATTGTTCTGGAGCTGGTGTACTACCCAAAGCTGTCGTTGCCGGGCTTCTTAATTTGTGGGTTCGTCTTGTGGATCGCCAGCAGGGAGCTGACTTCTTCAGGATATGTTGAGCTTGGGAGCACTGACGAGTCGGTGTATGAGGCTGTCATGGGGCCAGTCCGGCATATCCTTAGTGAACGCAAATCCAGGAAGATTGCTGCTTTTCTGTTGATCAACACAGCTTACATGTTTGTTGAGTTCGCCAGCGGTTTCATGAGCGATAGCCTTGGGCTGCTCTCTGACGCTTGCCATATGTTGTTTGATTGTGCTGCTCTGGCAATTGGGCTATATGCATCGTACATTGCGAGGCTGCCTGCAAATGGATTGTATAACTATGGAAGGGGCAGGTTTGAGGTGCTATCTGGGTATGTTAATGCAGTGTTCTTGGTGCTTGTTGGGGCCCTGATTGTGTTGGAGTCGTTTGAGAGGATACTCGAGCCTCGGGAGATATCAACAAGTAGCCTTTTGGCAGTTTCTGTTGGTGGACTTTTTGTAAATATCATTGGATTGGTTTTCTTTCATGAGGAGCACCATCATGCGCATGGCGGTAGCTGCTCCCACTCCCATTCACATTCACATTCTCATTCTCATTCACATAATCATGTTCATGAAGATCACCATCACCATCATGATCATGTTCATGAAGATCACCATCACCATCATGATCATGTTCATCAGAGTGCTGATCACGAGAAGACATGTTCTGGTCATCATGGAGACACAAATAAGGGCCATCATCAGAATCACCAACATGATAGCAACAATGCAGAGAATCATCATCAACATAACCATGGTTGTAGCCACAAGCATGGTCACAATGGCCATATGGAACATCACCAGCAGGGTGTAGATCAGGCTCATCAAGATTGCAGCAGCAGCAGCAGCGAGCAAGGACTTCTTGAGATTCCACTGATAAATGTGCACTCTCATGGCGCAGAATCTCAGTCTTGTAATGGAGAGGTGGAATCGCCAGAAACCGGAAACCATGCCAAGCCGGCAAGCCGGCGTCACATTGACCATAACATGGAAGGTATCTTCTTACATGTCCTAGCTGACACAATGGGAAGCGTTGGTGTTGTGATCTCAACTCTATTAATCAAGTACAAGGGATGGCTAATAGCAGATCCCATTTGCTCTGTATTCATTTCAATAATGATTGTGGCTTCTGTCCTTCCATTGTTGAGAAATTCTGCTGAAATTTTGTTGCAAAGAGTTCCAAGGAGCCATGAGAAGGACTTCGAAGCAGCACTGGATGATGTTAAGAAGATTAATGGTGTGATTGGAGTCCATAATGTTCATTTATGGAACTTGACAAACACTGATATTGTAGGCACTTTTCATCTTCATATATCAGCCGAAGCTGACAAGTCTGTTATAAGAGAAAGTGCTTCACGGATATTTCAAGAAGCTGGGGTTCAAGATCTGACTATCCAGATCGAATGTGTCGAAAGATAGCAGTTGTTGGTATAGCGACACTTGTTGGTAGTTTGATAGGATTTTGGCACAGATCAAATATATCTGTAGTGCTTAATTCAGGAGCCATCCTTTATGTACCGCTGAAAGGAAATTGCATTAAAATACAGGTTTGCAGCTTAATCATTTTGGTCTGAGCAACTTAATATTTATATGCTGTATATTGTCCATGTCGCATATAGACTTCACAAAAGCTTTCCAATCACATGATGATAAGCAGTTCCAGCTTAAACAAGCAGATTAATGAAGAAAACAAAGAGCACAATTCCAGCAGAAAAGAAAGGAAACCAGAGAATAATGCGAGTTCATTACATGACCATATATAACCAGTTCAAACTTGAGCGAGCAAATTAATGGAGAAAGCAAGCTAGGTAGCAATAAACGAGAAGTGAAGCCTCTAAATTAAAGAGGTACACTGAGTAATGCAAGCGCTAGCATTGTTGGGGCAGAGCGACTGGAGCCTTAGTTCAGCTAAGATATAATCCGTGTGTATCTTCGACATCGAATTGTATCCATTTCATGCACCCTCTCTTATTCATCACCTGGTATGTGCCTACATAATACGGGTATGTCTTTCTCCGTCATCCCCACTGGCCACCACTGCCGTCGATTGTAGCTGTGGAAGCAATGAAGAAATATGTGGGATCTAAAATGAAGCATGTCAAGAATTAATGAAAGAAAGCATCAGATGGATGAGTATAGATACTCCAGATCAATCCTTTTTTGTTTATCATCATAAACATCATAATAGTCATCATCATCCTCATCATTGGTGTCTTAATTTGGAGACTGAGATGCCAAAAGAGCAACAAGTGAGTAATTAATGTCATGTATTAATTAGGAGGCATGTGCATGTATGTAGGACAACTAGAGGAGTGTAGAAAGATGTAATAGAGAAAAGGCACTTAATTCCTCTGTTGATGAATATCGTGTGTTATTAGATGATCATATCTAGTTGCGTAATCCTCTGTTTTGCTGCTTACTGGGAGAGCCTATATGCACTAACTATTCTTGCTATGGAGTCTATAAGTTTGGTCCCGACTCTTCTTGCTGCATGACCTTTTGTTGCTTGCATCCTCGTGTCTTTAGGCAAGGAGTAATAAACTATCCTATGGAGGGGAAAAGACTGATGAAAGCATACAGGATAGTATGCAAAAGACATTCCCTTCAGTTCTTGAATCAGAGTGCAGCAGTGAAGAACAAGACGCTTTTTTGGTTGATGAGTTGGTCCAAATAGATTGAGACGCCCCGACCTTAAGCTTCCTCCATTTTGGTCTGGTGGGGAATGCTCTATTAGGGTGTTCCCGTAGTGATCGATGTGAGTGAATCTTTCAAGTCCTTTTGATCTGCAAAACACTGTGAATATTATGGACTGAATATCATATATGTTAGAGCTATTTGTTACGTAGTATTTTTTCCTAAATGTGCTCCACATTGTTTAAGTTCTTGACCATTTTTGTGCTTATAGTTTCAGAGTTCTTTTTTTTCCTTTTGCCTTCTACAATTTGGATGCCGTTGTGAAATGCCATGATCTGAAGTTTGAGTTTGAGGCTGTTAAACGCGATGCAGATATGCGCAGACAAGCTGAGATGGAGGAAGAGTCTGCCCCCCCCCCCCCCCCCCCCCCCCCCCCCCCCCCAGTGGCGGCGCCACGGTAGGGGCCAGCATGGTCGGCCGCCCCGGGTAGCCAAAATTACGTATACAAAAAAATACGGTTCGTTTTAGTACATGGGCCAATACATGTGGGGATTTGCACGGGAGGCACAAAGGCCCAGTTGTAGTCCACGGCCTAAAACAAGTTAGCACGGCCACACCCAATCCTTCGACCCCGTCTCCTTTCCAGAATATCCCCAATCGAGCGAAGCAGTAGCGAGAGTAACCTAGCCGTCTTCGCCTCGCCGCCACAGAGCTCCGCCTCGCCGGACCGTCGGCTTGTCGCCGAAGAGCTCTGCCTCGCCGGGCCACCGGCCGCGGGCACCTGATCCACATCCGCCGTTCGCCGGTCCACGCATGGGCGAACGGAAAGAAGCAGCGGTGCCGGGCGTGGCCTATGAGGGAGGAGGCAGCGGCGACAGTGGATCGAGCTCATGCAAACGCGCAGCTGCTGTTTGCAAAATCAGCAAGCGCAGCCAGCAGGTAAATAGTCCAATCCGTTCTTTGCTACTGAATCTCAAGCTCCCGTTCCTTCAATTTCTAGCGAATTATTGAACAGGTTCAGTACTTGACATGGTGATTTTGTAATGTATAGGGAATCTTTAAAAAGATGAAGCCAATTGCTGCTTATTTTGCAACTCCACCATCTAATGAATCTCAAGCTCATGTTCATGTTCATGTTCCTGAACCTGATGCAAACATTTTATCCACTGAAGCCTCAGATGCAAACATTGTAGAAGATCTAGTTCCTGAACATGAAGTGTATAATGAGGGCTCTCATGATAACACTTTGCAAACTTCTATTCTAGGATTTAGTCCAACTCACATTGAACCTGATCCTGGACTCCGGAAACAAATTGGAGATTATCCTACTCCAGAAATCAGAGATGCAGTGAGGAGGGAGTATTTGAAGAAAGGTCCATGTCAGCCGTATGGGCATGATTTTCCTCGCAACACTACAGATAAAAGGGTATTCAGAGAGGAGTGGTTTGACGAGTCTGATGTTTTTTGCAGTTGTGGCAGTCTTGCTAATCTTGCTCTCAAGTTGGTTGAAACTAAGGAACATTTACACTTTCCTTTGGTTTACCGACTCATCACACTTGCTTTGACTTTGCCAGTAGCGACGGCATCTGTTGAAAGAGTTTTCTCAGCCATGAATATCATTAAGACAGATTTGAGAAATAAGATATCTGATGATTGGTTGAATGATCTGATGATATGCTATGTAGAGCGAGATATATTTGCTGGAATTGATGACAAGAAGATCATAGAACATTTTCACAGCTTGAGAGACCGTAGAGGCCATCTACCAAACCCTCCCCGTATACTTACGACTTAGGGTAAATACTTTTGTTATCTGTTTCAAACTATTTGCTTACTTGTTCCAATACATGTATTGATATCAGCTTGTTGACCTGTTGTAGGTATCTATTAATCATGCAGTTGGACATTTTGGGCCATGGAATGCATTATTCAAGCAGCGAGAGTCCAAGTTAGTAGTTATGCGTGACGTTTATGTTATATTTTGTGATTTTAGGTGGTTACAACCTAGTTCTTGAAAATCTTGAACTGTCCTGAATCATTGGTCATGTAAATTTTCGAATGCATCTAGCTTCATATTTGAATTTTATGAGATTTGGTTCAGCGGACTTGCATTCGTCAATCAAATTTTTTATTCCTTCAATGTTTCGCCCCGGCTAAGTTCAATTCCTGGATCCGCCACTAGTTTACCAGTTTACCATGTACCATGCTACTAGCATAAAGTATTTATGCATCTATCCAAGGAATCATGTACCTTCCAGATTTTCTCATATATTTGCACAGTACAGATTTTATTGTTGTGTTGTTGAAATAAACGATCATGGCAACACATGAATTCGATAACTATATTATTACAGCTGCAGCCTCATAAGCAGCTAAGCACAAGAACTGGTGCTCTGTTTTCTGTTCTTTGGTTCTTTTTGTCGTTAAATTCCGCATGGCTTGGTTTTGTTTCTAAATTTCATGTTTTGTGCAGTCATATATTTACAGAAATCTTGAAGTCATTTGTTATTGCTGACCTGTTGCCAGTTTATCATGTGCCATTACGATCTAGTGTACCTATATAAGCCTACGGCTGCTAATCAAACATGAGAATATTATACCTGTAAGAGGAGAGTGTTAATCTGGAACATAGATTGTTCTGCTGAGAGAACAAGTAGCCTAAAAGAGAAGAAATTAACCAACCCCGGGTTGCCGCCGGTTGTACACGTCGAGCAAAGATCTCACTGTTCCGACGACTCTGGCATGCTGATCCCAGAATTTGTTTACCTGTTGTTCCATCCTCGTGTAGGTCAACTTGTTCACCACCTTGATGCTTGCTTCTGGGTGCTCGGTTTGTTCCGGGCACTCGCTAATGGAATAGAACAAACCTTCGGCAACATGGCCGGCGTCGACACCGGAGAGCATGCCGCCATCCTTGAGATATTTGGAGGCCATCCGCAGCATTGGATTAGATGGTCTGAGAAGCTCTGCCTGGTCACGAGGTTTGGGGTGCAGCGCCGCAGCGGCAGCTGCAGCATAGGCTTGTTCGACGCTGGCAGGTACAGATACCACCATAGCATCATCACTGCCATCATCATCATCATCATCATCATCATCACGATCATCACGGAGCTGGTTAGGATCGACGATCCGGAGATCGGCGCCGGCGGCCTGCAGCCGCTGCATGGCTTCTTCCGGCGTGAGGTGAGTGGCGGCGCAGCGGGTGCACAGGAAGGAGACGAGGCCGTGGAGGGACCTGACCGCGATCCGCAGTGATCGCCTCCAGGTCGACCTTCTTGGTTAGAGGGTAGGCTCGGCTGTACCAGATCGTGTTGAGGATGATGTTGGAGACAGGGTCCAGTGGACCGTAGCAATGTCCGGCCTGGAGCAGGCTGTGGTGGTACTGGGTGCACAGCTTCTCCCTGGGCAACCGGGCAAGCGCCTGCAGGTAGTATCCATGGATGGTGGTGAGCAGCAGACGTCTCAATGTTGACCGCTCCGGAGGCGAGGCGAGGTCTGGACTGAGATCGTGGAGGCGTCGAGAGGCGAGATCCCATGGTTTCTCTAGGCTGAAGACGGATGGCTGAGGTTTCTTGAGCAGAACATCCGTGATACCGTCAATGGAGTGAGAGTGATCGCAGGTGCCTGAAGATAGCACGGCGGCGACCTTGTCAAGAGAATGCGAGAGCGACTTCCACCCAGACACGAACTGAGCGGGGCACGGGTGCCGGGCGGCGGCCGCGGCGCACCGGAGGGCCGTCTCGACGGCTGCGCCGGTGGCGCCGGACGAGAACCCGAAGTTGCGCTCCATGCCGCGGTGCCGGATGACGAAGCGGGCGGCGACGAGGGGGTCCAGCTCGGCCTTGTCGAGATACCACATGGCCTTGGGTTCGGTGAGGTGCGGGAAGAGCGCGGCCAGGAAGGCGACGAGGCCGTCGAGCGACCGCTGTTGCATGTCCACGATCACATCCGGTTTCCTCCGCTTCGGGTTCGGGAAAGACGCCGCGGGGACGGCGCCGTCGTCGGTGTCATCGACGGTCACGGCGCGGGCGACGGCGACGCCGGCGACGATGTTGGAGGCGGGGTCTAGGAGCCCGAAGCAGAAGCCGGCGTCGAAGACCCCCGGGAGGAGCTTCACCCGCCCGTAGCAGCTCTCGATCCTGGCGAGGAGGTCCCGTCTGAGCCTGTCCCTCTCCTCTTCTCCGACGACGACGTCTTCGTCCTGGAATGCGGTGGGGCCATAGACCTGTACCTCGCTGATGCTGGTTGACCTGTACCTCGCTGATGCTGGTGCGGCTGGAGCCGGTACTGGTCGTGGCGGTCGCAGCTGCTTCCATGGATTGGAAGGAGAATCTGGTAATCTGGTCCGAGGATTTGGGGATTGAGCGGTGGAGCTAGCGATGTGCTCCGATCGAGGGTTTTGGGGATTTGGTGGCAGCATTGGGTAGTGCCAAACAGCACGAGTCCCGGTCGGTTTGCTTCACGACCGAACCAAGGACAAGTCGAGGGATCCTTTGCACTGCTACAGCATGCCTGGGCCTCTCGTATGAAAACAATTTTTTGTGCTTGTGCCCAACTTAGAATGAATCTCCTCATCTTTTACCCCAGTTTCAAGTACGTGCCAGTATTTTTTACCCCATTCAACAGTTTTTATATTTTACACAGTTTAATCAAATATGTGCCGCAAATTATCCCATTTAATTTGGCGTGTGTTGCGCGTCCGACGGCTGGTCTTTTTTCCAAAAGAGTGGTTGGGTCGCAAGCCGTCAGATCTGACATTGTTGCCTTCATCTTCACCATTGCAACATATGTGTTGTTGCAGAAGAAATCTTTGCAACATAGATGGTGTTGTCACCCGCAAAAAAACATAGATGTTGTCGCAATTGTTTTCATCTTCAGCTTTGCAACATAGGATCCATGGCGTTGTCACGCTTGAAGAAACTGTCACCTGCTCGGGAGGGTGGGCTTCCTGGCGGCGTGCTCGGGAGGATGGAAGGTGGGGAGAGGAGAGAGATTAGAGGGCGACACGGATATCGTTGGCGTGGTGGCGGTTGGCTGGGTATGGGTGGGGGGCGAGGCAGCGGAGGCCAGCCGCCTATGCCGGATTGCAACATGCTCCTTGTTGCGGTCAAATCGATTGCAAAAGAGGCCAAGTTGCAAACCTGCCTATGGTTAGGGGTACTGAATTGTCTGATCATAATCAAATCAAACGGTGACTGAGGCGATCGACATGCGCCAATGGGTCAGTTGGCTGAGCCCAAGCATTTCTCTTTATTTTTCCCTAATTCTGTGCTGACTATGAACTCCGCCTATGTCTTCTAGGCATAGCCGGTCCCAAGCCCGGGTAAAGGAGGAGGGTTGTGATAGGCTTGGCGAGCCAACGTAAAAACTAGCCAGTCCCCATAGGTATGAAACCGATTTGAGCGAGAGTAGTACTAGGATGGGTGACCTCCTGGGAAGTCCTTGTGAAAGAGTTTCATATCTAAGGGTTGTGATAGGCTTGGCGAGCCAACGTAAAAACTAGCCAGTCTTTTGGGTATGAAACCCATTTGCGCGAGAGTAGTACTAGGATGGGTGACCTCCTGGGAAGTCCTCGTGAAAGGGTTTCATATCTAGCCTACCCCAACTTGTTTGGGATCAAAGGCTTCGTAAGTAAGTCTGTGCTGACTATGCATGCCATTTTGGCCGTTTTGTTTTCTTTCCGGTTTTCCATCTGGTTTACTTACACTGAGAACTGGCCCCAACCCAACTGGTCACCATGCGCCGTGTTGGAGTATAATGTCCAGCCCTGTTTCACAGATCGGTCTTTTGGTTGCATTGGCTACAGCATGCACTTCTACATGGTATTGGAGTCAAGAGGTCTCGAGTTCAAGACCCTGTCAACGCATTACTAAAAAACAAAGATTTTGTGCTACATCGATTCCACGTCTAAGAACTAAATAAGTCTAGACGTGAGGGAGGATGTTGAAATATATTATCCGTCTCTCTTCATTAGTTTGGACTTTTGAATGAGTTGGCTGGACCGCTTGGTTGTAAGTTTATGCACCTAACTACTTCCGCTGCTCACGTCATCTAGCTCCAAAGGAGTATAGACATGAGGGGGTGTGTTGGAGTATAATGCCCGGCCTCTTTCACATATCGGTTTTTTAGTTGCATTGGCTAGAGTATGCACTTCTACACGCCGGGTCGTAGTCACAGTAGAGCAACAGACTTGCTCTGCCATGCAGTCATTACTCAAAGAGTAAAGAAGACGGCATCAACAAAATACGGAGCAGCAGGAGCCTCTCCTGCTGCCGTTGCTCAAATGAAAAACGGAAAACTAACATTCTATGTGGAGTCTTCCAGCGCGCAGGACGCTTCACCGGTGGATTTGGATCGTGGCCAGTTACCATGAATGCATGATATCAGTGTGACCCATGCGAACGCCCAGCCAACGCTGCGCATATCACGCCTCCCAGTGTAGCCCGACCCAACAGATAACATGCGTCACTCCTTGGTTTATCAATGGGGTTAAGAGAAATCAATCACCACTCCAATTTTGCTCAACAAAGGGTGAGCATTATATGCAAGGCGTACTCTAGTTGCTATGACGTGAGGCAGTGGCACGAGATGAATCATCCACTGGTCACTAACAACTCATTACAAAATTCTCAGCAACGACAACAAGTCTTGACATGAAAACACAGGACACTATAATTAGCAGAACAGGTCAACAAGGGTGGCAACATTAATTAAGCATACGAGCACAATATCATAAACCGTGTTTTCTCGAGCATACATACAAGTGCATATGTGCGCAACAATGTGATTGATGCATGCATGCTGCGCTATTTAGGACAAACCATCATCCTCGATGATCATAAACCCCATCTCTATCAAGTACTTCATCTCTTCATCATCAGGAATCCCCTTCTTTAAGAAGATCTTTTCCTCTTTCTCGGTACCATCAAGACGATAGCTGCGGTAGATGCAATCGTCTTCCAGATAATCCACCCAGTAAGTCGGCTCACGGCTGCCCGCTATGATGCAGTCATTGGTATACTGTTCTGAATATAGTTTTTCTCCGCCCCACATCTTCTCAAACTCTAGGCCACGTCCAACGAAACTCCCCTGTGCTGGATGCACAACCCTGCTCCCGGCATACTCACAGTACAGGCAACGGACTTGTCCTGCCATATATGGATATACATGCAAAAATCAGAACGCATCATGCTATCATGCATGCTACTGGATGATGGAAGTGGCAGAAAGCTAGCTACTTGTCTTCCATCAAGGATACTACTCCCTCCGTCCTAAAATAAGTGTCTCAAGTTTTCAAAGTTGCGCTAAAGTTGAGACACTTATTTTGGGACAGGAGGGAGTACTAAACAACGATGAAAACAGAAATAACGCAAGGAAGGATTGATACATGCATGTATTTGGGTAAAATTGTAGACCCGGAAAGTCGGTGAGAATATCCTATTGCTAGATGATACCCTACACGTTGTTGAGGGAATTTTTTACAATATGTTTCACTGATATTTGGTTACATGAAAAATGAATATTTTGAGTAATAACATGTGAACTAAAGCTGAAAATGCATAATATAATGAAATTCTCGTGCATGTTTGCATGTTAAGCCTTGCATGTTGCATGCTGAGTTGGCATGCTTCATGTTAAGAGAAATAGATTTGTTGGGGCTAGATATGAAAGATTTAAAGCGGTGTTCCAACAGGTGGACCACCAAAATGAGGATTTCCATAGGCCAATTGTTTGCAACTTAAATCTACTTATTCAGGAAGAACGGGTGTACTGTCGGAGACATCCGCCACCGTTGCAAGGGATGATCGACAGGTAACACAGATTGTAAATTTAATAACTGAATAGCAGAGATTTATATATTTGAATCTGATCGATGAAAAATGCTAAGTCGCAAGGAAAAATGACAGCATACCAGTGCCTGGAGATGGTACGCCGACAGGGCAGCACCAGCCCATCTCCTGAGTCTGAGTGCCATCGTTGCAGCATTCAGCAAAGAATAGCGTTGATGGTGCACCGGCAGATTGGGTAGTGAGGAAGTTGATGTGGGAGTAATGATATATGCGAGTGAAAGGACCCGTGTACACAGGGCCATCAACATACTTATTGACACCACAGATAAGATGCAACTCGTACTTGGGTACCTGAACAAGAACAATTAAGGCAAAGAATGTTAATCTGAAACACGTACAGATTGTTTTGCAGCGAGAACAAAACCAAATTATGCTAGAAGAAACCAACCCCAGGTTGCCGGCTATATGCGTCAATTAAAGATTTCACCATTCCAACGACTGCAGCATGCTCGTTCCAGAAGTCATTCATGAGTCGATCCATCCTGCCGTAGGTCAACTTGTTTACCGCCTCGATGTTTGTTTCTGGGTGCTCACTTTGTTCCAACTCGCTGATGGAATAGAACAAACATTCGGCAAGATGGTCAGCGTCCACGTGGGAGAGCTTGCCGCCATTCTTGAGATAGTGCGAGGCCATCCGCAACATTGGATTAGACGGTCGGAGAAGCTCTGCCTGGTCAAGAGGTTTGGGGTGGAATGCAGCAGCTGCAGCTGCAGCATAAGCTTGTTCGACACTGGCAGATACCATAGCTTCATCATTGTTATCATCATCAAGGTGGTTAGGATCAGCGATTCGGAGATCGGCCCCAGACGCCTGCAGTCGCTGCATGGCTTGGTCTGGCGAGAGGTGTGTGGCGCAGCGGGTGCACAGGAAGGAGACAAGGCCATAGAAGGATCTGACTGCAATTCGAGAAAGGCCTCCTGTGCTGATTGCCTCCAGGTCAACCTTCTTGGTTAGAGGGTAGGCTCGGCTGTACCAGATTGTATTGAGGATGATGTTGGAGACAGGGTCCAGTGGACCATAGCAGTGGCCGGCCTGGAGCAGGCTGTGGTGGTATTGAGAGCACAGCTTCTCCTTGGGCAGCCAGGCTAGTGCCTGCAGGTAGTATCCATGGATGGTGGTGAGCAGCATTCACCTCATAGTGGACGGCTCAGGAAATCCCATCACCTCCCCCAAGAGGTCAGGACTGAGCTTGAGTAGACGACAAGAGGCAAGATCCCATGATTTCTCAAGGCTGAAAACTGATGGCTGATGTTTCTTGAGCAGAATATCTATGATTTCAGTGGACTGGAAACGATCGAAAGTTACACATGGGCCTGACAGCACGGTGGCGACACTCTCTATAAAATGTGAAAGCACCTTCCACGCTGACGCAAACTGCTTCGGGCACGGGTGCTGGGCGGCAGCTGCAGCACATCTAAGGGCCAGTTCCACGGCGGCGACAGTGGTGTCGGATTTAAACCCGAAACTCTGCTCCATCCCACGATGCTGGATGATGAGGCGGGCGGCAACGAGGGGATCCAACTCGGCTTTGTTGAGATACCACATAGCCTTGGGCTCGGTGAGGTAGGGGAAGAGGGCGGCCAGGAAGGCTACGAGGCCGTTGAGCGACCGCTGGTGCATATCCCCGATCGCATCTGTTTTCCTCCGCTTCGGGAAAGGCGCTATGGGGATGGGTTCGTTGTCAGGGTCATCCACGCTCACGGCGCGAGTGATGGACACGCCGGCGACGATGTTGGAGATGGGATCTAGGAGTCCGAAGCAGAAGCCGGCGTCGAAGACCCCCTGGAGGAGCTTCACCCGCCTGTAGCAGCTCTCAATCTTGGCAAGGAGGGCCCATCTAAGCTCGTCCCTCTCCTCTTTTCTGACAACTCCTTCGTCCCTGAGGGTCCGCGGCCCGTAGATCTGTGGCTCGCTGATGGTGATGCGGCTGAAGCTGCTGCTGGTCCTGGTGATCGTGGCTGGATCCATGGATTGGAACTAGAACTTGATCCGGTCGTCGGCCCGTAGATCTGTGGCTACTGGTCCTTACCCTAGCAGTGGCGGACCTACGATTTTAAAACAGGGCGGTCCACATAAAAAAATTGGTAACAAATATGACATGCCAACGTTCTAAAGTTTGATTTTAGGGAACATGCCAGCATTCTAATTAATTTACCAATAGCACATAGAAACAGATCAATATGGTCTTACAGACATGCCGAAGTTCTCAATTTTGCATAAGAGAAGCCTACATAATTTGTACCTTGAGAAATTCAAAGAAGACTATGTGGCATTTTTAAATTGTTAGAGTGGCAAACAATCAGATAAATCATTATTATGTATTGATCAGGTGTTCATGTACTGGATAGCAAAATTATTTGTATGTGTTCACAGGACTGTGTGTTCATGTACTAGTACTAGATAGCAAGTCTGATTGTTTAGTTAAGGCAATATACGACTCTTCCACCAGTCGACAACAAACAGCAAACCCTAAATCAGAAATTGAGAATGGGCAGTGCCGCAGTGAACAGTTTACCTCTCAAGTACACAGATAGGGCCAAAGGTTGGCCGCCGGGCAGGTTTACTGCCTTGCTGCCAGCCGAGTGCCGGAGTCGGCGGAGAGCAGACTGGGCGGCGGGCGGCTGCTTGTAGGGGGGCGCGATGGCGCTGAGCGCCGGGCCGGCGCGGCGGACGGCTGCAGCTCCTGGGCGTCTACCGACGAAAAGGCAGGCAGCGACGGGCGGCGGCGTTGGCCGAGGCAGGCGGTGAGCCGGCGAGATCGGGAGCCGAGCGGCTGACGTCGGGGACGAGCAGGGCCTCAGCTTTGCCTGGGGCCTCCTATCCCCCGCCCTACGTGGGGAACAGAGAGGAAACGCGCAGCCCCCGTTCGCCCCACGCGCTCTCTTTGGGCCGGCCCATATGCGGGGCGGTGCTCCCCTGTTATTGTTTCGTTTTATTTTTATTTTAGTTTGGACTGTGCTAACTACCAACTAGTCTGTATTTAAGCAACAGATACGTACGACCTTTTGTCAAGCTAACCACCCATCAAAAATGAGCACATGCACACCCATGCATGCACCCGTCATTTGCAGACTTTTTTTTGCCAAACACATTGACTATGCATGCATGCAAAATAAAAGAAGATGATATCAGCAAAAGATTCTCTTCATTTCGAAATTTTAAAATATTTTGTAGCTCATACCGTCGCTCCAATGAAAAAACATTTTTCATATAAAAGATTCGTCTCGACGAGACCTTCCAAACTAGATCCCATGTTGGTATGTTCCGACGTTTTTTGGGGGGTAAAAATTACCACATGTGTGCTATGCAAGTTATCATGTCAGTTAAGCATAAATTATCATGTTGTTTACACTGAAAATATCAGGCACAAAAATGATTGCTCCAACCTTCTCTTCACATGCACATGTGTCCATGTAGGGGGGAATTAATTTCATCCTAGATTCTCCCTATTTTGAAACTTCAAAATATTATATAGCTCAAATCGTTGGTCCGACCGAAAAATTGTTTCCACATAAAAAATCTGTCGTGAGAGACCTATGAAAATAAATAGCATGTTGATATATTCTGATGAATTTTTTCGTGCAAAAAGTTATCAGGCCTGGCCTGACTAAGTTATCATCTCTTATGTTTGTATATTATCATGCTACTTAGACACGCGTTACCGTAGTATATTTTCAACAAAAAACTAGGTTAAAGTTACTGCAACGTTTGTGCATGAGTTATCACGTCCGTGGTCTGTATGTTACCACACTATTTACACATAAGGTATCGAGGGTATGTTTTCAAACAACCTCCTCTCCCCGGATAAAAGTTATCACGGTGTTTGTATGTGAGTTATCAAGTCTATGGTACATACATTACCATGCTATTTACACGGAGGTTATCGGGAGGGGGGGTAGCTTCCTCCCATGCCCCCATCCCCAGGTCAGATTTACAGCGGTGTTTGTGCGTGAGTTATCACGTATATGGTGCGTACAGTATAAAACTATTTACACAAAAGTTAGGGGGAGGGGGTTGTAAACAACCACCTCGCCAAAGTTATCAGGATCGAGGCACATAAGCTATCAGGTCTATGATGTGTGAGTTACCATACTGTTCACACGAAACTTACCGGGGAGGGGGGGGGGCGCTAAAGTTACCAGGACCGGGTGTGTGATGTGTGAGTTATCATGCTATTCACACAAAAGTTACCAGAGAAACATTTCAGCAACCACCCCTGCCCCCCCCCTCCCGCGGTGCCAAAGTTACCAGGACCGGGGTACATAAGTTATCAGGTCTGTGATTTGTAAGTCACCATGTTATTTTTACACAAAGGTTACCGGGGGTATATTTCATCACCCACCCTGCACCCCCCGCCCCACGCGCAAAAATTACCATGAGGGTGTACATAAGTTATCATGTCTTCGGGGCATAAAACATATCATGTTATTTGCAGGGAAGTTATCGTGGTATGTTTCAACAACTTCCCCCATCTCCACCCCCGTCACGTACCAAGACTAGGGTACATAAGTTATCAGTTTTGCAGTATGTGAGTTACCATGGTATTTACGCAAAAGTTACCGGGGGGTATATTTTATCAACCCCCTCCCCTCCCCCCTATACCCCGGTCGACAAAGTTACCAGGACTAGGGTACTTAAGTTATCAAGTCTACGGCGTGTGAGTTACCGTGTGTATTAGCATTAAAGTTATCAAGGGTATATTTCATCGCCCCCTCGCCAACACTACAGTCGATGAAAACATTCACCGGTTAACAATTTCCGCAAGTATAAAATAAAGAAAATTAGTGTGTTTCGGTTTACTGGACAACAACTGTGGCCAATGTGACTAGATGATTGGGCCAAAATTTTCAACACATTGGCCTTAATTGTTTGACTTTTTTTACCCGCATAGAGTAAAGTACAAAACTAATCTAACCTGCGTCTAGTCAACAAAAAGGAGCTAGCTCGGTGGTTCACGGGACTGTGTAGCAACCATTTGGTCATGGGGTTGACTCGTGTGAACGCACTTATTTTTGCATTATGTAGTCAGGCGGGAGAGAATTCCATGGGTGGCCGGACGCGCTGGGATCCAGATTGAACGGATATCAATCCGTTTGGATATGTTTCAAAACTGAGGTAGTTCGGAAGATAGATTTGTCGTTTGGTGAAAAAAATTGTTGACACATTCATGGATTTTTTTATTTAAGAACATGCATGCGGGAGAACATATACACGTGAGGTCTAAGGCCAAGCGTTGCACAAAAAAAGCACCCAAAACAGGTCTGTACTAAGGCGCCAGCTACGCGTCATCGACTGATTTCCCATGATTTGGTCAACATAGTGCTTCCTTATTTGGTCAACGCAGGGTGTCCATCCTTCGTTCGCAAGGGGGTGGCGGTGCAGATCGTAGCACAGGCAGCGCCCTCCTGGGAATCTCGGAAGTAGTGTGGGCGCCGCGCCCAGCCACTGCCTACTCCGTCGCTCAAGTGCTTTGAGATTCTCTGACATCACCAAGGGATTTCACGAAAGCTACAGTGACATTCCTTCTTCACATCCATATGATTAAGCCTAAAATGACTTGAATTAATTTACAAATTACAAATTTATTGTATACATTTACAAAAATTACATACAAACAAAATTATGGTGCAATAAAATTAATTTTAGATTTTATTTTTTATGAACAGTAACTGCGCGCAGTGTCTTTACTACAGTGCCCGTGACATCACTTCATTGTTTTGCACTGGGAGTGCACTGTAGCTTCGTGACATCCCTTCATGATGTTAGAGGATTCGTACAGAGCATGCTACAACGTAGTATCCATGTGACTCCGGCGAGCAGCCGCGCCCAGCCAGCTCGTAGCAAAACGTCGTCGAGGCCACCATGACGAGCATGCCGCAACACAGCATCCATGTGACTCCATCGAGCAACCGCACCCATCCAGCTTGCAAACACTATAGCAATATCGACCCTCGGCGATATCTGCAGCAGCGGTCGTTGGCCTTGTAGCTTGCAACCAGGGCCCTGCTTGCAACATAAATGATGGTCCGAGAGTCAGGCAATGTTCCATCGCAGCACCGGCGGCCACGCAACACCATCCGAGTTGCAGCGCCATCGGCCGCCTTGTCGTGGCCACCGTCGCCAACGATGGCCGAACATGATGCTCCAGTGCAGCAATGGCGGCCACCCAACATCATTGGAGTTGCAACATCATCTGCCGCCTCGCATGGTCACCATCATCGATGTTGACCGAACATGATGCTCCATTGCAGCACCAGCAGACGTGCAACATCATTGGAGTTGCAGCACCATCGGCCACCTCGTCGTGGTCACAGACGCCGATGATGGCCGCACGCTATGCTCCATTGCAACACCAGCTCTACACGCGATGCTCCATCGTAGTGCCGATGGCCACACATGAAAAGCTCCATCGCATCACTTGTGGCAGTCGCGATGCTTCCATCAGATGGTCCATCACAACGTCGGCTGCAGCGCCGCTTGCACCGCGGGTGAGCCCTGTAGTACCAGTGATCCTTGAAGGGCCGAAGAGGCCTTGCAGCGCGGCTCGCGAGCTCACCATGCACCTTTGCATAGTTGGCGTCGCGCTCGTCTCCGGCTTGAAACAGTCGACGCATCGCCCTATAGTACGGACCGATTTGGCAGCCGTGGCGAGCGCCCGACGCCCTGGCCATCGGCACCCTTTATTCGCCTCACACACAGCCACCACACCGATGACCTTGCAGCAAAAGATGGCCCCTCGTAGTACCCTGGTGTGCTTTGACTGTCACGGCGATGTTACGATGACAACCTGTCTGTTTCAACGATGCTGTGATGGCCTGCCTTGACGGCGATGACGGGTGCTTCGGTAGCCGGGGTGATGCTACGACGACAACCCGACTGTTTCGATGATGTTGCATCAGCGTGCTTCAAAAGCCGCGACAATGCTGCAACAAACCGCAACGACGCCATGCTTCAAACGGTCATGGCGATGCTGCGACCATGTGCTTCGACGATGATGGAGGGTGCTTTGATGGCGGCGGCGGGTGCTTCCGTAGCCGTGGTGATGCTATAACGGCAACCTGGATCCTCCGATGATGTTGCAATGGCGTGCTACAATAGCCGCGACAATGCTGCAATGAACCGTGACGACAACATGCTTCGAACGGTCACGACGATGTTGCAACCTTGTGCTTCGACGACCGCAGCGATACTCCGACGAAGGCCTGGCTGCTTCGATGATGTTGCGACAAAGTGTTTCCCTGTCGTGCTGCGACAATGGCACGACTGTTTTGACGATGCAATGACGGCAACTCGGCTGCTCCGATAATGATGCGAGGGTATCTACGACCGCGGCGGCGACGGAGGCGTCTAAGGACACTACCCTAAATATTGCTATATCCAAGCAACCATGGCACCATGAGCTTGATGTTCAAACACCCAGTCAAAAATATGGTGTTCTGAGATCTTTGTTTGCTATAGTACTTAGCTACATGCTTCCTCTTAAGATTACTTGTAGCATCATGTATATGTGTAGCTACGTGGGAAACGCCACGTGATAAAGTAGAACTGGAATGGAATTGTTAAACAGTCACTGGGACCACTTAGCTTCAAGCGTGCGTCTAGCCACTACAGGGGCGGACCCAGAACCAAAATGACCCGGTGTCCAGGTGTATGCTATACACGATGGATACTACATAAAAATAACATTCGCATATCTCTTTAGGATATACTACCTCCCTTCCTAAATATAAGACTTATTTGGTATTTAAATTTGAACTACCAAAACGTCTTATATTTAGGAATGGAGGATTAAACTACCAATAAGTCTTATATTTAGGAACGGATGGAGTATAAGTGTACGTGTATCTGGGCATCTACGAATGTACTATGTTTCTCAAAAATAAAATGTCAGTAAATATGGTTACTGAAATAAAGTTTTTCCCTTGAAATATTTGTTGATGATGTAAAAATGGACACTAAAATATCAGAACACTAAACGACAAAAACAAATTTTCTTGGCAACATACAACAATAGACCTTGACTGCGTACGATAACAGAACTTGAATTGTGTTTTACTCCCCACCTTGTGCGGTCAACAGATAATCCAAATAGATGTGAAACTCTAAGGATGTGTTTGGTTGAGGAACCAACTGTCACGGAATGGAATGGTTCCATTTCAGAGGAATGGGTCGGTTCCGTTCCTGTGTTTAGTAGGTGCAAAAAAGTAGAACGGGTTGATTCCGTTCCAGTGTTTGGTTTGGAAGAATGGAATGAAAAATTAAATAACAGAAATTCAAAAATTCGGCAGCATTTCATTTGTATTTCCAAGAAAAACAACACAATAATATATATTGACATAGAACACAATTATCAGCAATAATATCATAAGGTAGAATCAGGTAGCAAGTTCATTTGGCACATCCAAAAGCAATGGATGAAATCATCACAAACACATGATTTAAACATATATAAGACACAATCTGCCCAGCCATCAAAATGTTACAATAAAATGGATGAAATCGTCACAAATGTATTGTTTGACATAATAAATACCACAACTTGTCCAGCCATCAAATAAATACAAAGGTAGTTCCTTAAACATTACAAATACATAGTGCGGTGCACTCATAAATTTGCATACATGAGTTGCCCATCTTCCCACATTTGGGCGGCAATTTGTAGCATATGGTCTACCAAGGCCCTATTGTCACTTAATTGTTGCCTTGATGTTCGAATTGGTTGGGTGGTTCATGTCACTTCCGGTATAATGAATTCATCGATCCCTTGTGATAGTGCATAATTATGAAGAACACAACAAGCTATAACAATATCGACTTGGACCGGGAAAGTGAAGAACGGTTTGGCATCATCTAAAATTTTGAAACCTCTTGAGAGATCCAAAAGCCCTCTCTACCGTCACCCGTAGAGATGAGTGCCTAAGGTTGAATAGCTCCTTATCATTCTGGACCGGATTGTTGCCCCACTCATTCAAATGGTACCTCACGCCACGAAAAGGTGGCAAGAACCCTGGCTTGGCTCCATAACCGGCATCAACTAGGTAGTACTTTCCTAAAAAATAAAAATAAATATTGGTTATAATGGTTTCTTAAGGCAGTAACATATGGACAATTTCTATGTACGTCGACTTCTTACCAGGTGGTACTTGTAAGCCTCTCTCACAAGTTAACGCATCAGCTAAGACGGTCGCGTCGTGTGCGGACCCTTCCCATCCAGCCAAAACATATGTGAAGCGGAGGTCAAAATCTACTGCTGCCATCACATTTTGAGTGGTAAAGGCTTTCCTACTACGAAAAGAAGGCTCCACATCTTTGGTAACACCTGCTCGCACATGTGTACCATCGATAGCTCCAATACAATCCTATATAGTGACCAGTATTAAATGGCATATCATATAGCCTAGATAGCTAAGGAATAGTTTCTGAAATTACCTTAAAATATGAGTCAAATCGATGATTTCCTGCAATTTTTGCGGGGGTTTCCAATGATGGTGGCCTTATATAATCATTACGAAGCTCGCCTATGGCATGAAGAGCCTTTCTAAAATAGATGCTTGTTGTGCCGTATGATCTACCAAAATTGGCTGAAACAACTCTATTCCGAAGGTTATGCCCAATTGTATGCAAAAACATTGCCAATTGTTGCTCCACACTAAGATGTGGACTGTCTTCTAGCAAATCGTGATCCCTCAATATACCACACAAACGAAAGAATGCAGCTCTTTCAAACCTTAGCATGTTTTTGCATAACACATCGCTTTGCCAAATTTTTTGGTTTAGATAATCAAATCTGATTCGATCTCTTTCATGCATTGGGCCATAGGTAATACGTGGTCTTCTCTTCCTTATTATAGCCCGAACAATGACTGCCATTGCAGCTAATGCAACAAAAACAGCTGCTCCCCTAGCCATCCTTTTTCTTTTGCTCATCTTGACCATCTACAATGATACATACTATCAACATGTATATACAGAGACATAAATCTGTCCTAAGCATCTTGGGGAAGAACATTGCACACACAGAAACATAAATCTGTCCTAAGCATCAACATGTATATACAGAGACATAAATCTGTCCTAAGCATCTTGGGGAAGAACATTGCACACACAGAAACATAAATATGTCCTAAGCATCAACATGTATATACAGAGAAGGGAATGGAACCGTACCTTGCCTATGTTGGCCCTGCTGGTTCGTCGATGCAGCCTGCTAGGTCGCCGCCCTGCTAGGTCGCCGCCGCCGCTGCCGCCTGGTAGGTCGCTGCCGCCGCTGCCTGCTAGGTCGCCTCTGCTGCTAGGTCGCGGCCAAGCCCTTGATGCGCGCCATCGCAGAGAAGAGGGAAGCCGGCGCCGGAGAGGTGCGTGAGGGGCGGCGCTGAGAGAGGAGCGGGGGCGTGGCAGATCGAGAGGGAGGGAGAGATGCGGGAGGGTGGCGGCGCTGGGAAGGAGAGATGGGATAGGATAGGGCTCGGGTGCGAGGGGAGAGATGCGCATTCCTTGTCGTCCGCTCGAATCGGAGGTATGCGTCGGTTCCGCATATAGACCGAATATTCCCTTTTCTAGGACTGGTGGGTTCTGGTTCCATCTACTAACCGAACGTGAGAATGGGCTCTCGGGACGGGACGGACCCATGCCATTCCATCTGGTGACAGCAACCGAACACATCCTGAGGCCCCGATTGGATTGTTTGATTTTTCCTACACCTGTAATTTACAAGTCTCCAGTAAAATCCATGGCACAAGCTGTATTTTGCTTCCGGTTGTAAGCTGTGCTTGGCTGGGGGTTGCAATCCGGATGCTTCAGGCTGGATCTGGCCGCTTGGAGTAAGAGAAACGAGCCGCCGGCTGTCCGCGCACCGGTGCCTAGACCCGTCGTGGACAGCGTCGCCGGCGCCTCCCCGTCCTGTGGTTTACGGCGGCTAGGCCCTCGTCCTCGCCTACGGTATCGAGAGAGGGGAGGGGTATGGGGAAAACAGATGGGCTGGGCTCTGTATCATATACAAGCCGATTACAGTTGTAAGTAGCGAATCGTTTTTTCTAGGGGTATGCTTTACAGCCCGAAAACGGCCAACCAAGTGCGTATCTAAAGTCCAACCGGTTTTCCTTTACACGTGTATATTTTACAGGTGTATTTGCTTCAAATACGACAATCCAATCAGGGTATAAGAGAAATTAGAAAACCGTGGCAATCCAATTTCAACTGTAATACCTTAAACCTAAAATCCCTAGAAATACAGTTCAGAAAAAAAGAACTAGATTAACATGTGAGAGATTGACAACTTTACCAAGTGGGGAGTAATTTTGCGATCTGCAAGTGGCCGAAGTATGGGTGGCCGCGAGAGTAGGACCGGCGGGCAGAGCGACGAAGCATCGACGACGACTGGCCGAGAACGGGATGCCAGCTCGCTGTGATTAAACAGAGGAGAAGATAGATCCAATCGATCATACGCCTTGTTTTAGGTGAAAAATGGAATAATAGAGCTAGATCTGGCTACCTCCAACCGTTCGCATGGGCTGCTACTGCTAGTTGGGCCGCACTTGGTTTATCTCGTTGCTTGGCTCACTAGCTTCTGTCCGGTCCAGCCGGTGTCCAGCTCTGGAATTGACCGATGTCCTAGCCTAAATATACGGGGCTATACAGGGTAAGCAGAAATTTTACCCGGTGTCCTGTGACACCGGTTGTGCCAACGTGGGTCCGCCCCTACCACGACTATGCGTCAGAATCAGATAGGCGGGCAGCTTCACGTGGGCATAGGGTTGAAATCCTCTGTAGTACCGCATCCTGCTGTACTGCAGATGACAGGTGGAGTCGGCCCCATATGGCAGCGACCATACTGCACCATATACTACTGCAGAGGATCCTAACCCGGCATAGAGAGAGGCTTCGCGTTACAGCGATCGAACGGCGCCGGACGCGGCTGATGAAACCAACAAATCATCCGACTGATTTTAAAAATTTCCCCTATACCAATGGGGTCAAAACAGGTCAAAAGGAGTAACTTTCCAATATCAAAGACAATATGTGGTCAGATTAGTTGGTTGTCGTGTTAAGGTTGGATCGGGGAGGCGCGGGTTTGATTCCTGCATTTCGCGCTCGCGATTGTTTTTATCCATTATACTGTTTCGAGCGAAAAAAAATCTGCACGCACGATCTGAAATCAACGGCAATTAATGCATTCGGATCTGTAACTAAAATCCATACGTCAGGATTTTAGCTTTTCTGTTTTAGTTTTATTTGTGTTTTAGTAAATATTTGGGATTTCCAAAAAAGTTCTGATTTTTTCAGTTTGATAAATGTTTCCAGATGTTAAAAAATCTTCATGCATTTACAAGTATTTCTGAATTTGAAAAAATGTTCAAAATTTAAAAACATGTTCTTGAATTTTAAAAATATTATAATTTAAAAAGGACACGAATTTTAAAAATCTTCCTGGATTTAAAAAAATGCTCATTGCTTGTGCTAAACCGCAGGAAGATAGGGTCAGTTTGCTTCATGACTGAACCAATTACAATTCGGGGATGGTGCCGATCCTTGTGCACTACTCCATGATGCGAGTTGTGTTGAAAGGACAAAGAGGAATGAACAAACAACTGTGTTGGTCAGCTTGGGCCTCTCGTGTGCAAACACATTTTGTGGTTGTATTAACTTAAAGTAAATTTCAGTTTTTATCCCCAGTTTCATGTTTGTGATAGTATTTACCCTATTTAGCAATTTTCATATCTTACTCAATTTAATCGAACTTGTGCCACAAATAATCCCATTTAATTTTTCTATTTTTTTTGTCTAACTGTGCACGCCATTTCAATGGTTTAGTTTCTTTCTGGTTTTTCGTCTAGTTTACTTACACTGAACCGAACCCAACCCAACTAGTCGTCTGGTTTATGTTGCCCTGGGTATGGCGGGTCATTAGGAGAGACACCACCTCATGTCGGTGCTCGCGGATTATCGAGACACCGCCTCATGGCGTTTGGAACCTTCACGTGTTTTCTCGGTCGGCTTGGCCTATCATGCCCTTTGCCGAAGATGAGTTATTGCATGGGCCTCGCAGCTATGGAAAGCACCCTTACCCTTGAAGATCAAGTTTTTTGTATTGCAATTGCCGAGGGACCGCTTTCCATCTAGGACGGAGGTGATCAAGTGTAACGACCCCGGTAACAGGTTGTGCTCTCTTTTTGGTGTCCCGGAGACGGGGACTCACATCCACTTCTCCTACGCGGCGGAGTTCTGTGGTGCTTTGTCCGTGAGGCTCTCGGGCCTGAATGGGAGGCCCTAGATCTGGCTGGGTTCCTTCAAACCCATGCCAACCAGCCCGGGAGGAGGAGACGCCTCTTTTGACTGTTGTTTGTGGTGTTAGCCTAGAGCTTGTGGATGATGCAAAATATGATGGTGATTGAGCGGGTCTTTCTTTTGACGGGCTTTTGTTTTAATATTCAAATTTCTTGCCTTTTTGCAGCACTGGCATTGGTTATGTAAGCAGCACGATTGCGATCGCCTGGGCCATATGATGGATGCGTTGGCCACTAACAAACGGCATATTGCCTCTCCCCAAATCTACTGAGACTACGTTCGCTTGGTGGCCTTTTTTTCTTCTTTCTTTCATGATTTTTTTGGGAGTGTTTATGTTGATGCCCCAAGAGTCTATTTTACTTTACTGTATTTGAACCTTGTATTGGACGTAATGGTGGTTATTTATAAAGTTGCGCGAAAGCCTATTTTGAAAAATACAAGCAACTTAAATAAGTTTTTTTACGGGAACTTAAATAAGTTAGCCATCGCCGATCGCATGCATTGATTTGTTTTTTATGTGGTACATAATATTTGGTTATGGTGTCGATTTACTAAATTGGGCCGTCTATTTTCACTAGATAGTAAAAAAGCTAAATATACACTTGGCTATTTTTTTGCGAGGAAATTTCCGATCTATTCATCTTCAATCATGGCAGTACAACGAATACCAGAAATAATAGAAATTACATCCAGATCCGTAGGCCACCTAGCGACGACTACCAGCACTGAAGCGAGGCGAAGGCGCGCCGCCGTAGTGAGTGGTCATCTGTTTTTCTCTTTAGGGGGGGGGGGGGAGGGTCATATTTAGGGATTAAACTTTTTGGACCTTGATAAATGCCACAAATGTGGCACGAACACATGAAAACTCAAAACGTTTTTTATGGCAAATTTAGTGACACGAGAATAGCAAATTTAGTTGTCAAGCATGACAACTTCCTTCCGGATGGTGACGTGAAAATAGCAAATTTAGTTGTCAAGCATGGCAACTTCCTTTCGAATGGCAAGTTTTGATATATTTTTCTGGGTTTGTTTTTTCTTTTTGGATGGCAACTTTAGTTATAAAAAAGTTAGAATCAGAGTGCTTCATTCCACACGTTTGACACTTATCATTTGATAACTTTTTTGGTATCTGCTAGCTACTTCAAAGTTTTATATTGTGGGACGGAGGGAGTACTGCTTAGAGGTGCTCCTAGCATCCAGTCATTGGTGTGGCGCAAACCCATTCATGCAGATACAAAGTGAGTCCAGCCGCATACGTAATAGCTAGCAGCTCCATCTTAAATTTGTTAGGACAACTTCTCAAATTGCCATGAAACCTATACATATAAAAACGTTTAAGAAACATCACCTGATCCACAACACAAAGCTGATCGCTTCGATTAAGATAACCCTGATTCGACACATAACTGCTCTCACCGATCTGCAGTCGCCCTGAGGGCATTTGTCAGCTCTAGCAGCTTCCACAACTGCTATGATTCCCAAATAATTATGGGATGATCCACATCGATAATGATACTACATGTGTTATTAGCAAAAAGGAAAAAAAGAGCAGCCTGAACTCTGGATCGTGCTACGAACGACGTCATGATGGATCAGTTGATCACCGGGGCAATCATGGCAGCACCGATGCGCTCTGCCGCGACCAGCACCCCGCTGCCATCTTCAGAAATCAGAAGCATCCTCTGAATATCCCTGACACGACAGACCAAATCCAAATCGATAATTGAAGGGAGCCAGAAAGTGCCATGCCACAATGCCACTGGCCTCTGCCCACTGTTCAACATGGCTGCTGGTGCGATCCTCTGACGCCGTGGTACCCTGCTCGTCGGTGGTGGGGCGCCGCCGGGGCTGTGTCTAGTCCACCGCCGTGGTGATCGAACGACGGACCGGGCCTCGCGGGTGGAGCCATCGGGGGAAAAAGTACGTGCGGCTCGCTCGACTTTCAGGTCGCGCGCCCTGCTTCTTCACATGCTGGACCGTCTCGTGGATCCCTATCCCCGCCGCGGCCCGTGTCCTCTTCCCCCTGTCTGCGCGTGCACGCATCATGTCGCCATGACGATCGACGGATCCATCGGCCCTCTCGTTGTCCATCTCGCTTTTGCTCCCCGAGCCCGTGAGCTTTCCCGGTCGATCGACATCACGCGTCCGGGTCCGGCCCTTCCAGACCTACTACCTGCTACGAGTAGTAGCTAGACATGTAGCTTTTGCGGTGGCGTGGAAGCTGCGGTGAGAGCATGCTAGCTCGTCCGTCTGCTCATGGCACCATGATTGGCACCCAGTCACTGATCATTAGCTTAATTTTGATTCTGAATGCGCCGGGGAAGAAGGGGACAGCGTCGTGTACGTACGTACACGCTTTTCTCCCGAAAGCCGGAAAGCGGTCGAGCTACAGTATTTTCGTCCTCCTTTTTGCGAGAGGTTAGTTAATCCACTGTTTGAGTTTTGTATGACCCGATATCTTTTGTTGGAAACTTCGAGGAAGATTTTATTCGAAGCAAAGGTAGAGAGTTTTGCAGCATATGACTTGACAGTGCAGGGATTCAGGAGTGCGTGACACCGATGCCGCCCGCATTTGGAACGGCAAAACTAAACTAGTCTGGAACCCGGGATGCTTTTGCTCCGGGAAAGATCGATCGATCGGGGATGGATACAATACGACGCGGTTACACCTACCGTCGGCCATGCAAAAGTTGCAGTCGCGCAGACAAGAAGCATGCGTCCGTCCACCATGGCCGCTCGGTTCCAGAAGAAACCCGAGGCAGGTGAGGTCAACGTACGGACCCAACCCCAAAGAAGGAAATCACTATACTATAGTTGAGTAAAACAATGGGGCAAAACCAATAAACACAGCCCCTACCACCTGCTCAGAAACACATGGCTCAGCTTACGTTGTACATGCCCTCAGCCAGAAATACAGAATCGTCAGTTCAGTACGAGCATGGCGAGTAAACAAACAGGCCGGCCGCCTCTGTTCAGTGGTCACGGTCCTTTCCAGTCAGTTGATTAGTCAACGACCACACTTACTACAAAATACGCAGTGAGATCATCACCATCCATGAAACGAAGTATAACTAGCCATCTAATCCCCTCACGAACCACTGCCCTACACTCTAGCGTGACAGTGTCAACGTCGTATCGCTAACCGCTCGATCACCACCCAAATTTTGCAGAAGAAACGAAAAGTTGGTACGGATTAATACGCGCGTAGCCGGCCACTCGACGCACGACAGATGTATCGGGATGTACGTAAGCAGCGTACGGTTCTGGATCCGTATCGGGCGCGTATGACGCAACGGCCCGATCGCCCGTGACCAGGAAAAGGCGAGGCGATGGCCGCACCTGACACTATGCCCGAGCAGGGAGCGGGTTGGGCTCGGTCGAGTCGGCATTCATTTCGCGGCTCGTGGAAGTGGTTGGAGCCGCCGAAAAGACCCGGCACACCCGGGGGCCGCCCCGCCACCGCTGTCCATCCATCGCCCAATACATCCTCAAACTGTAGTGCCAGCGCCACGTTTCCATTCTTTTTTCCTTGCTTCTTCTTCTTCTCGTAGCAAACGTACGTGTTCCATACGGGCGGTGCATCAGAGCATCTACAGCCGGACATAGCAAATCCGGCACCTCAAACGCCCACGGACGCGACTGAGCACGTCCGCCTGCACTGAACGATTATGCAAATTTGACAATTTTTACCCGTGCACGAAATCAATTCACAAAATGAACTGTCCGTAAAAAAAATCACTGGGTTGACCTTTTTGGGTGGCGCCTGACACGAAGGCGTCACACCCTACGGTGCAACGCCTAGCTCTGGGGCGTTGCACATATGTCCCGCGTGGCAGCTCTAGGCCCGCACCCAGCAGTGCAGCGCCTCAGAGCTAGGCGCCACACATTAATGTGCAGCGCCTAGCCCTTAGGCGTTGCACTGTCTGTTACTAGTTGGCTGGCTGGCCCCCTCCCCCACTCCACGCCCACACACCCCAATCCCCCAAAGCATCCCCACCCGAGATTTGCCCCCTCTCCCCCTCTCAATTCCTTCTCCAAATCTTCCAAATTTGAAGATTTTGTCCGTGGATTTCAAACTCAATCCCTCCCTCAAGGTAATCTTCTCCGATCCCCTTGTTTTGATCCAAGAAATGTTAACAAAATGCTCATTTGTTGCTAGTTTGGGGAAACCCTAGTTTTTTGGGACAATTAGCTTTGTGCCCCTAGTTGTGTCCCCCTCGTCTGTTTTACCCCTAGTTTGAGAAAGTCACCGGTTCTTTCCACACCACTTTGGAATTCTTTTGTTTTTGCCCTTCCGTCACGGCTCCGCTTGGTCAGCGCCGTTTGACCACATACGACGCTCCGTTTTGGACCCTGCTTGCCCCCCTCTAGGATAGAACTCACTCGGGCCCATATCACTCTCATCCCCACTCTCTCCCGTTCCCCACTCTCTCCCCGTTCCCACTCTCACGAACCCTAGCTAGGAGGCGACCGCGGCGACAACTTTGACGATTGCGGTGCCCGCGGTGACTGCTGCAGATGGTGGACGACGGCGATGGCAGTGGTGCCACCTGCGGCGACCGCGGCCGCAAGGCAAGGATGGTGGACGACGGCGACGACAGCGGTGCCACCTGCGGCGTCCGCGGCCGCAAGGCAAGGATGGTGGACGACAGCGATGGCAGCGGTGCCACCTGCGGCGTCCGCGGCCGCAGGGCAAGGACACGGTCGCAGACAACATTAGGGTAAGTCCCCCCATCCCAGATCCGCTGTTTCTTCCTCCCCTAGATCCCAGATCTGTTGTTGTATGTTGATATCGTGCCCTGTTTGCATAGGATTGATCCGGCTAGAGCATTTAATATCAGTGTTAGAATGGAGACATGCACTTTAACTGCTGTTGGTACAGAAGGAAAAGAAACTGGCTTCACATTTCCATTAGTGGTGGACAATAACAGCACATTTGAGCAGTTTAGGGCAACAATATTTGCCAAATATCCATGGGGATTACATGATGTTGTTGAGCTAAGGTACTGGGATGTGTCGAAAGTTGCTTGGGTGCCTGTTCAGTCTGATAATGAGTTAGGTGCCATGTTTGCAAATAATGCACAAACCGTGTCATGCAATCTGGAAATCACTGTTATTCAGAGGCGTAGGCCCCCCTCCGGTTCAGAAAATAATTCAAACCCCACTGCTTCAAGGCCCTCTGGTTCTAAAGCACCTGCAAAACGTAGGACTAACACAAGGGGAACAAGTAGCAGTTGCAGGCCACCTACAACCCCAAGTGCAAATGCTCAGTCTGAGCATTCTTGCAGTAAAACCCAAGCTAAACCTAGCATACCAGTTGATCCTGTTGTGGAGGAAGCAGAACCTGATGCAGCACTTTTGTCTAATGAAGAAGATGAGAAACTTTATCCAGGCTATGGTCAGCACAACAATGAGGAAGATCATGTAGATGAGGAGTACATTCCTGCTGAATTCTCTGATACAGATGAAGATGAGAAGCATGAGGACCTGGACAATGGAGATTTTCAAGCTGAAGATGAGGACAGACCTGTCATGATGTATGACAGAGATAATCCCTCTATTGGGGAAGGTGTAGTTTTTCCTTCAGCAATTGACTGCAGAAATACAGTTGCAACTTTCTCAATTACCACTGAAACAGAGTACATCACTTTGAAAAGTGACCAAAGAAGGTTTACTGTAAAATGTGCCTCTGATAGATGTAAGTGGAGGCTGCATGCCTCTTTAATGAGGAGAAGCACATTATTTCAGGTACTAATGCATTTTCTGTTTTCCTTTCTATAATTATTGTTCAAAATTTATGTTTCATGTACTAATTGTTTGTTCTTTAACAGATTAAGGTCAATCCTTACCCTCACAACTGTCCAAGTGTTAACAGATCTCAGAGATTGAGGGCTGCAAAGAGAAGATGGATAGCAGATGCTTCTATGGCTTGGATTAGAAAAAAATCCAGGGATAGGTCCAAGGGAAATTCAACACTGGTTGACAAAGAAGTATGGAGTGGAGGTGCCATATAGAAGGTGTTATTTTGGTAAAGAGATGGCACTAGACAAGATGTTTGGCAAGTACACTGATAGTTTCAATCTGATTTATTCTTTCAAGGCTGAAGTTGAGAGAACATCACCAGGCAGTGTAGTTGAAATTGACAAGCACACTGTGGAATACTCATTGAGAGGAAAGAAACTGCACAAGGAGTGTTTCAGAAGAGTGTTTGTGTGCTTCAAGGCATGTCAGACAGGTTTCTTGGAGGGGTGCAGGCCTTACCTTGCTATGGATGCAACAACACTGACTGGTAGGTACAGGGGCCAGCTTGTTTCTGCTTGTGCCCTTGATGCACACAATTGATTATTTCCAGTTGCCCATGGTGTCATAGAAGCAGAGTCAAATGAGAGCTGGACTTGGTTCTTCCAACAACTGAAGAAAGTAATAGGACATCCAGAAGGTTTAGTCATACATACTGATGCATGCAAAGGATTGGAGACAGATGTTGATGATGTATATGCTGGGGTGGATCAAGAAATACAAGGGGCTTCACATAGTTGACTTGTGTGACAAGATCAAGCAGTACATTATGCAAAAATTTGATATAAGGAACAGGATTGTCATTGATCATTTTGAAGGCCATCTCATTGTTCCATCTGTGATGAAGGCCTTAATGGCAAAAACAAAAGGTTTAGAGATGAGTTTGATTAGCAGAAGCCCAACAGAGGCTGAAGTTACTGCTACTGACAGAGAAAAAAGAGAATGGAGGTACCCTGTTGACTTACAAAAGTGGCTTGTAGTTGCAGACAATGGCAAGTAACTGGTAAGCCATGTATCCATGCTCTGTTCTTTGTCACTTCTCTTAGAGGTGAAGCCAGTGGAATAGATCAGTATGTGCACAAGTTTTATTTTGTTTAGAAATTCATAGCTACTTATGCTGACAACCTTCCAGCTTTGGAAGGGAAGCAACAGTGGGAAATTGTGAATCCAGGATTTAAACTTTCTGCTCCAGTTCAAAACAGAGCACCTGGCAGGCCGAGGAAAACTAGAATTAGGTCCAGTAGTGAAGGAAAAGGACTAGGTCCTAGGAGGAAAAAATGTGGCAGGTGAGGGAGTCCTGGACTAGGGGGTGTCCGGATAGCCGAACTATCATTATCGGCCGGACTCCAAGACTATGAAGATACAAGATTGAAGACTTCGTCCCGTGTCCGGATGGGACTTTCCTTGGCGTGGAAGGCAAGCTTGGCGATATGGATATGTAGATCTCCTACCATTGTAACCGACTCTGTGTAACCCTAGCCCTCTCCGGTGTCTATATAAACCGGATGGTTTTAGTCCGTAGGACAGAAGAACAATCATACTATAGGCTAGCTTCTAGGGTTTAGCCTGCTTGATCTCGTGGTAGATCTACTCTTGTAATACCCACATCATCAATATCAATCAAGCAGGACGTAGGGTTTTACCTCCATCAAGAGGGCCCGAACCTGGGTAAAACATCATGTCCCTTATCTCCTGTTACCATCCGCCTAGACGCACAGTTCGGGACCCCCTACCCGAGATCCGTCGGTTTTGACACCGACATTGGTGCTTTCATTGAGAGTTCCTCTGTGTCATCACCGATAGGCTCGATGGCTCCTTCGATCATCAACAACGACGCGGTCCAGGGTGAGACTTTTCTCCCCGGACAGATCTTCGTATTCGGCGGCTTTGCACTGCCGGCCAACTCGTTTGGCCATCTGGAGCAGATCGAAAGCTACGCCCCTGGCTGTCAGGTCAGATTTGGAAGTCTGAACTTCATGGCTGACATCCGCGGAGACTTGCTCTTCGATGGATTCGAGCCACAGCCAAGCGCGCTGCACTGTCACGATGGGCATGATCTAGCTCTGCTGCCGGACAGTGCCCTGGAGGCCGCACATGAGTCCGCTCCGACCCTCGATTCGGAGCCGGCTGTGCAGATCGAGGACGGGTGGTTAGACACCACCTCGGGGGCTGCAACCTCTACGGCGATAGAGCCGAATACTGACCTTGTCTCTTGTGAAGCTCATGACTCCGAGGTGCCGGACTCCTTGCCGGACTCCGAACCTCCCGCGCCCCCTCCAATCGAATCCGATTGGGCGCCGATCATGGAGTTCACCGCTGCGGACATCTTTCAGCACTCACCTTTCGGCGACATCCTGAGTTCGCTAAAGTATCTCTCGTTATCAGGAGAGCCCTGGCCGGACTACGGTCAGGACGGTTGGGATGCGGACGACGAAGAAATTCAAAGCTCACCCACCACCCACTTAGTAGCCACTGTCGATGATCTAACCGACATGCTAGACTTCGACTCCGAAGACATCAACGGTATGGACGACGATGCCGGAGACGACCAAGAACCAGCGCCTACTGGGCACTGGAAAGCCACCTCGTCATATGACATATACATGGTGGATATCCCAAAGGATGGGAATGGCGAGGGAACAGCGAAGGAAGACCCCTCCAAGAAACAGCCCAAGCGCCGGCGTCAGCGGTGCCGCTCTAAATCCCGCCACAGCAAGAATGGAGATTCCGGCACCGGAGATAACAATACCCCAGACAGTGCCGAAGACAACCCCCTCCAGCAAAATTCAGCGCAGGAGGACGGAGAAGCCAGCCCTCATGAGAGAGCGGCAGACGAAGAGGTAGAGGATGATAATTACATGCCTCCCTCCGGAGACGAGGCAAGCCTCGACGACGACGAATTTGTCGTGCCTGAGGATCCCGTCGAACAAGAGCGTTTTAAACACAGGCTTATGGCCACGGCAAACAGCCTCAAGAAAAAGTAGCAACATCTTAGAGCTGATTAAGATCTGCTAGCCGACAGATGGACTGAAGTCCTTGCGGCCGAAGAGTATGAGCTCGAACGCCCCTCCAAAAGCTACCCCAAACGCAAGTTGCTCCCCCGATTAGAGGAGGAGGCATATAAACCTGCATCACCAGAGCACAATACGGCTGACCGACCACCTCGTGGCCGCGACAGAGAGGCCTCTAGGCCCTCCACTAGAACCGTACCCCGGCATCGCTCGAAAAGCACAAGGCCACAGGGGAACGCTCCGGACTTGCGAAATGTATTGGAGGATAAGGCAAGACAATCAAGATCGATCTACGGATCGCATGGGCGCCCCATGATACGTGACGACAACCGTCGCCCCGGACACAGCAAGTCCGGCCGGGCCGAACACAGTAGACAAAGCTCGTTGGAGCTCCGTCGTGATATAGCCCAATACAGAGGCGCTGCACACCCACTATGCTTCACAGATGAAGTAATGGATCATCAAATCCCCGAAGGGTTTAAACCCGTGAATATTGAATCCTATGATGGCACAACAGACCCCGCGGTTTGGATCGAAGACTATCTCCTTCATATCCACATGGCCCGCGGTGACGATCTCCACGCCATCAAATACCTCCCACTCAAGCTTAAAGGACCAGCTCGGCATTGGCTTAACAGCTTGCCAGCAGAATCAATTGGGTGTTGGGAGGACCTGGAAGCCGCATTCCTTGATAACTTCCAGGGCACGTATGTGCGACTACCAGACGCTGACGACCTAAGCCACATAATTCAGCAGCCAGACGAATCGGCCAGACAATTCTGGACACGGTTCTTAACTAAGAAAAATCAAATCGTCGACTGTCCGGATGCGGAGGCCCTCGCGGCCTTCAAACATAACATCCGCAATGAGTGGCTTGCCCGGCACCTGGGACAGGAAAAGACGAAATCCATGACAGCCCTCACATAACTAATGACCCGCTTCTGCGCGGGAGAGGACAACTGGCTAGCCCGCAACAACAACCTCAGCAAAAATTCTGGCAGTCCGGATACCAAGGACCGCAATGGCAGGTCGCATCGCAACAAGAACAAACGCCGCATTAACGGCGAGAATAATGAGGATACGACAGTCAATGTCAGATTTAGAGGCTCCAAACCCGGTCAGCGGAAAAAGCCATTCAAAAGAACTACTCCGGGTCCGTCCAATTTGGACCGAATACTCGATCGCTCGTGCCAGATACACGGCATCCCCGAAAATCCAGCCAACCACACCAACAGGGACTATTGGGTATTCAAGCAGGCAGGCAAGCTAATTGCCGAAAACAATGGCAAGGGGCTGCATAGCGATGACGAAGAAGAGACCCAACCGCCGAACAATAGAGGACAGAAGGGTCCCCCCCACAAGTGCAGACGGTGAACATGATATACGCAACCCACATATCCAAGAGGGAGCGGAAGCGTGCACTCAGGGACGTATACGCGATGGAGCCAGTCGCCCCGAAGTTCAACCCATGGTCATCCTGCCGATCACTTTTGATCGAAGGGACCACCCCACCAGCATCCGCCACGGCGGATTCGCCGCATTGGTTTTAGACCCAATCGTCGATGGATTTCACCTCACCAGAGTTCTGATGGACGGCGGCAGCAGCCTGAACCTGCTTTAACAGGACACAGTGCGCAAGATGGGCATAGACCCCTCAAGGATTAAACCCACAAAGACGACCTTCAAAGGAGTCATACCAGGTGTAGAGGCCAATTGTACGGGCTTAGTTACACTGGAAGTGGTCTTCGGATCCCCGAATAACTTCCGAAGCGAGGAGTTAATCTTCGACATAGTTCCGTTCCGCAGCGACTATCATGCTCTGCTCGGACGGACCGCGTTTGCAAAGTTCAACGCGGTGCCGCACTACGCATACCTCAAGCTCAAGATGCCAGGCCCTCGAGGAGTCATCACGGTCAACGGAAACACCGAATGCTCCCTCCGAACGGAGGAACATACAGCGGCTTTCGCGACAGAAGTACAATGCAGCCTCTTAAGGCAATTCTCGAGTCCGGCCGTTAAGCGACCGGACACGGCTAAATGCGCCCGGAGTCACCTACAACAAGACCACCTGGCACGTCCCGAGCACACGTAGCAATGCGGCCCCAACCCCAGCCCTCGCAAGATTGCAAGAATGGTCCTTCGCGTACATCATTACGCTCTGGAGATACCATGGGCATAGGGGGAGGGGCACGACCACGACAGGCCCAGAATGCGGCTTAACCACACTAGGGGCTCCCAAGTGCGTCATTCTTTTTTTACTCTTTTTCTTTCTTACCCACAGGACTCCGTTCACCAGAGGCCCTGTCCGGCAGTAGACCGGCCGAACTCACGATGCAACAACCAGGGAAGGAGAAAGGCTACGACGAATATCCAGGTGGTCTCCATTACGAGCATTAAATCTGTTTTATACACCATCCCGCAGCCTACCCCTGGAGGGGGACATGTTTAATAGTCCCATCCCTTGCTTACCGCACTATTTGTATCGTTCTGCATTCATGGCAGTATTTCTTGAATAAACAATGCATCACCCTTTTGCTTATAATTGCATTCCTTTCTTATATATGTTCATTTATGACATGTAGCATCCGTACACTTTGGTACGGCTAAATACACCAGGGGCTTAAGTTCCCCACATTATGGTGTGATAAGTCCGAACACTTTCACAAGTGCGGCACCCCGAACTTATAGCATTATATGCATCGGCTCCGAATCATGTCTTGGGTCAATAGTTGGGTTTGCCCGGCTCCCATGTTTTGGTACCTTACGTTCCATTGTATCGGCTAAGGTAGCACTGGGAGAACCACTGTGATTGCGCCCTAGTTGAGCTGGGCGAGCGCCTCAGTGGAGAAAGCTAAAACTGACCATCATGATGAGGCGAGAGCCGGTCGCTGTTCAAGAGGTTTTTTTGAGTCCTTAAAGACTTATACCGCTTAGAGCGAGGAACCAGCTTTGTCCGGCCCAGGCGTGGAAAGCGCCCCGAATTCGGCCTTCCCAACACTAGGGGCTTCGCCGAAATTTAAAATTATAGAATTCTATGGCTAAGTGAGAGTGTTCAAGCATTATAAGTCCGGTTACCTCGTTCGTTGTGTTGAGCGCCTCCCTAGATGGACCCAAATATGGGAACAAGAGTGCTCAAATTTATCCCGAACACCCCAGCACTCGTGGCATGGGGGCTGAAGCCGACGACTTGCCATCTCTCAGATTTGATAAACAACCGCACAGAAGGTAATATTTTAAATCAACAAGCGTTGCTTAGCGCATATGAACAAAGTTTTCAGCGCACAGGATAACAAAGTGCGAGTCTACTCAAATATTACATCTTTGGAGCACTCACCCGCAATAGTGCGGGCACCCTTCAGGACACTCTTATAATACATCTCGGGCGTGTGATTCTCCTTGCCCGGCGGTGGCGCGTCCATCACAAGCTTCTCAGCATCCATCTTGCCCCAGTGCACCTTAGCACGGGCAAGGGCCCGATGGGCACCTTCAATACAGGCGGATTGCTTGATGACTTCAACCCATGGACAAGCATCCACCAGCCGCCGCACCAGGCCGAAGTAGCTCCCAGGCATGGCCTCCTTGGGCCACAGCCGAACGATGAGGCCCTTCATGGCCTATTCGGCCACCTTGTGGAGCTCGACCAGCTGCTTCAGCTGGTCGCTAAGGGGCATCGGATGTCCGGCCTCAGCATACTGAGACCAGAAGACCTTCTCCGTCGAGCTCCCCTCCTCGGCCCTGTAGAAAGCGGCAGCATCAGACACGCTGCGGGGCAGATCTGCGAACGCTCCTGGAGAGCTCCGAATTCGGGTAAGTAACAGGTAATTAACATTCACATGCTTGCTTTGCATGAAAAATGCCTTACCCGCCGCTATTTTCTTCAATGCCTCGATTTCCTGAAGGGCCTTGTGGGCTTCGGCCTTAGCAGCTTTGGCACTCTCAAGATCCGATGCAAGCTCGGACTCTCGAGTCTTCGAGTCGCGCTCCAAACTCTCATGCTTTTCCATGAGAGCCTGGAGCTCTTGCTGTACCTCCGCCACCCGCGCCTCCTGCTTCTCTCGCCCAGCATGCTCCATGGCCGCATTACGTTCGGCCGCGGACACCGCCTCCTTCAGTGTCGCCACCTCGTTCGTGGCCCCTGAGGTATCCACGTTATCCTTGTCATTTCTCTTGCAACCAAATCCTTTTCTGTAAGGTACAACTTTAATAAGGCGTTACTCACCTTCTTGGTCCTCGAGCTGCTTCTTGGCACGGCCGAGCTCGTTCTCGGACCGCTCGAGGTTTTGCTTCAAAGCATCAACCTCCGCAGTCAGTGCGGCAGAGGTCAGCAGTGCAGCCTGCAATCCCATATTGACATATTTTTTAAGACTCCTGCGTATATCTTTTTAGATCCTCAGTCCGGCTTTTCTTTCCGAACACCGAACCGAGCATCAGGGGCTACTTTCTATGCGGTACTATTTTACATATATTAATTTTCTTACCTCAAAGCCTATTAGAAGGCTGTTGCAGGCTTCGGTCAGCCCGCTTTTGGTGAGCTGGACCTTCTGAATCACTACACTCATGACAGTGCGGTGTTCTTCCTCGATGGAAGCGCCGTTGAGCGCCTCCAGCAAGTTATCCGGCGCCTCCGGTTGGATAGAGGCCGCTGGCATCACGGTCTTGCCCTTCTTACGAAGGGGCCGCCTGGCGGACTCCGGAACCACTGCAGGTTCCGGTGCAGAGTCCGGTACGAAGTCTGAGAGGTTGCCTTGTGGCACCTCTGGGTCCTCCTCCTCCGGGTGGGTCCCTCTCTGGGACCCTACCTCGGCGTCGTCGGCGTCACGGGGGGAGGAGGCGGTTGGAAGTGAAGTACTATTCACATCCGACGTGCCCAAGGACCCGCTCGACGAAGCGGGAAGATCGTCCTTGGGCGGACTGCAGGGTTGTATGCGGCATTAGAAAGACACCATGTGGCGAAAAGAAAAATCATGAAGTTGTTCGGGAGTCCGGATACTTACGATCTCGCCAGGGGCTTGACCCTTGAAGGCCAATCCTCGTCGTCGTCACCGGCGTTGGCGGAACAGTCCGGGGGAAGAGTCCTTCCCTTCTTGGACCCTTCGGCCTCCCTCGTTGGGGAGGCCTTCCTTTTCTTCCCTCCCCCCACTGGGGGAGAGGCATCTTTCTTCTCCTCCTCGTCCTCGTGGGAGGAGTCCGCCTCGGAGTCATCGGACACCTGAAAACGGGAACTCTTTCGAGTGCCCGTGTCCTTCTTCTTGGCCTTCTTCTCCGGCACCACGTGGGGTGCCGGAACCAGCAGCCCCGCTAAGCGGGCATCCGCTGGGTCTTCTGGCAAAGGGGCCGGACAGTTAGTCTGCTCGGCCTTCTTCAGCCAGTCCTGTCAAAGGAGAGGGAGTTTAGATCCCACATAGAGTCAAACTATGGAAAACAACTGTCCCGTAAAGGGTAGAATCGCTTACCTTGCTAGCCTGGCGCTGCGAGCTGAATCCGCGATCTTCGGTAGCGGATGCGGGAGCCTCGGCGCCCTTAAACAGCACCTTCCATACATCTTCGTACTTAGTGTCGAAGAGCCCGCTCAAGGTTCGGTGCTGGGCCGGATCAAACTCCCACAATTTGAAGGCCCGTTGTTGGCACGGGAGAATCCGGCGGATGAGCATGACCTGGACTATGTTGACAAGCTTGAGCTTCTTGTTCACTAGCTTTTGGATGCAGGCTTGGAGTCCGGTCAGCTCCTCCGAATCGCCCCAGGTCAGGCCACTCTCTTTCCAAGAGGTGAGCCGTGTGGGGATGCCAGATCTGAATTCGGGGGCCGCTGCCCATTTAGGGTCACGCGGCTCGGTGATGTAGAACCACCCCGATTGCCACCCCTTGATGGTTTCCATGAAGGCGCCCTCGAGCCAAGTAACATTGGGCATCTTGCCCACCATGGCGCCTCCGCACTCCGCTTGGCTGCCCTTCACAACCTTCGGCTTGACATTGAAGGTCTTGAGCCACAAGCCGAAGTGGGGCTGGATGCAGAGGAAGGCCTCACACACGACGATAAACGCCGAGATGTTGAGGATGAAATTCGGGGCCAGATCATGGAAATCCAGGCCGTAGTAGAACATGAGCCCCCGGACAAAGGGGTGAAGTGGGAAGCCCAGTCCACGGAGGAAATGGGGAAGCAATACCACCCTCTCATGGGGCCTGGGGGTGGGGATGGGCTGCCCCTCATTGGGGAGCCGGTGCGCGATGTTGCTGGACAGATATCCGGCGCTGCGCAGCTTCTTGATGTGCCCCTCCGTACGGAGGAGGCCATCCACTTGCCTCCCGCTCCGGACATAGTTGGAGAAGGTTGAGGTGAGATGTGCGGACTTGGGCGCTGGAGCTCGAGTGCGCAGAGATGGATAAGCAAAGGAGGAAGAAGGCGCAGGTAAAAAGGTGGATCCTTATCCCCTTATATATGGGCGGACGAAACTATGCGTCCCCACCGGCCTGGTAAAACTCGCTTTTCTCCCAAGCGCCGCAATCAATGGCGTGGTTGGGTTACCCACGTCCGTATTGATGGGAATCCTGGAATAAGGGGAACACGATCTCTGCTTCGACAAGACATGCCAAGGAAACCGCTTCGCTAAACGCGCTGAGGTAGTATAATAAAAACGATTCAAGTAAAGGCTTGGTTCTGGTGTGACATCACGCCACGAAATACGTCAGCAGATTGAACTTGTGTAAATATTATTCTCTCTACAGTGGAATGTGGAATTTATTTTGCAGAGTCGGACACTATCCTGGTGTTCACAATCTTCTATAAATTATTCGGAGGAGGAACCCGCCTTGCAATGCCGAAGACAATATGCACGCCGGACTCGTCGTCATTGAAGCCTGGTTCAGGGGCTACTGAGGGAGTCCTGGACTAGGGGGTGTCCGGATAGCCGAACTATCATTATCGGTCGGACTCCAAGACTATGAAGATACAAGATTGAAGACTTCGTCCCGTGTCCGGATGGGACTTTCTTTGGCGTGGAAGGCAAGCTTGGCGATACGGATATGTAGATATCCTACCATTGTAACCGACTCTGTGTAACCCTAGCCCTCTCCGGTGTCTATATAAACCGGATGGTTTTAGTCCGTAGGACAGAAGAACAATCATACCATAGGCTAGCTTCTAGGGTTTAGCCTCCTTGATCTCGTGGTAGATCTACTCTTGTAATACCCACATCATCAATATCAATCAAGCAGGACGTAGGGTTTTACCTCCATCAAGAGGGCCCGAACCTGGGTAAAATATCGTGTCCCTTGTCTCCTGTTACCATCCGCCTAGACGCACAGTTCGGGACCCCCTACCCGAGATTCGCCGGTTTTGACACCGACAGCAGGTGTGGAGGACGAGGACACCATGCCAACAAATGCAAAAATTCAGTTGATGCAGCCTTTGGTGAAGATGAACATTGGGGAGCTGAGAATGCAGAAGAGCCAGCAGTGCAACCTATAGAGCCAGCAGTAGATGATGGAACAGATGCAGAAGATCCACCACAAGAGCAACCTATAGAGCCAACACCAACATCTACACAAGCTACTATAATCAGGTGATGTTTTGTGTATGTTTGTGTATATATGTTTGTTTTCATGCACTATCATATGAAATGTGACATGCTTGCACTTTTCACAGCCCAAGAAAGAATTATAAGAAGGCATCAGATAGAGGAGCTTCTCCAGCTAAGAAGCAGACAACAACAATTGAAGTTCCTGGTGTGCTAGCCCCCAACCCAGCAAAGAACACCAGGAGCAAAACAAGGCTAGCCCCCAATCCAGCTGAGAACACCAGGAGCAAAAAACTCAAGTTTTAGTTCTTCATTTGCACTTGCTGGTGACTATTTGCGATGCCTGTATGTTGAACTAGTATTTTCACTTGCTGTTGAACTACTGTTTGAGATGTCATGATGTTGAACAAGTATTTTCACTTTTTGTTGAACTACTGTTTGGGATGCTGGCTATATCATGCTTTAATTTGAAGTTGTTTGAGTTGTTTGATCATATGTGATGCTTGCTATGTCATGCTTTAATTTGAAGTTGTTTGCCAATTTGGTCATATGAACCAAATTGTCGTCGACGGCGACAATTTGGTCATCTGCCAATATGAACCAAACTGCAAAAATTTAGAACACCAAATAGCATTACATGAAGATTGGTACATTACAAAGTTCATCCATATCCTGCACTACAACAACAATAAACATACTTGCTTCACTTAGTGGCTTCATTCTGTGATAACACTGATAAAGCCACAACTACAACACATACAACAATTCCACTAAACAACACTGCCCAAACATTGAGCATCTCATCTCTCTCCTTCAGTTTCTTGTTCAAAGCACGGTTCTTCTTTGACAGCTCCATATTTTCCCTCTGCATTTTGTGAGACTTGATCCAGTTGTGTTCAATCTCTGCATGTAGATCTTCAAATGCAAGGGCCACACGCAGTGGAGGAGGAGGGTTAACCCAAACCACCCACTTGCACTCATCTGGCAACTAATTAGATGAACAAAATTAGAAATTTCAAAATAACAACAACCTCCCAAATTGACAATGAAATTGACAAGCAACTACTTACATTAAGAGGGCAACCCAAAAATTGTCGGCCCGTGCTAGCCCCTCTCCAAGCCACCCGACGAGCAGGAACTAGGCCATGTCCAGGGCAACGGTGCTTAGATCTGGGCTCCAAGCCGGAAAATGATTCATCTGGGTGATGGTACTCCGAGACGAGCTCCACAATCCCCATCCCATCGATCTAAATCAGAAGAAGAGCAAAAAAAAATCCCCAAATCAGAGAAACCCTAGAATGAGGGGGTCAAATGGTTGAAACCCTAGAAAATCCCCAAATCCCCACGGAGTGCTCCACTTACCTCTGCGGCAGTAGAACCAGCCGCCGTCGAGGAGTTTGACGATGGGAAGCTTGTCGTCCGCATCTTCTCCTCTCGCTCGGGCCTCTCCCACGGAGGCTTTCGATCCCGTTCTTCACGAGCTCTCCCACTCTCTGTTTGTTTCTGCACGTGAGCTCGAGGAGGGCGAAGGGGTATCTGGGCTGGGGACACAAGGGCAAAAATGTCCAAAACAGAGCATCGTATGTGGTCAAACGGCGCTGACCAAGCGGAGCCGTGACGGAAGGGCAAAAACAAAAGAATTCCAAAGTGGTGTGGACAGAACCGGCGACTTTCTCAAACTAGGGGTAAAACAGACGAGGGGGACACAACTAGGGGCATAAATCCAATTGTCCCTAGTTTTCTTACGGATCTAGAGATTTCTATGGAGATGTGAGATGTTTGTTTGCCAATTTCCTATGATTAGGCTTGTTAGTATGTTAGGGTTATTCTTATGGGTGTTCTTATGTTGGTGCTAGGGTTAGGCTTGTTAGTATGTTAGGGTTAAGGTTATGGGTGTTGTTATGTTGGGGCAAGGGTTAGGGTTATTGTTTCATATATATGTTAGGGTTTGTATTCCATGTTAATCCTTGAATTAGTACTCATGGAAGAAATGTTACATTTTGTTTTTTGAATGCTTATAGGGATGGGAAGAACATGTGTGTTTGTTCATCATGGGGACAAAGATGCTTTCTTGAAAGGCAATATTGAACCGGACCCGGACGAGCTTGAGATGGTGTTTGATGATAGTCCTAGCTATGCGGAGCTCTTGGAACAAGTGGGGAAAGATTTGAATTGGATGGACCCTAGTGATATCGTTGAGTTGGAGGGAAGGCACAATGTTGGTTTTGGAATGCACATCCGTTGGAAGACAATGCATGTCAACTCAGAGCAATGTTGGGTTGCATACAAGGAGACGGTGGCCGAATCACTAGACAAGGCTCTTGATTTATTTGCAACGAAGAAGGTTGATTCAAGTTTGCATTTGGACTTGAACCGGAACCCCTCCCTTTTGGTTGCTAGTAGCCCCCCACCCTTGAACCGAGATGAAATAGTTGAACTCTTTTGACCCAAGAAGTGAGGCCAACATTGAGCCCATTTCCAAGCAACCAAAATGAAGCTTTGTAAGAGGAGAATGATGGGTATGCGGACGATGACAATGAAGTTGATCTCCATGACAACAATGTGGGTGATCTCGACAAATATTATTTGCAAGAGATAATGGACCATTCCATCCCTTATTCCCGTGGTTGTGCATCGGATTCGGATGACGAAGGTCCCGATGAACAAGTTGATGAGGAGGGGTTCACAGTGAAGGAGGCCGATGCTTTCGAGAAGGTATTTGGACGGGATCATCGGACTACATTGTTCAAGGATGTTAGTCTCGCAGATGAAGTCATGGTAGATGGTGGCCAAGGTATATCTCTTGGGGTTAGGCCAAGATCTCACTGTGATTTGGAAGACGGCAAGAACAGGATTGCTCGCGGGTCTAAGTTCGAAACCTTCTTGGAATTGAAGATGTGTCTCGACAACTACTCAGTTACGCATTATCGTCCACACAAGGTGGTGAACTCGGACGTCAATGTGCGCTACACGGTTGCATGTGCATGTGAAGATGAAAAATGTTCGTGGATTGTGCGTGCAAGACCATTGAAAGGAGGTCCCAACATGGTGAGTTGTGTGCCAACTCACATGTGCCGAGGCAAAAGGGTGGATGGGAAGGTTGTGTCCCAAGACCACAGACAACTCACGTCCGAGTTCATTGCTTACATGCTCTTCAACTCAATATCTGATACGGGCACGACGGAGGAGGTGAAGCCCAATTTCAGGACTCCACCAAGCTAGGCATGTCATTGTTATTTTTAATAATTAGATTTTTAATAATTGTGGCTTGGTTTTGGGCCTGTCCAACCAAGTCAGGTCGATGCCCATTAGGTTGGGCGCCTCACCCCTCTATATAAGGAGCTGGGGCGCATTAGGTTTATGGAGTTCAGAATTTTAGTGTAAAACTATCGAGTTGTTTCTTGGTGAAGCATCCCTCCGGGGACGACGATGCCGTTTATCTAATAAAGATTGCTGCGGAGATTCTTGTGTTCATCAAGGATTATCGTGCTTTGGCTTGAGGCGTGGTGATCTTCATTACGTTGCTTGCTGGATTTGTTTCCTCATCTTCAGGTTACGTGGATTACTCCCGTGATTAGAAGTTTTTCTATTTGATTGTCTTGCGGTGAAAGATCGGGCAAAAACTATAGGATCATCACGTTGATCCTTATCAAGTGGTATCAGATTATTGGGTTTATCACCGCGAGTTCATACTGCTGAGATTGATTGTTGCCATGAGTCTATTCTGTGGAGAGCAAGGAAATCACACTGATCACGCTGCAAGCTGTTGTTAGGCGACGAGATTAGTGGTCGCAAATTTGCGAGCATACTGATTCGATCTGCGTCTTGGTGGGGAGTTTGTCTTTGAGTCATCAAGTTGATCAGGCGTCGGTGCCTTCAATTTTCCGTGCAATCTCGGCGAGTTGTTTTCGCTTAATCTCAGTTTGGTCGCTCGGATAGATAGGGCACATTATCTAACTCCGAATTTTCAGGAAGCAGAGTGATTCCATTGCTGGCCGATACGGAATAGAGGAGGGAGTATATTGAAAACAAAAGGAAAGAAACTAGGAGGATTTGCAATTTAGAGTTTTCTTCGGATCCAGCTTTTGGTGGAACTTTGCCTGGCAAAAAAAAGAAGAGCATAGTCCTATTGTTGTACATGTGATACGCGACTTTTCAATCCTAGTTTGGTGCAACTTTTTGCGTGACAAGAAAAAGGAACGGCGCAGCTGGGTTTGTGCACGGGTCGGCAAAGAAAAACAAAAGTCCAATCGGTTGAGCTGTAGCGCCATGTACTTGGAGATATTCCCGGACCGGACTCGTTCTAAATATCAGATCGATAGTTTCCTTTCGCAACTTCAAAGAAAAAAAACATAGACAAAAAAATATCAAATTGGAAGATGTCTCCCGCATGGTTTTCTCGGCTGGATGAGAAGTCTAAGGATCATGCTCGGACTAAGATAGCTGATATACAAAAGATCCTTAAAGAGATGCAGATGGAATTTAAAAAAATCCATTAGAGTTTTTCCCGCGCATACCGTGCAGCCTTCCGCGAAGGTAATTTCCAAGGACACATCAGTGGTTCAGATAGATGATGTCAACGAGGTAGCAACAACACAGACTGGTTCTAAAGAGGACAAGGCTGATGTTGACACAATTTTGGTGGACAATGTTGAACCATTGAGTGGGCTGAATATGCAACTCAAGAGGGTACATGTCGGTGTCAAAACCGGCGGATCTCGGGTAGGGGGTCCCAAGCAGTGCGTCTTAGGATCAATGGTAACATGAGACAAGGGACACGATGTTTTACCCAGGTTCGGGCCCTCTCGATGGAGGTAAAACCCTACGTCATGCTTGATTAATATTGATAATGTGGGTATTACAAGAGTGGATCTACCACGAGATCAAGGAGGCTAAACCCTAGAAGCTAGCCTATGATATGATTGTTGTTGTATATGTCTATTGACTAGCCTGGCCCCGGTTTATATAATGCACCAGAGGCCTAGGATAACAAGAGTCCTAGCCGAATACGCCGGTGGGGGAGGAGTCCTTGTCTTGATCGCCAAGTCTTGTTGATTCTTCCTTGTATGCGGCAGCTGTCCGGACTGGCCCATGAGTATACGGCCATGGGGGTCCTCGGCCCAATCCAACTGATCGGGAGACGACGCGTTGAGTACCCCCTAGTCCAGGACACCGTCAGTAGCCCCCTGAACCGGTCTTCAAGTTAGGGACGCTCCTCGATTCTTCCGAACTGTTCTTCATCTTTGGTTGCCGGTCTTGAAAACTGGTTCAACAAATCTTCTCATCTTCTATCTTGAGGATCGCCGAAATGCATTCGACGAGTTTACGCGTTGGGTATCCGAGGAGCCCTTTTAAGTTTACGGCCTTTATCAATGCCTTGTTATTTTTATGCCATGCCTCGGGTTTGAAGTTGTTCCTGGGTGGCGACGTCCTCTTGCGTCCGAGCTCCAACGCCGGACTGCATTCGAGGTATCTTTTGCAGCCGACCACCAATGCCGGACTGGTTCCCAGCTCTAACACCGGACTATGTATCCGAGCTCCAACGCCAGACGGTATCCGAGCTCCAACGCCGGACTATGTATCCGAGCTCCAATGCTGGACTGTATCCAAGGTGTCGTAAATCACCTTGGTTGAAAGAAGTCTGAAGGAGTTTAGCCGAGCTTAATGCCGGAAGTGCCCTCTATGGAGCCAGCCACTAGCGCCCGAGCTTTACGCCGGACTGCTTCTGAGGTGGTGCACCACCCCGAATGTGGGCCGATTTTTGTCAATATTTTTGATTGGTGCCAGTAGACCTCAAGGTGGGTATCGGTCTAAAACCCGAGATGCACATGAAGGATGACATAAGACCGCTGATCCCCGTAGCCGCTGAGACTCAGGTTGATTTGCAAAATCGGTCTGAGGATCAAGTCCTAGCTCGGCAGAATACTTCGGGACACAAAAAGCGGTGTGCTCAGTCCTCGAGACTCAGGTTGGGTGCGGCCGACCAACCTGAGGATCAAAATCTCCTCGGAAACTGTATTGCACTTAAAATTTTCTGCATAGAACAGGCAATGCAGTAGCCCCCGAGACACTGGTCGGGTGGCAACACCAGATCAGGGGATCGATGTGCCCCTTTAATATTTGTAAATAATAAGCCCGAAGCCCAGTAGCCCCCGAGCCTTAATGCAGGCACAGGAGGCCGAATTAAGGATCGATATCCATAGTAAAATCACAAATTATGTGTAATGACTCTATGTATCCAAGTACTTTACATCATTAATGCTCGGATCCGCATTGTACAAAACTTCATTGACCGACCATCGGCTTCCACCTCCTCGGCCAATAGCCGAGGAGTGCTTGTCCTACTTTATAAAGCCATTAGGAGGGCAAAGATTTACAACAAACAAGGCAATCTGGCCATACGGTTTTATAAACAAAGGTATGCGGAGAGACATGTTATATTACTATTTAACAGAAGAAATGTCTTCCAAAGAAAATAGTCCTGCTATCGGTTCCTTTCTTTGGGTTGTCATGCTAAGCACGATCATGAAACCTCAGCCCCAATGTAAGAGCAAAATATCGAGGATTTAGTTTGGGAGGTCAGTTAATAGCCCCCGGTAGTGTTCGGCGACAGTCGAGGTCAAGCCGTAAACACTTCGGCCATTGTTATGAATGGTCCGTCGTTTAAGGCCGTCATCGGATCGCCGACTAGTTTACGCTTATTGTGATAGTCAGTTTTCGGCTTTCTCCACTGAGGTGCTTAACCATGTGAGCTGGAAGCACAATCGTAGTGGTTCTCCCTTTGCACACCTAGCCGGACAAAGCGGAACATAGGAGGCAAGCGCAGGAGCCGGGCAACCCAACTATTGACCGAAGACACAATTCGAACCCGATGCATATATAGCAATATCCGAGAATGTTTTTGCCGGATCTCTAAAGGTATCCGGCGTTGCACTGCGAGACTTGTGCTGAAAACACACAAATAGTTTAAAAGTGCCATGGGCTCGAAAAGCCAAAAAACTTATTCAAAAGGTTAATGTCCGAACTAGATCAAGTGTTCGGTGCCAATCCAAAAATTGGACTTTAGAAATAAAAGGTGCTTCTGCCGAGCTTTAACATGTCACATCCTATCTCAAAACTTCAAGCGGGCCAGCCTACGGCTTCAACCTCCTATCCCGAAGGCGGAGTACTTCTTACTAGGCAAGTTTAGCAAACTAAACTCTAACGGCTTTGAGAGAGAAATTAGGCTCCCCGGCTAGTGACCGCACACTTGTGTCAAAAAAAGAGTGATAAATAATAATAAAAACTTTGCAACGGCTAGGATGAGAAACACTTAGTATGAAACGGCTCAAATAAACATAAGAGCCCCCAAGTGACTTGGGTAAAAGTTGACTATATAATGTAAGGTGACATGTATAATGCCTTTTAGCCGGATTGTAGATCGTTTGTCGTAGCGGACCTTTTCGCTTCAACCTCTGGACCCAATAGTCCGGAGTGTGTCCGAATACCCTCGCGGTTATAAAAACTGGGGCATGCGTGGAGACCAGGCGTAGGGGTCATTAGTGCTTTATCAGACAAGTGCCCAACTAGTTATGTTATATTACATGGTTAGTAAGAAACATCTTCCAGGGAGAATAGTTCCGTTAGGGGTTCCTTTCCCTGGGAGGCATGCCCTAAAGTGCATGTCCGGACTGCAAAAAGAGCAGAAAAACATCTGGGGGCAGGTAAATAAATAGGTAAGAAATCATCTTTTAGTTCACCGACCGAGTATTCCCTTAAGAACGCTAGCTTTCGGCTTCACCCAGTCTGAGGTACACATCCGGCTGACCCGGCAGTAACAATCGCAGAGGTGCTCCCTTTACCACCTGGCCGAACAATCGGGAACGTAGGGGTAAGCACAGGAGCCAGGCAACCCAGCTTGGCCAAAACTTAAGTCATATCGATGCATATAATGGCGAATAAAAGGTACATGCGGAAGTGTGACACATGTGTTGGGCATAAATCCCGAATTAATAAGCTTCTGTTAAAGAAGCCCCCAGGTATAATGAGCGCGGGTAGCGCGTCAAGTGTGTGGGAACAAAGTTTTGACAAGGAAGATTTTTACAAGCAACTTTTTTCCGAGAAAGTATAATGCTTGGTCGAACCGAACACAAGTTAGAAATTTTAAAACTTTAAGCATGAAGGCAACCTAGCTGGTTAATGTGTTCGGTATTGACGATGCGGTCCGAGCTTGATGCGGGACAAGGTTCCATCCCCCAAGCCGGTCCCGAGGTGGCGGAGCCAAGAGCTCGGCCCTGTGAAGTGGTAACATAGCATGGTCAATGCAGGACGGCAGAGTGATGCCGAAGTCCCTGGCATGGGGTAATGAAGTGTTGACGAAGCCCCCCGTCCAGCCGAGGTGACGTCAAAGGATATAGTCCGGCTGGGTCATTTTCTTGTGCACAAAATATAGTGCAAACCAGAGATAATAGTAAAAAAATCGTTGCATAATAAATAATTTATGCAAAGTGAGTAATAAAAGAAATATGGCCTGGCGCCAAAGTCGATGTCGATGCAGGTCATCGGCATAATGCAATAAAGGCATGGCAAAGCCTGGATTCACAGGTCGGTCCGAGTTCCGGATGCGGCGTTTGCCGGACTATGTACAGAAACTGACCGAACCATCATGCGACCGTCGATAATGCGGCCACCATTTGATAGACCTGTGTACATATGATGGACAAACCAGAGTAATAATTCCTTGGGAAAAATTAACCCAAACAAGCAAAAAGAAATACCAGGATTAATAGCACCTGGTTTATTTGTTGTAACAATTCAAAGGAAGGTGATTCTCAAAATTGGGACTCGATCCGCGCACCCATTGCCTGGTCGGCTAGTGACGTCGAAGTGTCCGGAGTAGGTTGATGAATAAATGGCGAAGCCCCCGGTCCAGCCGAGATGTCGAAGTAGGTCGGCGTGATGGACACCAGCTTAAAGAAGCAATAGTGCGGCCCTGCCGATGTAGGTCGTGACGCGGTAATTCATGGGGCGGCAATGTTGGTGACGATTTATCCTTCGCGATGCCGAACTATTGTTCAGCTGGCCGAGATGATGTTCCGAAGAAATTGAGCTCGGCTCAACAAAGCGACGACGTGTCTAACACAGGTCGGCCACCGTGGAGTGATGTTGTCGGGCTAGTTTGACACCGGCGCGACGGTGAAGTTCGTATTGCAAAAATACTTTTAATACTACTGGGATGTGTTTGAGAATAAAACACAACACCCCATACGAAAACTTCCTTCAAAAAGGATGTCCGAGATCCCGTTCATAAAGAAGATGAATTCGGGTCGGATTCGTTCTCGCGCAGAAAACAGATCCAAAAAGTGATGCACTAATCGGAAGTTTCTCGGAGTTTGGACGGTCGGATCGAGCTGAATGTTTGGCAGGTGGTAGATATGGGAATTCCGCAGTAAATCAATGGTTGGATCCTCCAAAGGACATCCGAGCTAGATGCTGGATGCCACGCCCTTAACTCGTCCGGATTCTCGTCCAGATTCAACAGGGCTCCGGTATATCGGAGATTGCCAGAGATTCCTCCATCGGAACTCGACGAAATTTTTGCAGGGTTGTTGTAGACTTAATTCTGCATAATTCCACCGAAGTAATCGTTTAAGCGACACTCGAGGAGGCGGTGGCGGCGGATACAAGTTTGTTGTCCAGAAAAACAGCTCGGTCGCCTGAGGGCAATGTTGACGTTGAGCCCCCGAGCTCCATGGATGACTCCTCCATGATCTTGATAGAGATCGGAGTTGGTGTTGACAAAGGCCTTCATCCGAACATGACGATCGGAGGTAGGCCGCAGTCCTCGGTCAAGCCAAGGTGACCAGTCGAGCTGGTGACGAAGAAGCCGACGTCGCAGTTGACTTGCATTTGAGCCATTGATCCTTTCGCCAATCACACAGCGGAACTCTCAATGAAAGCACCAATGTCGGTGTCAAAACCGGCGGATCTCAGGTAGGGGGTCCCAAGCAGTGCGTCTTAGGATCAATGGTAACAGGAGACAAGGGACATGATGTTTTACCCAGGTTCGGGCCCTCTCGATGGAGGTAAAACCCTACGTCCTGCTTGATTAATATTGATGATGTGGGTATTACAAGAGTGGATCTACCACGAGATCAAGGAGGCTAAACCCTAAAAGCTAGCCTATGGTATAATTGTTGCTGTATATGTGTATTGACTAGCCTGGCCCCGGTTTATATAATGCACCAGAGGCCTAGGATAACAAGAGTCCTAGCCGAATACGCCGGTGGGGGAGGAGTCCTTGTCTTGATCGCCAAGTCTTGTTGATTCTTCCTTGTATGCGGCAGCTGTCCGGACTGGCCCATGAGTATACGGCCATGGGGGTCCTCGGCCCAATCCAACTGATCGGGAGACGACGCGTTGAGTACCCCCTAGTCCAGGACACCGTCAGTACACGATGAAGCTTGCAAAACAGATGACAAGGGTCAGCGGTGGAGTTTATTTCAGACTCAGTGTATGATTAAAGGCAAAGCATGCAAGTTGATGATTGATGGTGGTAGCTGTACTAATGGCATAAGCAAGGCAATGGTGGCATCATTGGGGTTGTCCACATGGCGTATTCCTGAACCTAGGCATCTTGAGTGGTTGAATAGCTGCGGTATGCTCAAGGTTACTCATAAAGTGCGTGTGCCATTTACAGTTGGTGACTATGTTGATGTGGTAGAATGTGATGTGTTGCCATTGGAGGTGTGTGGGCTGTTACTTGGACGTCCATGGCAGTATGATCGCAATGTTACACATGCTGGGATAGCAAATACATACTCTTTTGTGCATGATGGCAAACATCAGACTTTGCAGCCTATGAAGGATGATCAAATAAAGTCTGATGTGGAGCTGGTGGTACACAAGGAGAGGTTGCGCAAGGCTAAGCCGCCAAGGTTAGCTAAGCTGCAGCATGAGCAGCATGATGCACAGAGCAACATTGTTGATGCTTCAGCTATACCTGTAGATGACAAGCCTGTTGTTCTTGTTAGTGACAAGCCATTTGAAGTACAACCTCTTTCTGATGAGAGGAAGGATGTTGCAACATGTGTTACAATTCCAGTTTGTGTTGACACAGGTGTTCAGACTGATGATATTTGTGTTGATCATGTCCCAGTGCATGTGGTGCTTCGGGGCGACAAGCGCAGTTTTGTTAGCACATCTATGAGGCGTTTTGTTGGAGCAGCAGTGCGGATGAACAAAGGCAAGGATGGACATGTTCGCCAGTTGTGTGGCCCAGGCATTACTTATCTTTTGCAGGGTAGTGCAAAGCAGGTTCATATTCGGCAACAAAGGGCTCTAGCAAAGGTGGACAAGAAGAAGGTGGTGGCACCTATGCCCAGGCGTGTGTGGAGAAGAAAGACACCCACTCCTGAACCAAGTCGAGCAGACCAAGAGGGAGGATGTGGAGTGGTAGGCAGGCGAGACTTGAAGATGGCAAAAATGCGTGATGCTTTTGTTGATATCACGCCACCCCTTTCCAGCAGACCCTCACGCGTTGAGGACAACACTCTTTGAAGGGGGGGGGGATGATACGGGCACGACGAAGGAGGTGAAGCCCAATTTCAGGACTCCACCAAGCTACGCGTGTCATTGTTATTTTTAATAATTAGATTTTTAATAATTAGATTTTTAATAATTGTGGCTTGGTTTTGGGCCTGTCCAACCAAGTCAGGTCGATGCCCATTAGGCTGGGCGCCTCACCCCTCTATATAAGGAGTTGGGGCGCATTAGGTTTATGGAGTTCAGAATTTTAGTCTAAAACTATCGAGTTGTGTTTTCTTGCTGAAGCATCCCTCCAGGGACGGTGATGCCGTTTATCTAATAAAGATTGCTGCGGAGATTCTTGTGTTCATCAAGGATTGTCGTGCTTTGGTTTGAGGCGTGGTGATCTTCATCATGTTGCTTGCTGGATTTGTTTCCTCATCTTCAGGTTACGTGGATTACTCCCGTGATTAGAAGTTTTTCTATTTGATTGTCTTGCGGTGAAAGATCGGGCAAAAACTATAGGGTCATCACGTTGATCCTTATCAATATCCACACTTCCAACAATGAGCATCCAACAAGTCATGGACCTTGTGAAAGCCATCTTTCATTACAAGGTGAAATATGTCAAGGCATGGAAGGCGAAGCAAGCCGCATTTAAGATGTTGTATGGTAGTTGGGAGGAAGCATACAACCGAATCCCTAAGGCACATCAGATTCAACATGAAGTCTCCAGGGTTACCGAAACTATCCCCTTTTCCATACGGCTCCCATTCCACCTGCAACATAGCATAGAATGCAAAGTTGACTTCGAGTTACGAAAGAAGCATGAGAATCACTTATGCAATGTTGACTCACCTGCTCAGCAGTAATCGTGTCCATCTCGCTTGTGTATAACTTGTACATGACCGAGGGATCATCCGTCATCTCATTTAACACATCCCACTTGTAAGCCCAAGTGGGGTACCGTAGTGGGTCGTCTTTGTCGTCCCAATCCTCGTACTTCACGGTCTTCGGTCGTCCAACCGGCAATCGCTCCCAGCTCCATACAGAAAGTGCGAGCATACAACCACCAATACCTCCGTCCTTTGATTTCCTACAACAGGCTTCATCCAACTGCAAATAAAAGAGAACATGGTTGAATTAACAGGAAGATCGCATTAATAATGTAGCAATGAAGTGAAAAAGAAACAACTGTCTACCTGTCTATATAAGTAAGCCAGTGTCGCCAAACCCCAACTCCATTTGCTATCGAAGATGGTTAACGCCTTCAGCCACATCCATGGAGCATTCTTGCCTGTGCCATCAACAAACATAGTCCTGGATATAACGTACCACATGTAGACACGCACATATGTCTTGACCTCATCCTCAGGGCAGTTAGCAAAGTGCCATGCAAACTAGGTGAATGGAGCACCGGCTGCGAGTCTTTCCTTCTTCTTGTCTTCTGCTACTGGTTCCGAAGGCTCCGGAGGAACCATACCGATAAGGGCATGCATCTGCTCGCGTCACCCATCAGAATTGGTGCTCATATAAAGAGGATTCCCCTCGATAGGAAGATCAGAGATCATAGCAATATCCTGGAGCGTCACGGTCATCTCCCGGTTCAAAGATGGAAACTGCGTGTCTCCGTCCTCCAACAACCAACAAGCGCGGTGATTGCTACAGCATTGAGGGGTGGTGTCGACCGGCTGACCAACTGAATGAAAGGGAGGAGTCCGGTCTCCCTTACATACGGTGTGTACCGCTCATCATAACGCATTCCCCCAAGGTTGATCCCGTGAGACCGAATCTTCAAAGGTTGAAGCTCCTACAAACAAGCAAATCAGAAGATTACATATGGGGCATTTGTGTTTGAAATAAACACGAAATTCATAATACCGACCACTTTCATTATTATCTGCTACTGCACCGACATAGCGTATGCCTAGTGTTGATGGTCCCAGTGATCATCAAGAAGCCAAACCATCCTACAAATTTGAAACAAAGCATTCTTGTCAATACGAAAATCTTTTCAATACAAATAAACTAAAGTAGGGCTACTATATGCAAGATTCAGAGCATATGTATACAAAGCATTCTTGTCAATAGGAATATAATTTCAATACAAATAAACTAAACTAGGCCTACTTCATGCAAGATTCAATACAAATATCTTTTTCATAGAAATAACATGTCGGCCTGTGTATCCAAAGCATATCTTTTCAATACAAATAAACTAAACTAGGGTTGCAAAATAATAAAGATCATCTACAAATTTTGAAGTCCCACTAATCTATATACATGCAAGATTCTAATCTAATCAAACAAGGGTTCCCCAAATCTTGAAAAAACATATATTTTATGGATAGAAAGAAGGGGATCAGAGGAGAGTACCTTCTAGGATGGATTGGTGAAGAAATTCACGGACCAAATCCTCAGATCTGAAGGATTTGGAAGAGGGGATCGAGAGGGGGCGAGGAGCCAGCCGCTGCTGCGTTCTGTAACTGCTGGGAGAGGCTAGCGCGCGACAGCTGCATCTAAGTCAATGTGCAACGCCTAAGGGCTAGGCGCTGCACATTACATGTGGGGCGCCTAGCTCTAAGGCGTTGCACTGCTGGGTGCGGGTCCCGGTGCTGCCACGCTGGACATATGTGCAACGCCCCAGAGCTAGGCGTTGCACAATAGGGTGTGGTATCTTCATGTCAGGCGCCACCTAAAAAGGTCAACCCAATGAATTTTTTTTATGAGCAGTTCATTTTGTGAATTGATTTCATCCACAGGTCAAAAATGTCAAATTTGCCGAAAGATCATACCTCATATTTAGTGCTATGCATTTGAATGCCTTATATTTCATCCCCTATATCCATACGAACCATGCAAAATATTTTCTACGTGGCACATACACCACACTAGCCTAAACTAAGCTTCGTCATCGAAGATGTCCACGACGTCCGTGCCGGGCGTCAGGTAGATGGGTGCGTAGGAGGGCTCCGGCTCCTCCTCCTCATCATCCTCATCCCTAAACGCAAGCATCTAGTCAACTCTGCCGCGTGCTCCGCCTTCGCTTTTTCACGGACGACGTCACTTGGCCTTCGTCGCCTATTTCGGCGGGAGGGAATCGAGGATCGCGTGCTGCTCCGCCTGCAGATACGTATCTCCACCGCCCCCCACGTACTCCTCCTCCCGCTATGTGTCCTCAGTGTCCTCCTCCCTGCTTTGCGTCCTCCCCGTTCTTCTCCCTCCTCATCCTCCTCCTCCTCCTTCAAGTCCTCCTCCGGATCCACCTCGTCCGGAGGTAGCCCCTCGGCGATCTGGGTTTCGCGCCTTGACCGGATATGCTCAAGGAGCTGCAATCGGCGCTCCAGCATTAGATATGGGTAGCTCCTTGCCCGGCGGCGTGGGGGCATGGCTACTACTAGTGGCGAATGGCGAGTGGGAAGTGGCGGCGGCGACAGACAGGATGGGGAAATGTGGATGGGTTGGGCACTACGCTGCCTGTCGGAGCGGTGCCACGCCGCGACAAAGCAGACCAGCTTCGGACCGATGGTTTCAGAGTGTTTCGTGTGGGACCCGACCATCAGTGCGTTTGTTTGAGGTCCATTTGAGACGCCCAGGGTCGGTTTTTTGACCAGTCATTGACCGGGCCGTCCGCCCGACCGTATACTGCTTCAGCTGGTCATCTTAGCAGATCAAAAACCTTTTCTGTATATTTTTTCTTGTTCTGCAATTAGTACTAGTACTCTGCTACGGGATTGTGTGCTCCTCCACTTCACTGCGGATGGGCAGAGGAAGAAGATACCGTCGAGAAGATGGCACAGGAAAACGACGACGCTGCAGCGACCAGCGGATCTCGCTTGTGACCACGTCCACGTACGCAGTAGTACGTGCGAATAATCCGCGACCACAGTCATCTGACGTGCGTCTGGCTCGCCAGCAGTGCCAGTACAAAACCCCCCGGGTGTCCGGTCCGGGCCGGGCCGAAGCGATCCGCAGCTAGCAGCAGCACGCGGAGCCGTCGCCGTCGCCGTCGCCTCCCCGTGTCGCTAGCCTTCCATGGAGTAAGTAAGTAGAGCAGGGAGTAGTATATTACGCCAAGCCAAAGCTTGCCTCCCCGGCCGCGCTCACCAGCACGACACCGGCCGCGCACGCAAACGCAAGCCAAGGCGGGTAGGCGGAGGGAGCGCGCGCTTTTCTTGCACCGTCGCGTCGATCGCGACTCGCGGCGTCGAATGCTCGTGGCCGCTCTGAGGCACATGCTGCGCCGCGTCCTCGCCGGCCTCCGCGCGCTGCACCCGCGCCCGCGCAGGCGCCGGCATGGTGGCGCTGGCGCTGCTGCCGGTGCCGGAGCGGCGACGGTGCCCAAGGCGCGCGTCACCGTGCGCCGGCTCGGCAGCAACGGCAGGAGCAAGGCCAGCACCCCGCGCGGCGGTGCTGATGGGTCGGCGCCCGGCGAGGGACGGCAGCCGGTGACCATCCGCGTGGCGACGTTCAACGCTGCCCTGTTCTCCATGGCGCCCGCGGTGGCCGCAGTCCCTGAAGCGGGAGCGGAGCACGAGGCCGCGCGCCGGAGCGGCGCCGGCACGGGCACGGGCGCGCGGCCGCGGCCCAAGGGGATCCTGAAGGCGCAGGCGAGCCTGCTGTCGCGGACGCCGAGCAAGGCGCGCGTGTCCATCAACCTGCAGGACAACGAGATCTCCCTGGACCGGAGCGGCAAGCTCGGCAGCCCGAGGGCCCGGAAGCCGCAGAGCCGGCTAACGCAGGTTGTCGTTGGCGGGCTGGACGCGAGCCGGCGGCGGAGCGTGGAGGAGGTGCTGCGGGAGACGGGGGCGGACATCATCGGGCTGCAGAACGTGCGCGCCGAGGAGGAGCGCGGGATGCGGCCGCTGTCGGAGCTGGCGGGCGCGCTGGGCATGCGGTACGTGTTCGCCGAGAGCTGGGCGCCCGAGTACGGCAACGCCGTGCTCTCCCGCTGGCCCATCAAGCGCTGGAAGGCGCTCCGCGTCGCCGACCAGTCCGACTTCAGGTCAGTGAGAGTCAGTCCGTCAGTCGCCCTCCGCCGCCCACGGCGGGCGTCGCTCGCTCCTTTCTGCTTCTGCATCGGATTCGGGGCTGCGGGTCATGTCGTGGTCCGAACGAATGTTCCATCCTCTTCCACTGTAAACAATCACACGCCCGGCCCGCAGTCAAACGTCGCCAGTGCGCCACATTAGTGCCTCGTCCTTGCGCCCGACCAGGGCTCGTGAGCCGCTGGCCATGCCAGGCCGGCGACTGTTGCCGGACAGTGGCTCTCGCTCGTCGGTGCGACCGGCGTGGTGGCCTAGCCCGTGTCCTTTTCGCCCCAAGCAGCGTCTCCTGCTAGTACCAGCTAGCTGCTCGTTTTGGCATGAACGTACGGGTACGGTGGTTGGTGCATTGCATGCGCGCCTGCCCGCGTCGCGTCCTCGGCCGGACCCCGCCCGGTGGCCGGTGCGCCGTCGAGCTGTTCCGCCCGGCATTATTGCCCTCCCGCGCGCACGCACGCCCGGACTAGTAAACAATCTCCATGGACATTCCTGAGCTCCAGACATAACCTTAAAGCTTCTTCTCATTTCTGTGCTCATTTGATTATTGTTTTCGCCGGTGGAAGCTTCTTGTTGCTTAGCCGGGCAGTATCCCGGCTGACCCGTGTTGTGAGCCAAAAGTGGTAGCAGGAACCGGGCTTTACCTGCCACTAGTGCGAGTCAACCCGACCCCACGTCCGACAAGCAGCTAGATGCTTAGGGAGTAAGTATGACACATCCTTGATCCACAACTTAGCTAAACTGCCTCTTTGTTTAGGATTATTAGTTTAGTACACTGGTACTAATAAGCCATGGATTAGGTGAAACAGCTCCCTTGGCATTTGGCACCACACACGCACACACTTTCTTTCTCTCTCTGTGCATACAGCGTCCACAATCCAAGGGCAAACGGCCGGCTCCGAGGGTCCATGCTTTTTTTCTCTTCTTTTTGGTAGCTTCCCCCGTGACTGATCAACCGGAAACCCTGAGCTAACACTGGCCGCCCCCGATCCATGGTTAGACTTAGACCGACGGTTAGAGTGTAAGCGTGGAGTCGCCGTCGACGAACAGTCCGGAGTAGCTGGGCAGGCCCTTTCCGGGCAACGGCGGCTTCAATTCGGATCAACGGACAGCCGCTCCCGGCCATGCAAGGGAGCCACGAGAGTAATTGCACTGTGTTTCTGTTTTTGTTTTTGTTTTGTGTCCGTGTGATATCGTGATCACGAAATCTCTAATTATAATAATAATGGATCGAAAGCCGAACGTGCATAAATTCCCCGGCCTCTGTTGCTGTCTCAACTTAATTGAGGCCCTGTCACCATTTGAATGCCGAATGATTGTCGTGGAGAGGTGAAAAATTGAAGAGGTGTGATGGCGCATGCAGGAACGTGCTGAGGGCCACGATCGAGGTGCCGCGGGCCGGGGAGGTGAACTTCCACTGCACGCACCTGGACCACCTCGACGAGAGCTGGCGGATGAAGCAGGTGGACGCCATGCTCCGCTCCGTCGACGGCCCCCACATCCTCGCCGGCGGCCTCAACGCGCTCGACGGCACCGACTACTCCGCCGACAGATGGGCCGACATCGTCAAGGTCTTCAATCTTCTCCGAATGGTTTGGAAACCTTGGACATTATGAGCAATTCTGAAGATTTTGGTATGCGTTTTGCAGTACTACGAGGAGATCGGCAAGCCGACGCCCAAGGTGGAGGTGATGAAGTACCTCAAGGGGAAGCAGTACGTGGACGCCAAGGATTTCGCCGGAGAGTGCGAGGCCGTGGTGGTCGTGGCCAAAGGCCAAGGTACGATTGACAATGCCACGTTCATAATGCTCCGTCTGATGCCAGTGTCACTTCAGTACTGAACCTTATTACACTGAACTGAAACACCAGATGTGCAAGGGACGTGCAAGTACGGCACGAGGGTGGACTACATACTGGCGTCGCCCAGCTCCCCCTACAAGTTCGTGCCGGGGTCCTACACGGTCGTCTCCTCCAAGGGGACCTCGGACCACCACATCGTCAGGGTCGACGTCGCGATAGTGCCGGACACCAGGGACGCCGACGAGCAGGCCACCGGGGGGCGGAAGCAGAGGGTGGTCAAGATGAGCAAGAAGGGGTCCAGAAAAGGGATATGGGCCGCTAAATGATGATACTCCGTGTGATTGTTGGAGTCCTTCTCCAGTACATTCTTTTTTCTTTTTTACTCCTTGTTTTTGGCGTTGTTGGTAGAGGTGATGTTGGTTGCTTTCAATTCAATTGTGTATACGGCTGGGATGGCTAGTGGTTGAAGTGGGACTGAAGAATGTGATGTATAAGTAACCAGGAGGTGGAAGCAAGCAATGTATTTTTGGGATGGCTTCCATGCCGCTGTTGCCTGCTGCCTTGGCCCTGTTTTCACATTCAGGGTGGCTTCGGGTGGGCGGTCTCTGTTGCCTAAGTTACAATTTACAAACCAGAAGTGGATGCAGCACAAAGCTGGCAAACTATACCGATCGTCTACCGAAATGTACACCCGCCTGAAGAATCTAGAGCAGGAAAATTGCTTCAGCTTCAGTACTACAGTCTTCGCATATCATCGATGGTACCGACCGTATGTATAATCATGGGTTGATGTATCCCAACCACCATGAGAACTGTCCAACTGTGGATCACGAACGTGCATGGCCGGGCGCGCGGGCATGTGGCCCTCGCGCCTGAAGGGTGCGGATCACCTGTATTGCCATGCGGACGAGATCACGAGATGGAGGTGATGGATGCTGGATAATTAGATGCAATCGTTGGTCCCGGATGCTGACATGATCCCGGCAACTTAACTAAGAATCTGGGGAAATCAGGGGGAAATCACTGGTTAACACTTGCAAGGTAACGAGTGGTTTGCTAATTAGTTTTGTTGCTTCCACCATCGTATCACTCCTGGAAAATTCACTGTAAGATGGATGTTACTGCTGATGGCAATTTTCACTGTTGAATCTTTCTATATTAAAATGATTTTAAGCAATGTGCGTTTTCCTCATAAGTTTTTGTGGGAAGTAAAGATTTCTGCCAGGATCCATGGGCTGATATATCCTTTTGTATTAGGCATATTTTCCACACAAAAATCAGCTGAAAGCAATTCCGTTTGACCCCCTCCAACCCATGATTTGGGTTCAAGCTCTTTCACAGCCTCGAGGGAAGTAATACAACCCAAATTTGTTGATTCGACAAAGGGAAGCCAAAGAATATTTATAAGGTTTAGTAATTGAGTTATTGATTCAACCAGACATGAGACAAGTACTTGCTTGCAAGAATTATTAGTAGCAATGCCAATATGGTGTATGGAGTGGTTTACGTAACAAAGCAGTTTCACATCAACAAAAAACCCGACATTTGCCCAGTGGCGGATCCGGGACCTAGGTGGGGGGGGGGGGGGGGGGGGGGGGGGGCTTCGTGGCTTCAAGATGGAGTACTTTGTTTACTGTAGCATATTGCGCACTGTAGCGACAATGTAGCAGCTTGGGGCCCTGGGTTTGGCCCAATCCTCGGTCCGCCCCTGGTTGCCTAGTAACTTAAAGAGAGCGACGATAACGTTAAACCATAGGAGTTACGCTTGAGACGTATGCTCGTCCCAAGCTTAGCTTATTGCTTGTTCTCAAGTAATTCATTTGACAAAGTGAGTGATAAAAGAAATCTTTTTTCGCGAATACGCAAAGCTTGCGTATCTTTTCATTGTTAGAAGAGAATAGAGAAAGTACAAGAGATGGTACAACACACTACACGAACGCAAGAAGGCGCGAGTATGATACCCGAAGCAGAGGGAAGAGGGATGCTTGGCCCAAGAAGAAGACACACACAGCTAAACCAACCTAGCTCGGCCTCCGGCCACAAGAGACAAGGAGACACAAGGCTCAGGACACCCACGCCGCGTCACGACTAACACAACACACTACATCCGAACGGTCGCAGCTCCAAACTTGACAGGATCAATGTACTCCCACCTAGAACGCCAAGAGATCGGCTAGTGGGCGGCAGGACCCGGCCGGACCGAAGACGGAAACCATGGGAGAAGCACCGATGAGGCCGTACATAGCGCCTAGGGTGCCCATGCCATGAGATGCAGTCCGAACAGACAATGATCGTTCCCGTAACTCGAGATACAACACCGGGGATGCCAAGCAAATAAGACAACGCCTTCGAGAAGGGAAACGATGTTATGGCGCCGTCGCTGTCCGGTCCGATGAGCCGGACCCGGGGTTTCCCCCACTGCTCGAAGGGGCACAGAAAGCGGCCATGACAGCGCCTCCAAGAAGGGAACGGCACCCGCGAGTGTCGCCGCTGCCAGCTTCGGCAAGCCGTGCAGGGATTTCGCCCTGGTCGAGTCTGAGCAACCCCACATCATGCGGTTTGCAATCAAGAGATGAGGAAACCAACATGTAGGCTGGAGCTGCCGCCACATGGAGTAGAGCTGCGGACACACATGCTTTGGATCTGACGAGTTGACGAGGCAAGGAGGTGGACGGGGTTGGGGAGGCGATGGGGGCCGACATAGGAAGGTGGCGCCGCAAGTAGGCCATGATCTGGAAGGAACTCAAATCCAGACCACCGGGGCGGATCCGTCGGGACGCCGGCAAGCCGACGAGGCTGGAAGGGACGCAACCAACGAGGCGCCGGGGGCGGAGCTGCGTGGGTAGGGGAGCCGACAAGCCAAGGACACTGGAAAGCACAGGTCTTGGGCTGCCAAGGCTGGAGCAGCACCGACACGAACCAGTGAACCGAAGAAGCCGGAGAGGAACGCAACCTTCAGAGCACGAGGTCCGAAAGCCGTGCCAGCAGAGGACGTCGACAAGCCGGGGCCCTGGAGAGCGCAGGTTCCGTTGTCGCAGCCTCGCGCCCACATCGCAGGGGACGCCACCAGGGAGGCAGCGGCGCCACCCAGCCGGAGCAGCACCACCGTGGAGAGGAGCACAACCATCGCCGGGGAGCCTTCGCCGCGATCCAAGCCGCGCCAGGGTGCCAGAACCGTAGCACGCGGGGGGGGGGGGGGGGGCAACGACAGCGCGGGTGAGGAACGCAGCCGCCGCCGGGATCTGGGCCGCGCCGAGGAGCCATGGCCGCAGCACGCGCGCGGCGTTTGGGAGGGTCGGGGGCGCGACGAGGGAGGGGCTGGATTCAGCCAAATCGCCCCGCCGCCACCATCCCTGGAGCCCGCGCGGGCTTTGCCGGCAGTTCCTCCGGTGGCGGCGAGGTGGGGAGGGTGCACTGCCGGTCGATCTAGGGTTCCCCCGTCGCCGCCATGGAGGGCGACGCGGGGGACGGGCTCTCGAAGTTTGTTGTTGAAGATCCCCGAAAAAAACTGTTGTCATAAAAGAAATCTTTTGTGAACACTTGCTTAACCCATGTATATAAATCCAGCAACGAGCCCTAGGAATAACAATCATAAAAGGATATGCAGAAAATAGTGCAAGAGGTTTTCAATCATGCTTATCTCAGGATAATTTTTTAACCATCTAGGAATCATGGGGAATAAATGGATTGATGTAAGTTGTGGAAAAGAACGATAATTGAGTATCTTATTAATCTTACGTGACTACACTTGCAAACATAAAGCAGTACATAGACATCAACGTTATCAAGATGGTGACTAGGCACAACATTTAAAAGTGGAAGAATTACATACCCATTGTACGCCTCTTTAACTGCTACAAAATGCATGTTGCACTAATAATGATTGCTAGGTTCTTACTGAGTAAAAAAGAGGCAGAAGATCCCTATTCGAAATGAGCGAGCCGTTGGGTGCGCAGCCGGGCAACTGCGGGGGCGACCACGCGGGTGGACACAAGCCCTCGTCGGCGAGGGCGCCGGGCGCCCCCTCGGCGGCTTGGACCCTGGTGCGGCGCGAGACAGGCTCCCCCCCGGGGCGCGGCTCCGCGGTCTCTGGCTCTCCGGCGGCGGCGTTGGGGTCTCGGCGCAATCATTTCTGGGCTTTGGAGTCAGAGGACTCGGACGACGACGAGGTAGGTTCGGTGGAGGAGTAGCGGCGGAGCGTGATACGTCTCCAACGTATCTACTTTTCCAAACACTTTTGCCCTTGTTTTGGACTCTAACTTGCATGTTTTGGATGAAACTAACCCGGACTGATGCTGTTTTCAGCTGAACTACCATGATGTTGTTTTATGTGTAGAAAAGAAAAGTTCTTGGAATGTCCTCGAAATCGACGGAGGCACTTTTTGAAATTAATAAGAATTTTTGGCGAAAGAATTAAGGCCAGGGGCCCACAACCTGTCCACGAGACAGGGGGCGCGCCCCCCCAGGGCGCGACCTCCTATCTCGTGGGCCCCCTGGACCTCCACCGACCTCAACTCCAACTCTATATCTTCCGTCTCGCGGAGAAAAAAATCAGAGAGAAAGTTTCATCGCGTTTTACGACACGGAGCCGCCGCCAAGCCCTAATCTCTCTCGGGAGGGCTGATTTGGAGTCCGTTCGGGGCTCCAGAGAGGGGGATTCGTCGCCGTCGTCATCATCAACCATCCTCCATCACCAATTTCATGATACTCACCGCCGTGCGTGAGTAATTCCATCGTAGGCTTGCTGGACGGTGATGAGTTGGATGAGATTTATCATGTAATCAAGTTAGTTTTGTTAGGGTTTGATCCCTAGTATCCATTATGTTCTTAGATTGATGTTGCTATGACTTTGCTATGCTTAATGCTTGTCACTGGGGCCCGAGTGCCATGATTTCAGATCTGAACCTATTATGTTTTCATCAATATATGTGTGTTCTTGATCCTATCTTGCAAGTCTATAGTCACCTATTATGTGTTATGATCCGACAACCCCGAAGTGACAATAATCGGGATACTTCTCGGTGATGACCGTAGTTTGAGGAGTTCATGTATTCACTATGTGTTAATGCTTTGGTCTGGTTCTCTATTAAAAGGAGGCCTTAATATCCCTTAGTTTCCGCTAGGACCCCACTGCAACGGGAGGGTAGGACAAAAGACGTCATACAAGTTCTTTTCCATAAGCACGTATGACTATTTACGGAATACATGCCTACATTACATTGATGAATTGGAGCTAGTTCTATATCACCCTATGTTATAACTATTGCATGAGAAATCGCATCCGGCATAATTATCCATCACTGATCCATTGCCTACGAGCTTTTCATATATTGTTCTTCGCTTATTTACTTTTCCATTGCTACTGTTACAACTACTATAAAAACCCCAAAACATTTATCTTTACTGTTGCTACCATTACCATTATTATCATACTACTTTGCTACTAAACACTTTGCTGCAGATACTAAGTTATCCAGGTGTGGTTGAATTGACAACTCAACTGTTAATACTCAAGAATATTCTTTGGCTCCCCTTGTGTCGAATCAATAAATTTGGGTTGTACTTCACCCTCGAAAGCTGTTGCGATCCCCTACACTTGTGGGTTATCAAGACTAATTTTTGGCGCCGTTGCCGAGGAGCATAGCTCTATTCTCTGAGTCACTTGGGATTTATATCTGTTGATCACTATGAAGAACTTGAAAGACGCTAAGACCAAGATTTTTCCCTCAACTATGAGGGGAGGTAAGAAACTGCCATCTAGCTCTGCACTAGATTCTCCTTCCGTTATTAGTAGGCTTGCGACACCTAAACCTGCTACTGCTATGAATTCTGATATGTCGCATGTTATTGATGATGCCACTTCTGCTATGCATGATGAAACTACTTCTGTGCGTGATACTACTTTGCCATTAGGTGAATTTCTAGATGAACAACTTGCTAGAGTTAGGGGGAATGAAAATATTGAAGAACCTATTATTGATGATAGTGATGATGAACGTTCCCCCAATGATTATGTATTACCTATTGTTCCTAAGGGTTATGTTATGAATGAAGCACCTGCTATGGAAATTCTTGTTTGCAATGATAGAGATGATCTTAAGAAATTATTAGCTAAATGGAAGTAGCAGTCTCTTATGCTAGAATGAAAGCCGATCCTGCTTTTGCTACTTCACCTATCTGTGTTACTGATAAGGATTATGAATTCTCTGTTGATCCTGATATTATTATTTTAGTTGAATCTGATCCTTTTTATGGCCTTGAATCTGAAACTGTTGTGGCACATCTTACCAAGTTGAATGATATAGCTACCCTGTTTACTCATGATGAGAAGTCTCGCTATTTATATATCCTTAAGATATTTCCGTTCTCATTAAAGGGTGATGCTAAGACTTGGTATAATTCTCTTGCTCCTGGTTGTGTGCGTAGTCCCCAGGATATGATTTACTACTTCTCTGTTAAATATTTCCCTGCTCATAAGAAACAAGCTGCCTTGCGGGGAATATATAATTTTGTGCAAATCAAAGAAGAGAGTCTCCCACAAGCTTGGGGGAGGCTTCTCCGGTTACTTGATGCTTTGCGTGATCATCCTCTTAAGAAAAATGAAATACTTGATATCTTTTATAATGGACTAACTGATGCTTCCAAGGACTACTTGGATAGTTGTGTTGGTTGTGTTTTCAGGGAAAGAACAGTCGGCGAAGCTGAAATATTATTGAATAATATGTTGACTAATGAAAATAACTAGACTCTTCCCGAGCCAGTTCCTGAAGTAATTCCTGAACCAATTGAGCCAACTCCCGAGCCTATTCCTAAACCCACTCCAAAGAAGAGAGGTGTTTTATTTCTTAGTCCTGAAGATATGCAAGAGGCAAAGAAGTCAATGATATAAAAAGGTATTAAAGCTGAAGATGTTAAGAATTTACCACCTATTGAAGAAATACATGGTCTTAATTTACCGCCTGAAGAACCACATTGTCTTGATAACCCGACACAGGTAGTAAAGGTAAATTCTCTCTATAGATATGATAAGGTTGAAATACCCTCTACTAAATTTCATAGCCCATGCTTAGATGAATTTGATGACTTTATGGCTAGACAAGAAAGTTTAATGCTTATGTTGGTAGAGAGTTAAAGAATAATGCTTTCGAGATAGGACGCGTAATTGATAATTTGGCTAGAGTTAAAGATGAACTTCACCGCGTTAGCAAATATGCTTCTATGGTTGCTACTCAAGCTGAGCAAGTACTCAAAGCTCAAAATGATTTGTTTGATGAATTGAATAATAAAAATGACTTTGCCGTTGGAGTGGCTACTAGAACTGGTAGAATGACTCAGGAACCTTTGTATCCTGAAGGCCACCCTAAGATGAAGGCCACCCTAAGATTCTCAGAGAAATAATTTAGAGGCACCTAGTTCTTCTAAGAAGAAGAAAAAGAAAAATGATAGAACGTTGCATGCTTCTAGTGAACCTACTGTAGACACACCTGAGAATCCCAATGATATTTCTATCTCTAATGCTGAAACACAATCAGGTCATGAACATGAACCTAGTGATAATGTTAATGATAATGTTCATGTTGATGATCAACCTAGCAAAAACAATGATGTAGAGATTGAACCTGCTGTTGATCTTGATAACCCACAATCAAAGAATCAACGTTATGATAAGAGAGATTTTGTTGCTAGGAAGCACGGGAAAGAAAGAGAACCATGGTTTCAGAAACCCATGCCCTTTCCTCCTAACCATCCAAGTCAAAGGATGATGAGGATTTTGAGCGCTTTGCTGAAATGATTAGACCTATTTTCTTATGTATGCACTTAACTGATATGCTTAAAGTAAATCCTTATGCTAAGTATATGAAGGATATCATTACAAATAAAAGAAAGATACCGGAAGCTGAAATTTCCACCATGCTCGCTAATTACACTTTTAAGGGTGGAATACCAAAGAAACTTGGAGATCCGGGTGTGCCAACAATACCATGCTCCATTAAAAGAAATTATGTCAGAACTGCTTTATGTGATCTTGGAGCCGGTGTTAGTGTTATGCCTCTCTCTTTATATCGTAGACTTGAATTGAATAAGTTGACACCTACTGAAATATCTTTGCAAATGGTTGATAAATCAACTGCTATACCTGTCGGTATTTGTGAGGATGTGCCTATTGTGGTTGCAAATGTCACTATCTTAACGGACTTTGTTATTCTTGATATTCCCGAGGACGATACTATGTCTATTATTCTTGGTAGACCTTTTCTTAATACTGCAGGGGCTGTTATTGATTGCAACAAAGGCAATGCCACCTTTCATGTTAATGACAATGAGCATACGGTACACTTACGAGGAAACAATCTTAAGTTCATAGCATCAATTCTATTGAAAAAGCCCCAACTATCATTTTTGGAGGTTTTGAATTTCCTCTCCCTACTGTCAAGAAAAAAATATGACATTCTTATTGTTGGGGATTTTAATATCCCCGTTGAGGTAACCTAGTGTTATTCGAAATTTCTCCGGTTCCGTGTTATTCGGAATGATTTTGTTAACAAGACTTGATCAACATTGTTAGCGGGTTCATTTTGATGATCACGAGATGGATGAAACTAGAAGGCACAACCTTCTGTACCTTTTTTTACTTTATGTTATTTAGAATAAATAAAGCAAAAATAGTATTATCGTTTGTTTTCTGAATTATTCGTGCATTAAAAAATAGTCCAAAAATAAAAGTGCTCCAAATGCCCTGCAAATTTAGTATGATTTTTTCTGAATTATTTGAGGATTTTAGGCACTGAAAACACTACAGGAGGGGCAAGCACCAGGCCACGAGAGAGGAGGGCGCGCCCCCCCTGTAGGGTGTGCCCCCTGTCTCGTGGGCCCCTGATGGCTCCCCTCCACTTATGCCATCTCCCACACACTTCATCTTCTACCCAGAAAAATCCCCATCCAGCTCAAGCACGAGTTCTAGCTCGTTTTGCTGCGATTTTTGATCTCCTTGCTCAAAGCTCCATTCACAAAACTGCTTTGGGAGATTGTTGCTTGGTATGTAACTCCTCCATTGGTCCAATTAGTTTTTGTTCTAAGGCTTTATTCATTGCAAATTTTTGCTGCTTAGGTGACCATGTTCTTGAGCTTGCATGTTAAAATTTTGAGGTCCCAAGCAATTCCAATGCATGATATGGGCTCTAGGCACTTGTAGGAGTAGTTGCTATCAATCTTGTTTAGTTTTATGCACTTTTATTTTGAAGTCACTAAAAATTTCAGAAATTTTCAGAGAATGTTAAGGAGACTGTTGAGGGGATCTTCTAGCCAAAGCTCCCAGGAAAAACAAGCCAAAGAGAAGGAAAAAGCCATGTATAATCTTCCTCGCTTGGCGGAAGTAAGGCCGTGTGAATGGCCATGTGATGATTTCTTGAAAGAGGCTGGAATTCATAAAGACTTTTATGCTTTAATCGAGACTACAGGCCTCACCGGTTTCATCAATGACCGAATCGATCAGTATCTCTTACTCACCAATACTTTTGTGCAAAACTTTTATTTTTATCCTAAGAAGTCACCGCCTGCAGTATCATTTCATTTATATGATGAGTTCAAAGAAATGTCTTTACGTCATTTTTGCACGGTATGTAGGATACCTTATGAGGGAGAATTAGAGGAACCCCATCGTGAAGATGTGGCTGGCTTTGTTAATACTATTGTTGTAGAGGAGCTAAAGAAGGGTTCCGAAGCAAAAGTCTCTAGCATACACTTTCCTGTTTTACGCTACTTTGCCATATTTGCTAGTAGATGCTTGATTGGTCGTGGGAATAATGGAAACTTGAGTGTTCCTGATATTATCATTCTTCAACAAGCTTTGCTTGGAGACAATAGTTTTAGTATGGGTGCCGTCATTGCTAAACGGCTAGCCCTTAATCGTACAAAAGGTCCCATATTTGGAGGTATCTATGTTGCACGTCTTGCTAAACATTTTCAGATACCCATTAGGCATCTTGAGGAGGAGGAGATAAAATTGCCTCCTCACATTTTAGATTACAAGAGCATGGTAGCACATAAGTTTATTGTTGACAACGAAGATATGATGCTCTTGTATAAACTTAGATTCAATAAGAAACACTTTGAGATTATTATCTTGCCTACGCCTCTGTTGTTTGATTTGCTTGCATAAAAATTTCTCGTCACACCGGAAGCGGTGAACTATCATCGAGCCCAAGCTTTTACTCCAGAACCTGAACCTGAGCCGGAACCTGAACTGGACCCTTATCGTGCATCATCTGTCCAGTGGGATCCGGAGATGACCAGCCAGTGGTATCCTGATTACACCTCCCAGTACACCGGGGAGAGTAGCGGCGGTCCTTGGTATTAAACCAACTTAGACCAAAAGCCTAAGCTTGGGGGAGTACGTATTTCCACTACTAGGGAAAAGCCTAGCAGCAGCGCGGGTTTTGGGCCTATTAGTAGCGCGGGGGCCTGCGCTACTAATAAGGCGCTAGAGCTAACGTATAGCAGTAGCGCGGGTGCCACCCGCGCTACTACTACGTCCTTTAGTAGTAGCGTGGGTAAAAATCCGCGCTACTACTACCAGCGCGGTTTTTTTTTGAATTTTTTCAAAAAAATATTTCGATTTTTTCCCTAATTTTCAAATTTCTAAATTATTTTAACCTCAAATCTCTAATCACCCCTCATCGCTGCTCAATTTAATCTCTAATCACCCCTCATCATTCCAAATCATCTAACTTCCCGAACGGTCACCCATCCTCTCACTACTCCAGCCTGAGCACGCTTAACTTCCGGGTTCTATTCTCCCTCGTTTCCAAGTCTGCACTTGTTGTTTTCCTGACAATAGTAAGATGTCAATCCTATTAACCTCATGAATTTAGCTTGAGCATGAAGTCACACATTTCACTATTTGAGTTTGAAACTATTGTTCTAAAAAATTAGTAACACTAATATTTCTTGAATAATTAGTTTGACCACAGTTTGGCCATAGTTTGACCAGATTTGACCAAAATTCAAAAAAACTAAAATAATTATTTAGTAACACTAATATTCTAGAATAATTAGTTTGACCATTGTTTGACCATAGTTTGACCACATAGTTTGAAATTTTTTCGATTTTTTCCACTCTAGATCTTAAAAGCCCCATAACTTTTTTTCTGTTTGGTTTTTGAGGATTTTGAAAATGCTTAATGGGGTTCCCCTAGTTAAATTTGGATGTAACTTTTTGAGTAGATGATTTTTCATATAAAAAACTTTTTCATCCGAGTTAGTATGCAAAAGTTATGCCCATTTTTACAAATTCTCGAGAGATTTTGCAAATAAAGTCGAAATTCATATTTGCAAATTTTCCCAACAACTAGACCACATATCACATGGGAAACTTATTTTCTTTTATTTTTTTGACATTTTCATCATTTTCTTTTATTTTTTTAAACTGAAAAGGTGATCCACGGGGGGGGGGGGGGGGGGGGGGGGTAGAGTTTGAAAATGGGACCTTTAGTAGTAGCGCGGTTTACCCCCTCACTACTACTATGGCACCACTTAGTAGTAGCGAGGGCTAAAAACCAACACTACTGCTATCAAACTTATTAGTAGCAAGGTTTTACAAACCTGCACTACTACTATGGCATGTCCCGGGGGGCACGGTAGAGACCGCTTAGTAGTAGCGAGGGTTAAAAACCCGTGCTACTGCTATCAACTTAGTAGTAGCGAGGTTTAAAAACCTGCGCTACTGGTAAGTAGCAGTAGCGAGGGTTTTTAACCCTCGCTACTAGTAACTTTCTGTGTATAGGCTTTTCCCTAGTAGTGTTCTCACCGACTTTACATTCATGTTCACACACTAGTCATCGGTGCTCATACTCTTTCATTGTATTATCCATGCTAGTTTAAATTTCTTTTTCTAGTTTTCTTCTTGTGTGTTTGATAAACCTTGAGAAAAACCAAAAAAAATAGTTAGTTTAATTTCCTTGCCTGTAGTAGGAATTAAAATGAAAACCCAAAAAGATTTCTAGTTCTTCTTTTTACTTGTTGGGAGCTTTCCCGTGTAAATAGTTTTATTTTCTTTTCTTTCCTTTGGGGGTCGAGAAGACCATATTGAAAATGCTTAGTGGCTCTTATATGCATGATTGTTTATTTAATTTAGAGCCCATATTACTTGTCTTCTCTCTTGAGTTTAATGCTTGCAGATTCCAGCTTAGTCCAATGCACGTACACTCTTGTTATTATACACATCGTTCGGCCGTGTGAGTGAAAGGCAATAATGACGATATATGATGGACTTATTGGGATGAGATCTTAAGAAATTGTTAGCTAAGCTGAAACAAAAGACTCTAAATGCTAGAATGAAACATGACCCCGCTTTTGCCACTTCGCCTATCTTTGTTACTGATAAGGATTATGAATTCTCTGTTGATCCTGAGATTATTACTTTAGTTGAATCCGATCCTTTTTATGGCACTGAATCTGAAACTGTTGTGGCACATCTTACCAAGTTGAATGATATAGCTACCCTGTTTACTCATGATGAGAAGTCTCACTATTTATATATCCTTAAGATATTTCCGTTCTCATTAAAGGGTGATGCTAAGACTTGGTATAATTCTCTTGCTCCTGGTTGTGTGCGTAGTCCCCAGGATATGATTTACTACTTCTCTGCTAAATATTTCCCTGCTCATAAGAAACAAGCTGCCTTGCGGGAAATATATAATTTTGTGCAAATCAAAGAAGTGAGTCTCCCACAAGCTTGGGGGAGGCTTCTCCGATTACTTAATGCTTTGCCCGATCATCCACTTAAGAAAAATGAAATACTTGATATCTTTTATAATGGACTAACCGATGCTTCCAAGGACTACTTGGATAGTTGTGCTGGTTGTGTTTTCAGGGAAATAACAGTCGACGAAGCTAAGTTACTATTGAATAATATGTTGACTAACGAAAATAATTGGACTCTCCCGGAGCCAATTCCTGAACCAATTGAGCCAACTCCTGAGCCTATTCCTAAACCCACTCCGAAGAAGAGAGGTGTTCTATTTCTCAGTCCTAAAGATATGCAAGAGGCAAAGAAATCAATGAAAGAGAAAGGTATTAAAGCTGAAGATGTTAAGAATTTACCACCTATTGAAGAAATACATGGTCTTAATATACCGCATGTTGAAGAACCACATTGTCTCGATAACCCGACACAGGTAGTGAAGGTAAATTCTCTCTATAGATATGATAAAGTTGAAATCCCCTCTACTAAATTTCATAACCCTTGCTTAGATGAATTTGATGACTTTATGGCTAGGCAAGAAAGTTTTAATGCTTATGTCGGTAGAGAGTTAAAGAATAATGCTTTCGAGATAGGACGCGTGAGTGATAATATGGCTAGAGTTAAAGGTGAACTTAAACTCATTAGCAAATATGCGTCCATGGTTGCTACTCAAGCTGAGGAAATACTTAAAGCTCAAAATGATTTGCTTGATGAATTAAATAATAAGAATGTCTTTGCTGTTAGAGTGGCTACTAGAACTGGTAGAATGGCTCAGGAACCTTTGTATCGTGAAGGCCACCCTAAGAGAATTGAACAAGATTCTCAGAATAATAATCTAGATGCTCCTAGTTCTTCTAAGAAGAAGAAAAAGAAAAATGATAGGACTTTGCGAACTTCTAGTGAACCTAATGTAGAAACACCTGAGAATCCTAATAATACTTCCATCTCTGATGCTGAAACACAATCTGAAGATGAACATGAACCTGATAATAATGCTAATGATGATGTTCATGTAGATGCTCAACCTAGTAATAACAATGATATAGTAATTGAACCTGCAATTGGTCTTGATAACCCACAATAAAGAAACCAACGTTATGACAAGAGAGATTTTGTTGCTAGGAAGCATGGCAGAGAAAGAGAACCATGGGTTCAAAAACCCATGCCCTTTCCTCCCAAACCATCCAAGACAAAGGATCATGAGGACTTTGAGCATTTTGCTGAAATGATTAGACCTATTTTCTTACGCATGCGCTTAACTGATATGCTTAAATTAAATCCTTATGCTAAATATATGAAAGATATCATCACTAATAAGAGGAAAATACCTGAAGCTGAGATTTCCACCATGCTTGCCAACTATACCTTTAAAGGTGGAATACCTAAGAAACTTGGTGATCCCGGAGTACCCACTATACCTTGCTCTATTAAAAGAAATTATGTTAAAACTGCTTTATGTGATTTAGGAGCCGGTGTTAGTGTTATGCCTCTTTCCCTATACTGTAGACTTGAATTGAGTAAGTTGACACCCACTGAAATATCCTTGCAAATGGCTGATAAATCAACTGCCATACCTGTCGGCATTTGTGAGGACGTGCTTGTTGTTGTTGCGAATGTTACTATCTTAATAGACTTTGTTATTCTTGATATTCCCGAGGATGATAGTATGTCTATTATTCTTGGTAGACCCTTTTTAAATACTACAGGAGCTATTATTGATTGCAACAAAGGCAATGTCACCTTTCATGCTAATGGAAATGAGCATACGGTACATTTTTCGAGGAAACAACCTCAAGTTCACAGCATAAATACTATTGAGAAAATTCCATCAATTATTATTGGAGGTTTCGAATTTCCTCTCCCTACCGTCAAGAAAAAGTATGATATTCTTATTGTTGGGGATTTTCATATCCCCGTTGAGGTAACTTAGTGTTATTCAAAATTTCTCCGGTTCCGTGTTATTCGGAATGAGTTTGTTAACAAGACTTGATTTGATGATCATGAGATGGATGAAAATAGTAGGCACAACCTTCTGTACTTTCTTTTTACTTTCTGCCATTTACAATAAATAAAGCAAAAATAGTATTATCCGTCTGTTTTCTGAATTATCCGTGCAATAAAAAATATCCCAAAAATAAAAGTGCTTCAAATGCCCTGCAAATTTAGTATGATTTTTTATGGAATATTTGAGGATTTTAGGCACTGAAATCACTGCAGGAGGGGCAAGCACTAGTCCATGAGAGTGGAGGGCGCGCCCACCCCACGTAGGTGCGCCCCCCTGTCTCCTGGGCCCCTGGTAGCCCCCCTTGATACGTCCATTTTGCATCATGCTTTTATATCAATATTTATTGCATTATGGGCTGTTATTACCCATTATATCTCAATACTTATGTCTATTCTCTCTTATTTTACAAGGTTTACCATGAAGAGGGGGAATGCCGACAACTGGAATTCTGGCTGGAAAAGGAGCAAACGTTGGAAACCTATTCTGCACAACCCCAAAAGTCCCGAAACTCCACGAAACATCTTTTTGGATTTAATAAGAAATTCTGAGTGAAAGAAATAGACCAGGGGCCCACACCCTGTCCAGGAGAGAGGAGGGCGCCCCCCTATAGGGCGCGCCCCCCTATAGGGCGCGCCCCCCTATAGGGTGCGCCCCCTATCTCCTGGGCCCCCTTATGGCCCTCCGGTGTCCATCTTCTGCTATATTTGAGCTTTTACCCTGGAAAAAATCGTGGGCAAGCTTACGGGACGAAACTCCGCCGCCACGAGGCAGAACCTTGGCGGAACCAATCTAGGGCTCTAGCAAAGCTATTCTGTCGGGGACACTTCCCTCTGGGAGGGGGAAATCATCACCAACGTCATCACCAATGATCCTCTCATCGGGAGGGGGTCAATCTCCATCAACATCTTCACCAGCACCATCTCCTCTCAAACCCTAGTTCATCTCTTGTATCCAATCTTGTATCCAAAACCACAAATTGGTACCTGTGGGTTGCTAGTAGTGTTGATTACTCATTGTAGTTGATACTTATTGGTTTACTTGGTGGAAGATCATATGTTCAGATCCTTAATACATATTATTACACCTCTGATTATGAACATGAATATGCTTTGTGAGTAGTTACGTTTGTTCCTGAGGACATGGGTGAAGTCTTGCTATTAGTAGTCATGTGAATTTGGTATTCGTTCGATAGTTTGATGAGATGTATGTTGTCTTCTCCTCTAGTGGTGTCATGTGAATGTCGACTACATGACACTTCACCATTATTGGGCCTAGAGGAGGGCATAGGGAAGTACTAAGTAGATGATGTGTTGCTAGAGTGACAGAAGCTTAAACCCTAGTTTATGCGTTGCTTCGTTAGGAGATGATTTGGATCCACATGTTTCATGCTATGGTTAGGTTTACCTTAATACTTTTGTTGTAGTTGCGGATGCTTGCAATAGGGGTTAATCATAAGTGGGATGCTTGTCCAAGTAAGGGCAGTACCCAAGCACTGGTCCACCCACATATGAAATTATCAAGGTATCGAACGCGAATCATACGAGCGTGATGAAAACTAGCTTAACGATAATTCCCATGTGTCCTCGGGAGCTCCTTTATCATTATTAGAAATTGTCCAGGCTTATCCTTTGCTATATAAAGGATTGGGCCACCTTTCTGCACTTTATTTACTTTGTGTTATCGTTACTATTTATCTTATCACAAAACTATCTATCACCTACAATTTCAGTGCTTGCAGAAAACCTTACTGAAAACCGCTTATCATTTCCTTCTGCTCCTTGTTGGGTTCGACACTCTTACTTATCGAAAGGACTATGATAGATCCCCTACACTTGTGGATGATCAAGACTCTTTTCTGGCGCCATTGCTGGGGAGTGTATCGCTTTTGGTGAGTGGAACTTGGTAAAGAAACATTCATATAGTGTGCTGAAATTTTTGTTACTTGTTACTATGGAAACTAATCCTTTGAGGGGCTTGTTTGGGGCATCTTCGCCCCAACCAGTAGAGCAAAGAGTTGCTCCTCAACCTATTGAACTTTATGAAAATGTTTATTTTGAGATTCCTTCAGGTATGATAGAGAAACTGCTAGCTAATCCATTTGCAGGAGATGGAACGTTGCATCCCGATTTACACCTTATCTTTGTGGATGAAGTTTGTGGATTATTTAAGCTTGCAGGTATCCCCGATGATGTTGTCAAAAGGAAGGTCTTCCCTTTATCTTTGAAGGGATATGCATTGACATGGTTTAGGCTATGTGATGATACGGGATCTTGGAATTATAAGCGATTGAAGTTGGAATTTCACCAGAAGTTCTATCCTATGCATCTTGTTCATCGTGATCGTAATTACATATATAATTTCTGGCCTCATGAAGGAGAAAGCATCGCTCAAGCTTGGGGGAGGCTTAAGTCAATGTTATATTCATGCCCCAATCATGAGCTCTCTCGGGAAATGATTATTCAAAAAATTTATGCTCGGCTTTCTCTTGATAATCGCAACCTGCTCGATACTTCCTGTGCTGGTTCTTATATGCTGAAGACTATTGATTTCAAATGGGACTTATTGGAAAGAATTAAACACAACTATGAAGATTGGGGTTCCGACGATGGTAAGGAGTCAGGTATGACAACTAAGTTCGATTGTGTTAAATCTTTTATGATACCGATGTTTTTCATGGATTTAGCGCTAAGTATGGACTTGACTATGAGATATTAGCTTCTTTCTGTGAATATTTTGCTACTCACGTTGATCTCCCTAAAGAGAAGTGGTTTAAATATAATCCTCCTGTTGAAGTGAAAGTAGTTGCACCTATTACAGTTGAAGAAAAGACTATCACTTATAGTGATCCTATTGTTCCTACTACTTATGTTGAGAAACCACCTTTTCCTGTTAGAGATGTTGAAGTTTTGTGTGGGAAGGTCAAATACCCTGCTGATTTTCTTGTTCTTGCTTCCCTACAAGATGCCTTTTGTCCAATTATTTTTGGTAGACCCTTCTTGAATACAACTAGTGCTAAGATTAATTGTGAAAAGAATATTGTCACTATTGGCATAGATGGTATGTCTCATGAGTTTAATTTTGCTAAGTTTAGTAGACAACCTCGTGATAGGGAACCACATAGTAAGGATGAGATTATTGGTCTTGCTTCCATTGCTGTTCCTCCTACTGATCCGTTAGAACAATATTTGCTAGACCATGAAAATGATATGTTTATGAAAGAAAGAAGGGAAATAGATGAATTATTCCTTATTATTTTAAAACACAACCTTCCTGTTGAAATTCTTGGGGATCCCCCTCCACCCAAGGGTGATCTCGTGTTTGAACTCAAACCTCTACCTGATAATCTTAAGTATGCTTATCTCGATGAAAAGAAAATATATCCTGTTATTATTAGTGCCAACCTTTCAGAGCAAGAAGAAGAAAGATTATTAAAAACTTGAAGAAGCATCGAGCTGCTATTGGATATACTCTGGATGATCTTTAGGGCGTTAGTCCCATGTTATTCCAACACAAAATTAAATTGGAGGACGATGCCAAACCAGTTAGAGATCCTCAACAACGACTAAATCCTAAAATGAAAGAAGTGGTAAGAAATGAGATACTAAAGCTCCTTGAGGCAGGTATAATTTATCCCGTTGCTGATAGTGATTGGGTAAGCCCTGTCCATTGTGTCCCTAAAAAGGGAGGTATTACTGTTGTTCCTAATCATAAAGATGAATTGATCCCGCAAAGAATTATTACAGGTTATAGGATGGTAATTGATTTTCGTATACTAAATAAAGCTACTAAGAAAGATCATTACCCTTTACCTTTTATTTATCAAATGCTAGAAAGACTGTCCAAACACACACATTTCTGCTTTCTAGATGGTTATTCTGGTTTCTCTCAAATACCTGTCTCAGTGGGAGATCAAGCAAAAACTACTTTTACTTGCCCTTTTGGTACTTTCGCTTATAGACGTATGCCTTTTGGTTTATGTAATGCACCTGCTACCTTTTAAAGATGCATGATGGCTATATTCTCTGATTTTTGTGAAAAGATTTGCGAGGTATTCATGGATGACTTCTCTGTTTATGGATCCTCCTTTGATAATTGTTTGAGCAACCTTGATTGAGTTTTGTAGAGGTGCGAAGACACTAACTCGTTCTGAATTGGGAAAAGTGTCACTCTATGGTTAATGAAGGCATTGTCTTGGGGCATAAGATTTCCGAGAGAGGTATTGAAGTTGATAAAGCTAAAGTTGATGCTATTGAAAATATGCCATGTCCAAAGGACATAAAAGGTATAATAAGTTTCCTTGGTCATGCCGGTTTTTATAGGAGGTTCATTAAGGACTTTTCTAAGATCTCTAGGCCTCTGACTGATTTATTGCAAAAAGATATTCCTTTTGTCTTTGATGATGATTGTGTAGAAGCATTTGAAATACTTAAGAAAGCTTTGATCACCGCACCTGTTGTTCAGCCACCTGATTGGAATCTACCTTTTGAAATTATGTGTGACGCTAGTGATTATGATGTAGGGGCTGTTCTAGGGCAAAGAGTCAATAAGAAATTGAATGTCATCCAGTATGCTAGTAAGACTCTTGATACAGCCCAAAGAAATTATGCTACCACTGAAAAAGAATTCTTAGCAGTTGTGTTTGCATGTGATAAGTTTAGACCTTATATTGTTGATTCCAAAGTTACTATTCACACTGATCATGCTGCTATTAAATATCTTATGGAAAAGAAAGATGCTAAGCCTAGACTCATTAGATGGGTTCTCCTGCTCCAAGAGTTTGATTTGCATATTATTGATAGAAAGGGAGCTGAGAACCCAGTTGTAGATAACTTGTGTATGTTAGAGAATGTTCTTGATGACCCACTGCCTATTGATGATAGCTTTCCTGATGAACAATTAGTGGTCATTAATGCTTCTTGCACTGCTCCATGGTATGCTGATTATGCTAATTATATTGTTGCTAAATTTATACCACCTAGTTTCACATACCAACAAAAGAAATAGTTCTTTTATGATTTAAGACATTACTTTTGGGATGACCCACACCCTTATAAAGAAGGAGTAGATGGTGTTATTAGACGTTGTGTACCTGAGCATGAACAGGAACAGATCCTACGCAAGTGTCACTCTAAATCATATGGAGGACACCACACTGGAGATAGAACTGCACATAAGGTACTACAATCCGGTTTTTATTGGCGTACTCTCTTCAAACATGCTCGTAAGTTTGTCTTATCTTGTGATGAATGTCAAAGAATTGGTAATATTAGTAGACGTCAAGAAATGCCTATGAATTATTCTCTTGTTATTGAACCGTTTGATGTTTGGGGCTTTGATTATATGGGACCTTTTCCTGCCTCTAATGGTTATACACATATTTTAGTTGCTGTTGATTATGTTACTAAGTGGCTAGAAGCTATTCCAACTAGTAGTGCTGATCATAACACTTCTATTAAAATGCTTAAAGATGTTATTTTTCCAAGGTTTGGAGTCACTAGATATCTTATGACTGATGGTGGTTCACATTTTATTCATGGTGCTTTCTGTAAGATGCTTGCTAAGTATGATGTCAATCATAGAATTGCATCTCCTTATCATCCGCAGTCTAGTGGTCAAGTAGAGTTGAGCAATAGAGAGCTCAAATTATTTTTGCAAAAGACTGTTAATAGATCTAGAAAGAATTGGTCCAAAAAACTTGATGATGCATTATGGGCCTATAGAACTGCATACAAAAATCCTATGGGTATGTCTCCGTATAAGATGGTTTATGGAAAAGCATGTCATTTACCTCTTGAACTTGAACATAAAGCATATTGGGCTATTAAAGAGCTCAATTATGACTTCAAACTTGCCGGTGAGAAGAGGTTGTTTGATATTAGCTCACTTGATGAATGGAGAACCCAAGCTTATGAGAATGTCAAGCTATTCAAAGAAAAAGTCAAGCGCTGGCATGACAAAAGGATACAAAAGCGTAAATTTAACGTAGGTGATTTTGTGTTATTATTCAACTCCCGTTTAAGGTTTTTTGCAGGAAAGCTTCTCTGTAAATGGGAAGGCCCCTACGTTATCGAGGAAGTCTATCGTTCTGGTGCGATAAAGATCAACAACTTCGAAGGCACAAGTCCGAGGGTGGTAAACGGTCAAAGAATTAAACATTATATTTCAGGTAATCCTATTAATGTTGAAACTAATATTATTGAAACTGTAACCCCGGAGGAATACATAAGGGACACTTTCCAGAACATTCCAGACTCCGAAAAGGAATAGGTATGTGGTACGGTAAGTAAACCGGCCCCAAAACAACTCCAATGGCAATTTTTATCAGTTTCGGATTATTTGAGAATTTTAGGAAGAAAGAAGTAGTCCGAAAGGGACACGAGGCCCCCACGAGAGTGGAGGGCGCACCCCCTGTCTCGTGGGCACCTCGTGTGCCTCCCGGACTCCGTTTTCTTGCACATTACGTATTTTGGTCGGTAAAAATTCATTATATATACTCCCGAAGGTTTTGACCACCGTATCACGCAAATATCCTCTGTTTTTGTTTCGAGCTATTCCTATTGCAGAATAAAGTAAGATGTGTTCTCAGGAGTCAATTGGGGAGAGTCGGGTGTCCCACCCAACGCCAGGTCCCGGAGCAAATAGCGATGCCTATCACTTTGGATCATCAACGGAGGATGGGATGGAGGCTGATTTGAAAAGGATAGATACCATGGAGGAGGATCAAGAAGGTACCTCTCGTCTCCGAGCAGAATTCACTATGGGGGAACTACCTAGCCTGGCTGTCCCTATTTCGGTCACTCCCTCCAACTCTAGATTTCTTTCTTATAAAAATATGAAAAAGAGTTTCACTTGTTCTCCAGAAGCTATGTAGCATCCTTGGGTAAAAGGAGCTTTGGCCGTTACGGGCAAGCTCCGTAAAGAAATTATGGACCTCAAACAACAAGTCAATAAGCTCAAGGAGGAGAACCGTATCCTAAAGGGCATCATCGCTAAGAAAATCATAACACCAACCATGAAGAAGGAGACATAATCACATGGGTATGGGCACTCCCCTTGGCAACTGCCAAGCTTGGGGGAGGTGCCCCAGTATCGTATCACCATCACACTCCTACCTTTACTGTTTTATTTAGCTTGATCCTTTTAGTAGTATCTTGATCTAGTAGATTGAAGTTTTGATATCAAGTAGTTTTGAGTTTTGCTTAGTGATCTCTTTTTGTAATCGAGTCCGTGAGCTATCTATAATAAAGATTAGTGTTGAGTCAAGGGCTTTGCTTTGTTGCTATGACCTTGAGAAAAATAGAAAGAATAAAAAGAATAAAAGAGTTCATATTGATCTTATGGATAGTAATAACTTCACACATAGAAAGTATGAGGCATGAAGGTTATTGAGAGTTGATAAACGTAGTTTTGGTCATCGTTGCAATTAATAGGAAGTAATAAGCGAAGAGAGGTTCACATATAAATACACTATCTTGGACATCTTTTATGATTGTGAGCACTCATTAAGTATGACATGCTAAAAGAGTTGACGATGGACAAGGAAGACAACGTAATGGTTTATGTTTTCTCACATCTCAGTTAAAGTATGTTGTCATTGACCTTCCAAACATGTTGAGCTTGCCTTTCCCCCTCATGCTAGCCAAATTCCTAGCACCAAGTAGAGATACTACTTGTGCTTCCAAATACCCTTAAACCCAGTTTTGCCATGAGAGTCCACCATATCTACCTATGGATTGAGTAAGATCCTTCAAGTAAGTTGTCATCGGTGCAAGCAATAAAAATTGCTCCCTAAATATGCATGACTTATTAGTGCGGAGAAAATAAGCTTTATACGATCTTGTTATGGAAGCAATAAAAGCGACAGACTGCATAATAAAGGTCCATACACAAGTGACATATAAAGTGACGTTCTTTCGTACTAAGATTTTGTGTATCCAACCCTAAAAGCGCATGACAACCTCTGCTTCCCTCTGCAAAGGGACTATCTTTTATTTCATGTTCTTACTTTATGCTTTTATTTTGTGCTTGAGTCAAGGTGATCTTCACCTTTCCCTTTTTCATTTTATCCTTTGGCAAGATCCTCGTGTTTGGAAGGTTGTGATATATATATACATATACATATATATATATATATATATATATATATATATATATATATATATATATATATATCCAATTGGATGTTCGTTAGCATGGGCCATTATTGTTGACATCACCTAAAGGTGAATACGTTGGGAGGCAACACAATAAGCCCCTATCTTTCTCAGTGTCCATTTGAAACTCCATAACCACAAGTATTGCGTGAGTGTTAGCAATTGTAGAAGACTATATGATAGTTGAGTATGTGGACTTGCTGAAAAGCTCTATTGTTGACTCTTTCTGATGTTATGATAAATTGCGATTGCTTTAATGACTGAGATTATAGTTTGTTAGTTCTTAATGAAGTTTGTGAACCATACTTGATATTGTGAATTGATTGTTACTTCAACATAAGAAATTATATAATGGAATCTATATATGTTGCTGTTATAAGAATGATCATGATGCCCTCATGTCCGTATTTTATTTTTATTGACACCTCTATCTCTAAACATGTGGACATATTTTTCGATATCGTCTTCTGCTTGAGGACAAGCGAGGTCTAAGCTTGGGGGAGTTGATACGTCCATTTTGCATCATGCTTTTATATCAATATTTATTGCATTATGGGATGTTATTACACATTATATCTCAATACTTATGGCTATTCTCTCTTATTTTACAAGGTTTACCATGAAGAGGGGGAATGCCGGCAGCTGGAATTCTGGCTGGAAAAGGAGCAAACGTTGGAAACCTATTCTGCACAACCCAAAAGTCCTGAAACTCCACGAAACATCTTTTTGGATTTAATAAGAATTTCCGAGCAAAAGAAATACACCAGGGGGCCCACACCCTGTCCAGGAGAGAGGAGGGTGCCCCCTATAGGGCGCGCCCTCCTATCTCCTGGGCCCCCTGGTGGCCCTCCAGTGTCCATCTTCTGCTATATTAGAGCTTTTACCCTGGAAAAAAAATCGTGGGCAAGCTTACGGGACGAAACTCCGCCGCCACGAAGCAGAACCTTGGCGGAACCAATCTAGGGCTCTGGCAGCGCTGTTCTGCCGGGGACACTACCCTCCGGGAGGGGGAAATCATCACCAACGTCATCACCAACAATCCTCTCATCGGGAGGGGGTCAATCTCCATCAACATCTTCACCAGCACCATCTCCTCTCAAACCCTAGTTCATCTCTTGTATCCAATCTTGTATCCAAAACCACAAATTGGTACCTGTGGGTTGTTAGTAGTGTTGATTACTCCTTGTAGTTGATACTTATTGGTTTACTTGGTGGAAGATCATATGTTCAGATCCTTAATACATATTATTACACCTCTGATTATGAACATGAATATGCTTTGTGAGTAGTTACGTTTGTTCCTGAGGACATGGGTGAAGTCTTGCTATTAGTAGTCATGTGAATTTGGTATTTGTTCAATATTTTGATGAGATGTATGTTGTCTTCTCCACTAGTGGTGTCATGTGAACGTCGACTACATAACACTTCACCATTATTGGGCCTAGAGGAGGGCATAGGGAAGTAATAAGTAGATGTTGGGTTGCTAGAGTGACAGAAGCTTAAACCCTAGTTTATGCGTTGCTTCGTTAGGGGCTGATTTGGATCCACATGTTTCATGCTATGGTTAGGTTTACCTTAATACTTTTGTTGTAGTTGCGGATGCTTGCAATAGGGGTTAATCATAAGTGGGATGCTTGTCCAAGTAAGGGCAATACCCAAGCACCGGTCCACCCACATATCAAATTATCAAAGTACCGAACGTGAATCATATGAGCGTGATGAAAACTAGCTTGACGATAATTCCCATGTGTCCTCGGGAGCACCTTTATCATTATTAGAAATTGTCCAGGCTTATCCTTTGCTACATAAAGGATTGGGCCACCTTGCTGCACTTTATTTACTTTGTTTACTTGTTACTCGTTACTATTTATCTTATCACAAAACTATCTATCACCTACAATTTCAGTGCTTGCAGAAAACCTTACTGAAAACCACTTATCATTTCCTTCTGCTCCTCGTTGGGTTCGACACTCTTACTTATCGAAAGGACTACGATAGATCCCCTACACTTGTGGGTCATCACCCCTCCACTTATGCCAGCATCCACACACTTCGTCTTCTACCCAAAAAAATCCCCATCCAGCTCAAGCACGAGTTCTAGCTCGTTTTGCTGCGATTTTCGATCTCGTTGCTCAAAGCTCCATTCACAAAACTGCTTTGGGAGATTGTTGCTTGGTATGTGACTCCTACATTGGTCCAATTAGTTTTTGTTCTAGTGCTTTATTCATTGCAAATCCTTGTTGTCTTGGTGACCCTGTTTTTGAGCTTGCATGTTAAACTTATGGGGTTCCAATTAATTCTATTGCATGATATAGGCTCTAGGCACTTGTAGGAGTAGTTGCTACCATTCTTGTTAAGTTTTATTCACTTTTATTTTGAATTTACTAAAATTTCAGAAATTTTCAGAAAATGTTAAGGAGACTTTTGAGGGGCTCTTCTAGCCAAGGCTCTCAGGAAAAACAAGCTAAAGAGAAGGAAAAAGCCAAGTATAATCTTCCTCGCTTAGCGGAAGTACGATCGTGTGAGTGGCCATGTGATAATCTCTTGAAAGAAGCTGGAATTCATGAAGATTTTTATTCTTTGATCGAGAGTGCGGACCTCAACGATTTCCTCCTCGACCGGATAGATCAGTATCTCTTACTTACCAATACCTTCATGCAATTTTTTTTATTACTATCCTAAGAAGTCACCGCCTTCAGTATCATTTCATTTATATGATGAATTCAAAGAAATGGCTTTACATGATTTTTGCGCGGTATGTAGGATACCTTTTGAGGGAGAGTTAGAGGAACCCCATCGTGAAGATGTGGATGGCTTTGTTAACATTATAGATGTAGAGGAGCCAAAGAAAGGTTCTGAGGGAAAAATCTCTAGCATACACTTTCCTGTTTTACGTTACTTTGTTATATTTGCTAGTAGATGCTTGATTGGTCGTGGAAATAGTGGAAACTTTAATGTTCCTGATATTATCATTCTTCAGCATGCCTTGTTTGGAGACAATAGTTTTAGTATGGGTGTCGTCGTTGTTAAACGGCTAAGCCTGAATTGTACAAAAGGCCTCATATTTGGAGGTATCTATGCTTCACGTCTTGCTAGACATTTTAGGATACCTATTAGGCACTGTGAGAAAGAGGAGACAATCTTGCCCTCTTACATTTTAGATTACAGGAGCATGGTAGCACACAACTTTATTGTTCAGAATGAAGATAAGACGCTCCTGTATAACTTGAGATTTAATAAGAAACACAGTGAGACTATTATTCTGCCTGCAGCTTTGTTGTTTGATTTGACTGCAGATAATTTTCTTGTTACACCAGAGGCGATGTACGCTCATCGAGGCCAAGCATCCACTCCAGAACCTAAACCTGAACCGGAACCTGCGCTGGACCCTTATCGTGCATCATCTTTCCAGTGGGATCCGGAGATGGCCAGCCAGTGGTATCCTGATTACACTTCTCAGTACACCGGGGAGAGTAGCAGCGGTCCTTGGCATTAGACCAACTTAGGCCAAAAGCCTAAGCTTGGGGGAGTACGTATTTCTCACCGACTTTACATTCATGTTCACACACTAGTCGTCGGTGCTCATACTCTTTCATTGTATTATCCATGCTAGTTTAATTTTCCTTTTTCTAGTTTTCTTCTTTTGTGTTTGATAAACCTTAAGAAAAACCAAAAAAATTAGTTAGTTTATTTTCCATGCTTATAGTAGAATTAAAATGAAAACCCAAAAAGATTTCTCGTTCTTCTTTTACTTGTTGGGAGCTTTCCCGTGTAAATAGTTTTATTTTCTTTTCTTTGGGGGTCGAGAAGATCATATTGAAAATGTTTAGTGGCTCTCATATGCATGATTGTCTATTTAATTAGAGCCCATATTACTTTGTCTTCTCTTTTGAGTTGAATGCTTGCAGATTCCAGCTTAGTCCAATGCACGTACACTCTTATTATTATACACATCGTTCGGTCGTGCAAGTGAAAGGTAATAATGACGATATATGATGGACTTATTGAGATGAGAAAAGCTGGTATGAACTCGACCTCTCTTGTTTTTGTAAATAAGATGAGTTCATTGTTCCTCATTCAGCTTATTATGAAGTAAACATATTTGCAATAACATTTAGAGATTATAGTTGCTTGTGCCATGCTTGATTAGCTTTGAGTTATAATGGTTTACCTTGCATGCCAACATGCTATTAGAATGATTATGATGTGGTATAATGGGATGGTATCCTCCCTTGAATGAATTGAGTGACTCGACTTGGCACATGTTCACGCATGTAGTTGAAACAAAATCAACATAGCCTTCATGATATTTATGTTCATGGTGGATTATATCCTACTCATGTTTGTACTCAGTATGAATTAATTCTAATGCATGTTTATGACTGTTGTCACTCTCTCAGTTGGTCGCTTCCCAGTCTTTTGCTAGCCTTCACCTGTACTAAGCGGGAATACTGCTTGTGCATCCAAACTCCTTAAACCCCAAAGTTATTCCATATGAGTCCACCATACCTTCCTATATGCAGTATTTACCTGCCATTCCAAGTAAATTTGTATGTGCCAAACTCTAAACCTTCAAATGAAATTCTGTTTTGTATGCTCGAGCCGCTCATGTTTCCACTAGAGCTGCCTATATCTTCCATGCTAGGTGGGTTATTCTCAAGAGGAGTGGACTCCGCTCCTCATTCACGAGAAAGGGCCGGTAACCGGGATGCCCAGTCTCATGATCCAAAAAGATCAAAGCAAATCAAAATAATCAAACAAAACTCCCCCAGGATTGTTGTTAGTTGGAGGAACTCATTGTTTCGAGCAAGGCATGGATTGATACTTGTTGGTGGTTGGGGGAGCATAAACTTTTACCATTCTGCGTGGGAACTACCTATAATGCATGTAGTATGGAAGATAGAACCATCTCATAGTTGTTGCATTGACATCGAAAGTATGCCGCTCAAAATGTTATTCAAACTCTATTTTAAAATCGAGCTCTGGCACCTCTACAAATCCCTGCTTCCCTCTGCGAAGGGCCTATCTATTTACTTTTATGTTGAGTCATCACCTTCTTATTAAAAAGCACCTGCTGGAGAGCACACTGTCATTTGCATTCATTATTATTGGTTTATATTGGGCATGACTTGATTGGATCTCTTTTACCATGAATTACAATGTTTAGTCAGTCCTTGATCTTTAAAGGTGCTCTGCATTTATGTTTTGTGGTCTCAGAAAGGGCTAGCGAGATACCATTTTGTTATACCATGTTATGATTTTTTTGAGAAAGTGTTGTTATCCAAGTTTTATTATTATCGCTCGCTAGCTGATTATGCTATTGATATGAGTAATTGTGAGACCTAAGTGTTATTGTGAGTATGGTTAGTTTATAATATTGTTGAAACCTGAATGATGGCTTTGCATGTTTATAACAACAAGAGCCAATAGAGTTTGTAAAAGTTTTTCTTTATCACTTTCAGTTTATCAACTGAATTGCTTGAGGACAAGCAAAGGTTTAAGCTTAGGGGAGTTGATACGTCTCCAACGTATCTACTTTACCAAACACTTTTGCCCTTGTTTTGGACTCTAACTTGCATGATTTGAATGAAACTAACCCGGACTGACGCTGTTTTCAGCAGAATTGCCATGATGTTGTGTCATGTGTAGAAAACAAAGGTTCTCGGAATGTCCTGAAAAATCCTCGGAGACACTTTTAGGAAAATATAAAAATACTGGAGAAAGAATCAAGACCAGGGGGCCCACACCCTGTCCACGAGGGTGGGGGGCATGCCCTCCCCCCTGGGCGCGCCCCCTGTCTCGTGGGCCCCCTGAGGCTCCGCCGACCTCAACTCCAACTCCAACTCCAACTCCGCAGAGAAAAAAAAATCAGAGAGAAAGTTTCATTGCGTTTTACGATACGGAGCCATCGCCAAGCCCTAATCTCTCTCGGGAGGGCTGATCTGGAGTCCGTTCGGGGCTCCGTGAGAGGGGGATTCATCGCCGTCGTCATCATCAACCATCCTCCATCACCAATTTCATGATGCTCACCGCCGTGCATGAGTAATTACATCGTAGGCTTGCTGGACGGTGATGGGTTGGATGAGATTTACCATGTAATCAAGTTAGTTTTGTTAGGGTTTGATCCCTAGTATCCACTATGTTCTGAGATTGATGTTGCTATGACTTTGCTATGCTTAATGCTTGTCACTAGGGCCCGAGTGCCATGATTTCAGATCTGAATCTATTATGTTTTCATGAATATATGTGTGTTCTTGATCCTATCTTGCAAGTCTATAGTCACCTATTATGTGTTATGATCCGACAACCCCGAAGTGACAATAATCGGGATACTTCTCGGTGATGACCGTAGTTTGAGGAGTTCAAGTATTCACCATGTGTTAATGCTTTGGTCCGGTTCTCTATTAAAAGGAGGCCTTAATATCCCTTAGTTTCCACTAGGACCCCGCTGCCATGGGAGGGTAGGACAAAAGATGTCATGCAAGTTCTTTTCCATAAGCACGTATGACTATATTCGGAATACATGCCTACATTACATTGATGAATTGGAGCTAGTTCTTTGTCACCCTATGTTATAGCTATTATATGAGGAATCGCATCCGACATAATTATCCATCACTGATCCATTGCCTACGAGCGTTTCATCTACTGTGCTTCGCTTATTTACTTTTCTGTTGCTACTGTTACAATCACTACAAAACCCAAAAATATTGCTATTACTATCTTTACCTTTTATTACTGTTACCATTACTATCATACTACTTTGCTACTAAATACCTTGATGCAGATACTAAGTTATCCAGGTGTGGTTGAATTGAGAACTCAACTATTAATACTCAAGAATATTCTTTGGCTCCCCTTGTGTCGAATCAATAAATTTGGGTTGAATACTTTACCCTCGAAAGCTGTTGCGATCCCCTACGCTTGTGGGTCATCGGTGAGCTATCCTCTCCTCCCTGGAGAGCGCCAAGCTTCGGCTCACGGACAAGAATCTAAAACCGTCAGGTTAACTCCTTGCCCTCCTACCGTATTTTGAATGCTTTTTCAGACGAACATCTTGCTGGTATATTAGATGGTAGCGGGGTTGTGATTAAGGCGCTGCACGGAGATATCATCTTGTTGGTTCGTGCACGGGAAGAGGCGTAGGCCATGTTAGTGGCTGCGGCTTCCCGTGCTGCTGATGTGAATCAACTGGCCATCGTTCCAGTAGGGGTTGGTGACGTGGTGGGACCTGCTGAGGGGACAGAGGAGAGGAAGGCCTCTAATCTACCTTCTTCCAGCCGAATTCCGGCCCGGAAGCGTGTGGCAAAAGCGGTGACCTCTAGGGGGGTGCGCCTGCGTAATCGTATCATCTAGATGCGATATATGTTTTGGAACATCCGTGGTTGGGGCCATGGCGGGCGTCGCACCCAACTTAAGGAATACATGGCCAAGGAGCAGATTGACGTGGTAGCTCTACAGGAAACGATCAAACCTGATTTCACCTACCGCGATCTTCTTGCTTTTGATCCCTTGCAACGTTTCTTCTGGAATTGGGTGCCGTCGAGGGGACACTCAGGCGGCATCCTGTTGGGCTGTAAGCATGATATATGTGTCGCATATCGGGTTCCGGCAAAACCCTCAAGGTTTGAATTCTGGGGTGCGCACGAAGATTTCCTCCTACTGAAACACGCCCTCAACCTTGCTGCGATCTCTAAACTAGCACGATGAACTCACAGCACAAGAGACACAAGATTTATACAGGTTCGGCCACCGTTGTGGTGTAATACCCTACTCCTGTGTGTGGTGGTGGATTGCCTCTTGGGCTGATGATGAACAGTACAAGGGAAGAACAACCTCGCGAGGAGAGGTGTTCTTGTGGAGGTGTGGTGTGTAGATGAACTTGACTCGTCCCTTCTACTATGGTGGCTAGCCCTATTTATAGAGGCCCTGGTCCTCTTCCCAAATATTGAGCGGGAAGGGATCCAACAACGACCATTTTGAAAGGGGACAACTAGTACAAGTTATCCTGACTAAAGGTGGTCTTCGCCTGTCAAAGGCTCTGGTGATGACACCGTCTTGGGCTCCACGATGACCTCCGTACTGCCGTCCTGCTGGTCTTGGTCTTGTTGCACTGATATGGAAACCTTTGCTTGATGGCTCGGTACTCTGCGCATGCGCTTGCCCCCTTAGCACCAAAGAGGAAATGAGGACACTGCACGGGCTGGCGCCCGCCTATCCTTGGTCGTCATGGCTTGCATCATGGGGACCTCGCGAGGTACCCCTTGCCTTGATCTCTCCGCCTCCTCGCGAGCCTGCCTGGTGAGGCCGCCCCTGAGGAGGCCTTGTGCCATCTGCCCCGCGAGGCTTGGCCCCTCGCGAGGGTCTTGAGTATTGGTTGATGAAGATGGGCCGTACTAGGCCACTGGTGGAGCCACGCCGCAGGCCGCAGGCAGGCAAGTCTGGGGACCCCCGTTCCCAGAATGCCGACAGTAGCCCCTAGGCCCAAGGCATGCTCGGACTTGGCTTAGCGGCAAAGCCAAAGGGCAAGTGCGAAGCGCCATGGGCCCCAACAGCCTGTGGTCTTGGTTGACGCGTGGCGACTGATTGGACGTGGGCGTCTCCGCTTCCCCATGCTGCCTCAGCAACTGCTCGATTTGATGAGTCCCTGCTGCATGCAAAAAGGGTCATCATTACCTGCGATCGTGGAGGTCGATGGTTGGCCTCTCTTGGGCTATAAATGAGGGGGGGGGGGGCGAAAGCCCTCGCCGCCCATATCTTCTTGCTCCGCCTGCTTCTTCCTTTCTACTCCACTTCCAGTCTTGACGCCAATGGCACCGATCCGCAGATTCTCGGCTGAAGAGAAGGAGAAGGCTCCCCGGGATGGACCTAATCCGCTCCCGCCAAAGAAGAGGACGGCCCACCGCTGTGGTGAGGCCGCGGGGCTGGTGATGACGAGGCCTTGGTGCGAGTGGACACCTTCTGGGTTCCCGCTACCCTTGTACGCCCAGGCCGAGGGTTCTGGAGAAAGGGATAGCGAGTGACGCCGCCCTCGCCGCAGGCGAGGTCGACGAACCACGGCGAAGCGCGCCGTTGCTTCTGGAGTCCATGCCACGGACTCCTCTCGCGAGCTCGTGCTGCATGCAGCGATGCCTCAAAGCACCTGGATCTGCTTCCCTTCATTCTTCTCCACCGAGATGCCACCGAAGGGGCCTCTCAAGCTTTGGCTCCAGCACGCCGACTGTGGCACCCTGGCCCCCGTAGCAGAGGTTGAAGTAGTTACCCTGGGCAAGATCTTCATGACCCGGGGCTGGGGCGAAGTCACCCGAGTTTGCCGAATGGGGGGGGGGTGCCCTCGTAATTCATTTTGAATACGATGGCGCCTCCTTATTGTTCTTCAAGGTCTTCGACGCGGAGGGCCGCCACCTGGAGTGCTGCACCAGAGGAGGCAGTCAGGACATCGATGTGGCAGGGACCGGGCCCGCCGTTCGCTCCCCCAACAGCTCCTCCGGTAGCACCAACGACGCTTGGGAGTCCAGCGACTCTACCGAGCTCTTCGTGACTCCGGAGACAAGCGACGACAACTATGTTCCCCCGAGCTCGCGCCGTGCTCGAAGCAGGGCGGCAGCATCAGGCCATCGCCGCGGCTGATCTGGATGGGGTTGGCGCCGGTCTCCCGTGGCCCACTATTGATGATGGCATCGGCCACGAAGGCGCATGTAGTTAGGGCTCCTCAGAGTTCTTTACTTTTGTCCCCTGCGAGGAATCGAGCAATACCCCGCGGGGGCGTGTAAAGGGTCCGCGATGTCTTTTGTTAATGTTATCCTTATTATGAAATCATGTGAGCGCTTGTCCTGTCTCGGCTTGGTTCCCCCTTTCTAACCTCACGACGGCTTAGCACTCTACGCTGACAGGTCTCGGTCCCCAGGCAGCCTGCAGCCGTCGCCGGTATGCTAGGTCATGATGCCGTGGTCAAGGCCAGGAGGTGAGCGGCCCGAGATCCAGTAAGAGCCCTTGAGGCGCGATGCTCAGGAGCTCCCTTTTAGCGTGCAAGCAGCCGCCGAGCGGTGAGAAAGGAATGCAACGTTGCCGTCACAGAGCCATAGCGAGTGAGAATTTCGCATTGCAATGATTGATTGTTCCAGGCGCAAGACTTATCTCGGTAGTCCGGAGTCGTTCCTTTTGCAGCGCGCTAGACTTGTGTGTCGGCGATCGTCGCATAGCTAGGTTAGGTCCTCATGAGCTTCCCCCTTCTCCCCACACTCTCCTTCGTGCTCTGCATCCTCAGGTCCCGGCCCTCGAGCGAGCTCAGCCGCCACTGGTATGCTAGGTCGCGATGCCATGGTCAAGGCCAAGGGGTGAGGGCTGGAGAGCCAGTAAGAGCTCCTGAGTCGCGATGCTCAGGAGCCCCCCTTTTAACGTGCAAGCGATCGCGTGGGAAAGAGAGAGAGAGAGAGAGAGCTCACGGTGCCGCCCGCAGAAATCCTCAGGAGGTTCCAGCAAATCAGCACGAGAGAAACACATGTTGCCATTACGATTGCCGGTCGGCCATTGGCTGCTCTGAGAGAGGGGTGAGAGCACTGAGGGTTTGGTGAGGTGAAGCATGCGGGGATTCCGTGGGCCAGAGCTCGACCACTCAGATTTGTCGGCGTTGTAGGTACGGACCCGTGTGCAAGCACCGTGCCAGCGCAAGCGGCTCCCGTTGTAGACGTCAATCGAGTAGGCGATAATTGCAGGCAGGTTAGGTATGAAAGGCAAATCGTCTTAGGTAAATGCAGGATGGATACATGCCACTAGGTCAGACCCAAGCGGCTTGGGGATGATGCAGCCCGAGGAGCGCCCCAACAAGGTAAACTAAAGACATAAGAAAAAGATACATGCCGCGGGGACGGACCCACGCGGCCTGGCAATGATGCAGCCCTGAGGGCGCTCCTAGCTGAAATGAACTTGGAAGATGTCACCTGGTAGCGTTGTAGAAGGGGGGTGTTGAGGCAGTTGAAGATGCGCGAAGAGACCGTCCCTCACGAGCCACCAGGGCCCTGAGCCTTGGGAGGCTCTGGGGGTCCAGGTGGTTCCTTGAGGACCGCCTCCATCTCTGCTAGGACCGCGTGATGCCTGGCCTCCTGAGCCGCCAGAATGCTCCGCAAGTGATGCTGGTAGGTGGCAGCCGCATTCAGCAGGTCGAAAGGCATGCGAACGTAGTTGTGTGGTGGGCCCTCGCAGCGCCCCACGCGCGAAGGCCAGAGGCGCTCCTGAGATGCGGCTCGGTTGAGCCCTGGGACATCGATGCAGACGCGCAGCCCACCATCCTCTCCTAGATGGGGAGCCGCACCAGGCAAGCGGCGATCGCAGCGCATGACTCTTGCTTCCTGAAGCTCCTGAGTGGTCTTGGTGATGAACTCTTGAACGTTGGGCTTTCCACGCCCTGTGCCTTCCTGAGGGAAACGTGTCGCGAAGCATGCCTCCAAGTGGTTCCCAAGCGCCTCCCTTGTGATGTTGGCAAGGTCTAAGGCCCTCTAGAAGAGAGCCCTCGAGCCCTGCCCGAGGAGGGCGCTGGGTGCGCCTTCCTATGCGATGGAGGGAGGCGCCCCTTGCATTGGCGCTAATCCTGACGTGGCACCACCTGGGATGTTGACCTCCTGAGGCCTTGCGCGGAGCGGTTGCTTCTTCTTCTTGGGAATGACCTCAGGAGGGTTCTCGCCCTTGCCGTCCGGGTCCTCGATTGATGCAGCTTGGAAGGCACGCTCGAGGGAGCACACCACATCTCTTTCTTCGCAGGGGACCGTGATGATTCCGCCGCTTCCTGGTATCTTGAGGACGTTGTAGCCGTGGTGGGTCACTACCATGAACTTGGCCAGGGCTGGATACCCGAGGATGGCATTGTATGGCAGGTGGATGTGGGCGACGTCGAAGTCGATGAGCTCAGTGTGGTAATTGTCGCGCTTTCCGAAGGTGACAGGGAGGCGGACCTGCCCTACATTACAAAAAAAAGACACATCCGTGACATTTTGGGCCGAACAATTTTTTTTCTGTCATACTTATGACACTTCTATGACGATAATTGTGACAAAACCCGGTATCATCATAGATGTGGTGGTCCCCTACTTCTATGAAAAAAAATCATGACAGAAAATGGGCTTTTCGTCCTGGGCGAACCGGAGACGCAGCTGCATGACATTGTTTGGGCCGTCCATGATGGAAAAATCATGGTAGAAGCGAGGGCGAGGAAAATTTCGGTGAGTTCCCGGTTACGGTGGGTGGTCGAGGGCCGAGCGATGTGCGTTTCTCTCGTACATGTACGTGCGTGTGTGCGAGGCGTTGGCTCTAACTGAACCCGAGCGAGGCGTTGGGCTCTAACCGAACCCGAGCGATTGCACTTCAGGCTACGCGTTACTGAACCCGAGCGATCGATCGATGGCTGTTAACTGAACCCGATCGAGTGATTCCTTCGCTACTGCTGCAAACTGAAGCCGATCGATGCTGCCTCTAGATGAACTGTGAGCGTTGCGGGGGGGGGGGATGAACATGTGAGCAGTGGGGGTGGATGAACAGGACCCCGTGGTTATGCCTCTGGATGAACAGGACCCCGATCGATTGAGCCGGTTGGGGCTGGATGAACAGGACCTGTGGAGGGCTGGGTGAACAGGACCCGTGGAGGGCTGGGTGAATAGTAGACGATGGAGGGGTGGATGAACAGTAGCCCGTGGAGGGGTGGTTGAACAGAAGCCCATGGAGAGGGGTGTTTGAACAGTAGCCGGTGGAGTAGCGGCGCGGTGGAGGCTGGATGAACATGAGTTCATGGATGAACAGTCGCAGGTGGAGGCTGGAGGAGGTCGATGGTGGATTAACAGTAGCCCGTGGAGGCTGGAGGAGGTCGATGGTTGAGATGAACAGTAGCCCGTGGAGGCCGAAGGAGGTCGACGGTGGAGATGAACAATATCTCGTGGAGTCCCGTTTTGCGGTACGCCACACCCCTCCCGATGAACAGGATCCCATTTCGACCGTTGCGCTCCAACACAAGTCTATTTCATCCGTTTTGCGGTACCCCACACCCCTCCCGATCAATAGGACCCCGTTTCGACCGTAGGAGGTCCAACACAAGTCCGTTTCCTCCATTTTGCGGTACGCTAGACCCCTCCTGATGAACAGGATCGCGTTTCGGACGTGGCCTGTCGAACACAAGGCCGTTTCCTCCGTTCTGCGGTACGCTAGGCCTCATTTCCATCGCCTGTTCCGTCCAAGCCGGTTGGCTCCCACGCGTTCCATTGCCTCCCGATGAACACGACGCATTCCGTTGCCTCCCGATGAACACGACGCATTTTGTTGCCTCCCCATGAACACGACGACACAGTTTCTCCGTTCTAATCTAGCCATGTACATGAGCCCTGGCCGTACGTATGCATGAGTAGGCGTTCGAGACCCTACCCGTATGTACGTATGTGGCCATATTTACTTTCTTGCACCCTGGCCATTGTACATACATGTACATGCTACGTGCGTGCCTCTACTACGACACGTGCGCGCCTCTACATCGACCAGTATGTACGTACATGTTCGCGGCCAGAATGACAATGCTATGTACGCTTCGACTAGGTGGGTCCCGACTGTCAGGCACTTCCTTGCATGCGAAGATGTAGCTAGTGGGTCCCAGCAGTCGGGGGGGGGGGTGGAATCATTTTTTTGCTCGGATGCACTTCCTTGCGTGCGAAGATGTAGCTGGTGGGTCCCAACAGACAGGGGGGAATTTTTTTTTCGTGAAATACTGTGGCCCATCCGGTGGGTCCCTGCTGTCAGGTGGATGAATAATTATTTTGCATGTAATAAGGAGGCACTTCCTTGCGGCCGCTGTGGACCCAGCTGCCAGCCTCTCCACGTACAGTACTCTTCCGATGGAAGTCGTTCCTTGACCACATTGACCACGCCGCGCGGAGAGCACCAGGGCGATGGACGACGGCGGGGTCTAGGAAGGGGACGAGGTGGAGCCGGGGAAGATGCGGTAGTGGAAGTGTAACACCCCAAAAATTTAACCAGGTTTTAACTATTAAAATTTTGCCTGCAAGAATAACTCGGTTAATTTCAAAACCTTTCTTTTAATATTAAGGAGTTATTTTCCCCAAGTGGATCCTCCCAAGCATATTGAACTTCTATGCCATCTCACTAAAACAATTTCCTAATCTGTAGGATTATTTATTATATTATTTCACCCTGAGCTTTAAACATTTAAAATGACTTGTTTTAAGTTTGGAGCTCTTTTTGTACTACAACCATTTGATTAACTCAACTAAAAATTCCACCAAAATTTGGAGATGTCCTGTGATGCCTCTAAATCACTTTTGTGCATTAGTATATTTATTTCATTGCATATTTTGAGTATTACACACGTTTTTCTTCTTTGGTCCAGTGGACAATTTTGCACTGCAACCCTTTTAAATATTTGTTCCTAGCTTCCACCAAAATTATGGGATGTCAGAAGGAGCATATGATTCCATTATATGCAAAAATCTAGGAATGTTCTTTGAAAATTTTGAGTGAATCAACCTCATCTCCATTCTGGTACATCATGATGGTTTGTACAACAACCATATTATTGCTTGCTCTTTGGCCCTTGATTCTTTCTCCTACTTGTAGTCCTCCATGCTAAACCCCTAAGTCCAGGAGCATACAACCATTGGCATATTTTTGGTTCATGAAATAATGCCATTCACATCCTGTCCAGATTTGAATTTTTTCAAAACTTGCACTAGCAAGTTTCTCCTTTTTGCAAACTAACCTCACCACCCTCTTGTGCATCCAAGGAGACACTGATCTGGAAGATTTGGCTCCTCCAAGAATAGCCTAAGTGCCTGTGGCATTTTGTCAAACACCTGGCGTGCGTGATCAGTTTTGACATGTATTGTTGTTGGCATTGTGAACTTGGTCTCCTGACCAAACCACCATGTCCCTTGTTACCCTTACTAAACCTAGACTAGCCCTGGTTCTTTCTAGCCTCAACCATGACCTCTAGGCCACCCTGGCATTTCGTCGAGCACATCCCGGGCGTGCTCTGGACGCGCCCAGAGCGCGCGTATTGCACGAGCGGCGCCCGAGCCGCCGCGTCACTCACCCCAGCCCGTGACCGACCGCAGCCGGCACGCCGTGTCCCCTTGCGCGCAGCATGCTCCCCACTCACCACAACGCGCCGAGCAGAGCCTCGCCGTGTCCCCGGCAAGCCAAGGGCTAGCCGCCACGGCCGCCCGACAGCCCTGACTCAGGCCAGCGCCGCCCAAGCCACCCCGGCTCGCCACCTGCCCTTGTGAGCAGTACGTGCTCATCGCAAGCGTGTTCCCTAGCTCCTGTCGTCGCCACGACCCCCCTGCTGCTACAGAACGTCGGTTCGCCGTTGTTCTTATCACCGACCGCCTCGGACCACCCTAGCCACACTATATAAGGAGACCCAAGCTCAAGCCCGCTCGGAGGCAGCTTCACACTGTCTCGCTAGTGCCCCCCTAGCCGTCAATTGGAGGGGAGCAAGCCATCTTCAACCTCTCCGGCGACTCCAGCCGCCGCCACTAACCAGGCCATTCCGGCGCAAGGAAGGCATCCCCCTCTCCACTCTCTCCACCAGGAACTTTCCCTTCCTCCCGTGATCACATCCCCCTACTCCATTTCGGTCGGGAACCACCGCGGCCCCGAAACCACTTCACCCCGAAGCTTTCCTCCGCCGCGAGGCTCGCCGCCGGCAGCCCATGCCGTCCCCGCCGACCCAGCGACTACCAGTAGGATCACCCTCGACCCGCGGATCCATCCCCGCCCTCAGCTTCCCTCAAGGACCCGCCGTTCACCGGCGACGGTCGCCGGAGTTCCGCCTCCGCTCGGGACAGAGGGAGAAGAAGGAAGGCGGACTAGTCAAACCTGACCAGTGGGCCAGGCGGGCCCACTGTCAGTGACCCCGCGCTAGTCCACGTGGGTTAAGTGGTAACGTATTTGCAAAGTACGTCTTCGACGTGTACCAGTTCGAAGCGTTTTCCTTTTCTTTTTCTGTTTAAAAAAACAGATTTTTACCAAATGTTTGACTGGCTATATCTTTTAAAATATAACTCCAAATGAATTGATTCTTTTTCCTACATCTCTCAAATTCTGTCTAGTTTATTTTAAGATTTATTTGGAAAAAATTTCAAACAACTTTTTGTGCTGTTTTTATTTTGTGTGTTAATTCATTTATATTTTCAAACATAGGATTTTTGAAGAGAGGAGAAGTATGTCAAGAGTTTGAAATGCACCCTACCTTCCCATGACCTGAAGGCAAGCATTCTGAACCCCGGCATGATATTTTTGGGTGTTCGTTGACACGTTTACCATACCACCTCTTTTCGGAGAGTTGTTATTTCATGTGATGTGATCATTTGCATGAATGCATATTGGTGATTTCCATGATGTTGGAAATGAGCATACTTGTGAAGATGATCATCCTCATGTGCCTTGCATGCATATCAGAAGGAATCCGGGAAAACCTTGGCCTTGGGTAGGCATGAGTTTGTCGCTGGTCTCCGTCGGGACGGTTATGTCCGGTATGGCGTGGTAAGGTATAATGAGCGGTGACTCTGTTGGTTGAAATATATTCGTTATGCTAATCATGCAGGGAATACTTAAACCTCCTGAGTCGACCGTAGATCAAGTCTTGTTCCAGTAACCCCCATACTTGTTTCGTACTACCACTCGTCTCTACAACAAGTAGAGTACGGTTCAGTAATTTGTCAACCCCTTTCTAGCACACACCGTACAGAGGGGCCGGGATGAGGGTACCACGGTCGTGGATTAAAGCCAGTCATCCGGTCAGGGGGCATGGGTGTTTTCGGTTGTAGCTGAGGGGGATAGCTTCCCCAGTTTTGCGCGCGGTATAAATTTTGTGATCCCATGCTAATCGAGGTTTTAGCCTCCCCACTTAGAGTTTGCTTGACAAGTGTCGTGGGTGATTCCAGACACGTGTGAGTTAAGCTGGTGTGTGCAAGTCAGGTGCGTTTTCATTTAAAAGACCATAGACGGAATTAGTCCCGATGGACTAATGGAATCCGTTACTCGTGGGTAAAGAGTACACCCTCTGCAGAGATTAAATCTATTCGAATAGCCGTGTCCTTGGTTAAGGATTTCAGTCTGGGATGGGTCAAGTGTCGGTCTTAGTGTTGGTCTTCGGAGGTGAAACTGTTAAATCAGCACGGATATTACAACTTGTGACATTTGATAATGATGATTATTATTTTGTTGTGGACTAACCCGTGATATTTTTGGTATTATCGAATACTCCTGGGATGGTTCTACCTCCGGGATATTCACTATGATTGTTTCTTTTAAAGCCCTGTATGCGGTGTCGCTCAGACGCCCGACTGTGGCATTTCTTTTAAAGCCCTGTATGTGGTGTCGCTCAGACGCCCGACTGTGGCATTTCTTTTAAAGCCCTGTATGTGGTGTCGCTCAGACGCCCGACTTTGGCATTTCTTTTAAAGCCCTGTATGTGGTGTCGCTCAGACGCCCGACTGTGGCATTTCCTTTAAAGCCCTGTATGTGGTGTCGCTCAGATGCCCGACTGTGGCATTTCTTTTAAAGCCCTGTATGCGATGTCGCTCAGACGCCCGACTGTGGCATTTCTTTTAAAGCCCTATATGTGGTGTCGCTCAGACGCCCGACTGTGGCATTTCTTTTAAAGCCCTGTATGCGGTGTCGCTCAGACGCCCGACTGTGGCATTTCTTTTAAAGCCCTGTATGTGGTGTCGCTCAGACGCCCGACTGTGGCATTTCTTTTAAAGCCCTGTATGTGGTGTCGCTCAGACGCCTGACTGTGGCATTTCTTTTAAAGCCCTGTATGCGGTGTCACTCAGACGCCCGACTGTGGCATTTCTTTTAAAGCCCTGTATGTGGTGTCACTCAGACGCCCGACTGTGGCATTTCTTTTAAAGCCCTTTATGTGGTGTCGCTCAGACGCCCGACTGTGGCATTTCTTTGTTGTTTATTTCATAATTTTAATATTGCTAAGTTATTGCATATTCATAATTTAACATGCTTACACGCATCTGAGTTATATTTATATTTTGTGACTGACGTCATGAGTATAAAATATTTTCAGCACATCATTATATTATTCCTGTGTTCATAATGTTTGCGAGTACATTCAAAGTACTCACTGGCTTGTCCCTGGCTATTGTCTTGGCCAGATTTCTTGCGCGAAGAGGAGCGACGCGATGACAGCCCGGAACTTAAGCAACCATGATAGCAGCCTCGCGAAGATAGGAGTTAACCTGGTCAGCTGTTCCCGTGGGAAATGGAGTCCCATAGACACTGATGAATTACAGCCCGCTTCCGCCATCAACCACTAGAACCCATTTGTTGTACTCACAGACCAGAATGGTCTTGTACTACATATGTTGTATTTTGCTTGGAATTTCTGTATCAAGTTGGAGCCTCATCAGCTAACAGTACTCCTGGGGCTGATGAGCATGACGGTCTCTTTCTGGAAATTGATACCCGGAAAACCGGTCGTGACAGGAAGCCCGCGCGGAGAGGAGTACGAGGGTTCACTGGTTCGGCTGCGGTGTGAGGCTGCCGTCGCCGCAGGGCCTGGCCAGCGGTGGGAATAGTAGGGGGCTGTGAGGCCTCCGTGGCAGCACAGCCAGCCACGGGAGGCAGGAGCATGCGGCACAACCGGCGCTGCTTTGGGCGTCTGGAGCAAGAAGACCAGAGGTTGAAGAAGCTCTACGGCCGTTGGATGGACATCGTACGGTCAATGGAGCTAGAATTGTTCATATTGACTAAGTTGACAAAGCCCTCCATCCCCGTCAACTTAGTAGGCCCACAATTCAGCCTCCCACCAAGGTGGATCCCAGCTAGCAGGGGGAGTATTCATTTTTTTGTGCGTAATAAGGAGGCACTTCTGGTGGGTCCGAGCTGACTGCGGGGGAACGTTTTTTTTGTGAAATATGGTGGGTCCACAAGTCAGCCACAAAATCTGCCGGGTCCTAGCTGTATCGGAAGGAATAGTTTTTTCGCATAACAAGGAGGCACTTCCTTCCATACGGAGATATAGCCGGTGGGTCCCAACTGTCAGGGGAACAAAACAACTTAATAAGGAGGAACTTTCCTTGCATGCGACCATGGACCTCATGGGTCCCAGCCGTCAGGCTCTCATGTACAGTCCTCTTCCGATGACTCTCGTTTGTTGACCATGCCACGCCGAGCGCAGCGAGGCGATGGACGACGGCGAGGCCCCAGACTGGAACGACCCGGAGATAGGGAAGACACGAAAGTGGAGTCATAGACGGAGAGGAGTGGGAAACTTAACTGGTTCAGGTACGGGGTGGGCCTACACTCGGCAAAGAATAACAGGAGGTGCGGAGTGCAGGGATGGCTTGGCCATCAGCGGGGTAGTGTTTCACTGAGAGGCACACAAAACAACGCCGCTGGACATCGGAGGCTGGAGCAGGCGGTCCCGGCAGTGCTGGGGGAAGAAGACGAGAGATTGAAGAAGAATGTCGGCCGTTGGATGTAAATCCAGCGCCTTTCTTAGGCTTCGACCTACTGGCCCACATGCCAGCCAGTTCATTTGTTTTTTAGTCCATTTGGTGGGCTCGGTCAAACAATGATGTCATCTATGCAGCCTGTTTATATATATGGTAGAATTTAAAGCCCATTTGCATTTTTCTCGAAATCCATGACTTGCTGGGCTGGGTGAAAATACCATGTTGGGCTAGACGGAGAAATGTTATAAAAACATAAACACATGATTGCACGTCTATTACTACATTGGTGAGTAAAATCTTTGCAAGCGTATGTACGCAATCACTAGGAGTTAACTTGCCAAGTTATATATAAACAATTATTATTATTATTTTGTAAGAACTTTCAATTTATGAAATAAAATATCATTTTAATTTGATGAGTTAATAGGACGTGAGGTATTATTATTTTTTAGGCTAGACGTGGGACGGTTGAGTTGGTTCTAGGGAAATGTACTGAGAGAAAACTCAGTTTACATCAAAAAAGAAAGAGAAAGAACTGAGCAGTGCGTCGTCTTGAAAAAACAAACATAACTTGGGCTGCTGATGTTATATAGAAGCTAGGTTGGGAGGCCTAGATCCAAAAAACATTGAAACATGTCGTGGGCTTCCCATGTTAAAACAAATGAGACCAACCCAAGGGCTAACCCTCGTTGGCATTTTTTTATAGGAGAAACTCCGCGAGCACCACACGTCCAAGCCAAGACTTGAACTCAGGTGGGCTGGCAGCAACCTCAAGCTGCCCAGCCAACGGGTCGATGGCCCGTCCTCGTGGGCTGCCCATTTTAAACAACAAAACCTAGGCCATGGACCTGGTGGGCCTGGGACTGTTAGCCTCTCGACAAACAGTTGTCTCCCGATTCCTCTTATTTTGCTGACCATGTTGGGAATGACAGACGGCGACGCAACGGCGACAGCACCAAGGTGGAGGATGACATCGAGACCGTGGACCGAACGAACCGGAGCGGGGGAAGACGCAGGCGAAGGGGAGTACGAGGGTTGACTTGTTCGGATGCAGGGTGGCCAGTGGAGCTCCTTGGTATTGTTGTCTTCTTTCATGTTGGCGTAGCAGGGGTTGATGATGGTCTCGGTGAGGTCAGCCACAGAGTCCTTCTCCTGCCCATTGCCGATGATCTTGTATTGCTTCTGGATGTGGACAAGCTTGCTGCACCAGATGGCCGAATCGTCGTGTTCTTCCTTCTCTCCAACGTAGCGAAGGTGCAGTCGGCGTTGCCAATGAAACGGGTGAATGCTCCAGAACCTTTGATGGCCCTACAGCAGTGGTAGACGAGAACCTCGTCCCGCACGCATACCTGGGCGACTGCGATCCGCTGGTCCTTGTCAGGAGACGAATGGAAGGGCACAAGGTCTAGTCCTGCAACCTTGTGCTTTCTCGTCCTGTAGGTACTGCTTGAACTCGGTGAGGCAGAGCTTCACCGAGTCCGGATCGTTGGTGTACATCACATTCAATTTTGTGCCACCATGGGACTGAACGGAGAACTCAAAGGTGAACTCCTTGCTGAAGTCCATATCCAGCTAGCTCACCCCTCGGATCGCCATTGGAGTCTCTTCAAGTGAACGAGTGAGTAGGCGGCAGCAACAGTTCGTTTTTCAGCTCTTGGGGAACTAGATTCAACAGTAAACTGAGTGTGTATAGGCGACAACAGTTACGACCCCTCCCTCACCCACTACATGCCCTACAGAATATGCACCCTCGGCACATTCAAATGCCTCCATTAAGAAACCTATTCCGACCACACATGTTGGTTCACGAGCGAGTCTGTATTGGTACTGTAATAACAAGTGTTAGTGGTCCGTTTACTTAAATTTAATTAGCTTTAATTAAAATGTATTCTTAAAACAAGCAATGCATTGGCTCGTTCTATCAGTGCCACATGATCAACATGCACAACAATTAGAATTATTATTCTCAGGACGCACATGATCAACACATTTGCCGCACTTTCACACAGACAATACTACCAACTTTGAACAGTTTGTTATGGTTGCTGTCCTCTGCATCATCATGCCGTGTTTCAGCTTGCAAGATTCAGAAGCAACAAATAAGATTCAAATAATAAGTACAAAAAAGATGCCTACACATCTCATTGATTCCCAGCTTCCAAGATTCAGAACCAACAAATAAGATTCAAATAATAAGTACAACAAAGCCTACACATCTCATTGATTCCCAGCTTGCAAGATTCAGAACCAACCCATTAGAGCCTTTTGTTAAAGTGAATATCGGGATTAAATCCATCTTGGCTAGCAGTGTCATACAACCCAAGAACTTGGAGAATGCTCTTGACCACCACAACATATGTAGTAGAGTATTCCTGTTTGCACATATAAGAAAGAGCATGGGTTTAGGACTCTAGCAGCCGTAGAGATGGTTGCACAAACATTGGGCTTTTCTTTTGGCCACCAATTATATCTATGTTCGTGATGCGTCAATCTTTGACGCATCCCTTGAAATTACTATAATAGTGGCACTAGTTGAAGCAAACTTTATTTCCAAAACGAGAAAAGATTGTGATAGAATAGCTTTATTTAAAAAATACAACGTTGGCACAACATGACAAAGCACAATCATGTTGATAAAGGACAATACTAACCGGTGTGAGGGGCCCTATGCCGCCACAACTCGATCTGGTGAACCTGCATCTCCACTTGGATGGGGTCAACCTCCAGCTCCATGATTCAATTCATGCGCCTTTTTCTGCAGTTCACCTGAAATGAAGCAAAGATTGCATCATTCAGCTAGCAAGAAGTACTTTCTCTCGTGAGCTGGCAGGTTCTTCTTTAGTAGTTGCACTAAAATTGAGCAACATCAAGGTTGGTTGTCCTGCTCATGTAAGGTGCAACTATAATTTGCTTATCCTTTTGTGCAGTTCCACTAAAATAAAGTGCCATTGTGGTGACAATGACGACTCATCTTGCAAAGGCTAATAAAATGTTGCACGAGATTACCAACAGAATTTGACGGAGATTTTGGGAACTCTAGTCACCATTTTGTGCAGTTCCACCAAAATTGAGAGATGTTGCCCATGTGACATTTTAGTTGAACTGCACAAGACACTCATTCTGAAAAAGTGTTTTGTGCAGTTCACCAAAAGGTCACAATAGCAACAAGGTGAAATGGATATCCCTATCTGCACAAAAAGATAGAAAGTAAATAGTTGCTGGTCAATAAGAATATACAAAACATACACGAAATGAAAAGAAGCATCTTAATTATGTTCATGGCAATCACACAAGGACAGTAGAAATTTTAAAACGTAAGTAATGCTTCATGTTATCAGAAGCATTACGATCAACTATGGCATTTGTCAAATATGGGATTACTTTAATTGTGGCATTGCTTGTTTACTAGATAAAGTAAATCAACGGCAGCTAAAGAGTTGGTTCAAGGGCATGGGACCATGGGGACACCAGGTCACTCAGCAGCATAAAGAAGCAACTTACTTATCATACTTGGGAAAACAACAGGAGTACCATTTATTAACACAGTTTAATTGCATCATATCACTGGAGGAATTAGATTAACAATAACACTAGTTACACATGTCCTTAAGGTAACAGTGTGATCGCTTCATTTTACATGCGCCTTTACATTAACAACAACAAAAGGTTGGTATAAGGACATGTGATAGTGGACGCATGAGCACAATGTACCTACAAAGAGGCATAAAGTGGTGATGCCGAGTTTGTTCATGCTCTGTGAGGGCAGCAAATCTAATCCTAGAGAACTTTTACTATGTGAGGGCAGCAAATCTAATCCTGGAGAACTTTTACTATGTGAGGGCAGCAAATCTAATCCTGGAGACCTTTTACTATGTGAGAGCAGCAAATCTAATCCTGGAGACCTTTTACTATGTGAGGGCAGCAAATCTAATCCTGGACATACTTTGTTGACTTGTCCACCAGCCGCCACTTTCTATCCATTTTTAACCAATAATAGATCTGTTCCTTATCCAGTTTGTACTGAGTTTTCCCATTATTTCCCTTTTCAACCAAGAGACCGGTTGGGTACCCGGTCTCTACTACTTTCCCCCTGTTATTTCCTCTTTGAATCAAGTCCTAGATTCGTGCTACGACTTCCCCCCCTTCCTTCGTTGTTTGAACCAAGTCCTATATTCGAATGCATGAAGTAGCTTCACCTCTAATAATACTAAAAATTTAGGTGGATTTGGAAGAGCTGATGGAAGTAGAAAAAGATGCACATGCAGACACGTTGGGAGCGGGGGCAGTAGAGCAAGGCCCCTTTCGAAGAACTTGCACCTGAGGTTCGTCGGGATGTCGACGGCAGCAGGTCCGATCTGCGCACAATACGACAGGGAGGAAGAAGGGTCGGAGGACCTCCCGAGCCGGCGATGTGTCGGAGAGAACGACATGGGCAGATGATAGGGCCCCGCCGGCAGCTGTGGGTTTCCTCCCTCGGTGGTGATGACCGCGTGAACGATACACCTTTTAGTCCTGTACACACACCGGCCGAAGGGATCTGGCCGGATCTGTGACCAACGGTGAGCAGAGAGAAAATGTCGCTACCGCTGTCTTGTTTAGATCTGGAGAGGATGAGAGAATGAAGAGAGCAACCCTAGCAAAGCAAGCGCTCAGGCCCCTGCATACATATATAGTGGAGTGATTATCTTTTTCTCTCCACAACAAGCATTTCAATTTGTGTGCGTGGCATTAAAGAAAAGAAACTCTCTATTTAAGGTGACTACTGTACGACTCCTACTTACTACTAGTAGTACTAGTATTGTTCACTTGTGCTCCCCGCCCCTCCATTCATTAAACAACCCCACGGGTGAATAAACATACAGTAAGTATTTATATAGAACGAACAAGCTTGAACTATTTTCGTGTAGTTAAAAGTTGATGGCGGGGCTTTTCTCGGGCAGTACGCGCGGCAGTTTTCGGGTAGGCGGTTTGACAGAGAGGCGAGGAGGTGAGTGAGTGGCGCATTCTCAAACATACTGCTGGAAAGGTCGGACTGTGCGATTTGACGGTACGTTATTGCTGGAAAGACTTGTGATATGACTGAGGGAGTCCTGGATTAGGGGGTGTCCGGATGGCCGGACTATGACCTTTGGCCGAACTCCCGGACTATGAAGATACAAGATTGAAGACTCCGTCCCGTGTTCGTATGGGACTCTCCTTGGCGTGGAAGGCAAGCTTGGCGATACGATATGAAGATCTCCTCCCATTATAACCGACTCTGTGTAACCCTAGCCCTCTCCGGTGTCTATATAAACCTGAGAGTCTTACTCCGTAGAACGAACAACAATCATACCATAGGCCAGCTTCTAGGGTTTAGCCTCTCTGATCTCGTGGTAGATCAACTCTTGTAATACCCATACCATCAATATTAATCAAGCTGGAGTAGGGTTTTACCTCCACCGAGAGGGCCCGAACCTGGGTAAAAACATCGTGTCCCTTGTCTCCTGTTACCATCCGCCTAGACACACAGTTCGGGACCCCCTACCCGAGATCCGCCGGTTTTGACACCGGCATTGGTGCTTTCATTCAGAGTTCCTCTGTGTCGTTGCCTTTAGTCCCGATGGCTTCTTCGATCTTCAACCACGACGCGGTCCTGGGCGAGACTTTTCTCCCCGGACAGATCTTCATATTCGGCGGCTTCGCACTACAGGCCAACTCGTTTGGCCATCTGGAGAAGATCGAAAGCTACGCCCCTGGCCATCAGGTCAGGTTTGGAAGCTTAAACTACACGGCCGACATTCGCGGGGACTTGATCTCCGACGGGTTCGAGCCACGGCCGAGCGCGCCGCACTATCTCGGTGAGCATGATCTAACTCTGCCGCCGGACAACGCCCAGAGTGCCACTCACGTGTCCGCTCCGACCATTAGCTCGGAGCCGACTGCGCTAACCAGGGACAGACGGTTGGACGCGGCCCCGGGAGCCGCAATCTTTACGGCGATGGAGCCGAATACCAACCTAGTCCTTTGCAAGGCCCGTGACTCCAAGGTGCCGGACTCCGTTCCGGACTCTGAATCTTCCGCACCCCTTCCGATCGAACCCGATTGGGCTCCGATCATGGAGTTCACTGCCACGGACATCTTTCAGCACTCGCCCTTTGGCGATATCCTGAACTCCCTAAAGTCTCTCTGTTTGTCAGGAGAGCCCTGGCCGGACTATGGCCAGCAGGGTTGGGATACGGACGACGAAGAAATTCGAAACCCACCCACCACCCACTTTGTAGCCACTGTCGACGATACAACCGACATGCTCGACTTCGACTCAGAAGACATCAATGGTATGGACGCCGATGAAGGAGACGACCAAGAACCAGCACCTATAGGGCACTGGAAAGCCACCTCATCATACGATGTATACATGGTGGACACACCCAAAAGGGATAACAACGAGGATCAAAAGGGCGCAAACAGGGATCGTTCCCTCGAGAAACAATCAAAGCGGCGACGTAAGCGCCACGCAAAGCCCCACCTTGACAAAGACCCAGCCATAGAGCAAGGCGAATCAACGGAAGACGAACATGCCATTGAGCAACCGTCCAAACAGGACGGGCAATCCAAGCAACTAATCCCCGGGAAAGATAATAGTCCGGACGACCTCACGCCAGACAAATTGCTGGAACATCAGAACCTCCACCAAAGGCTGGTCGCCACTGCACGTAGCCTGAAAAAGCAGAAGCGGATGCTCAAAACAGCAGAAGATGCACTCAGGATCAGATGGAGCAAAGTACTCAATACTACACACAAGTATGGCAACAATCGTCACACAAAGAGCTATCCGAAGCGGAAACTACTACCGAAATTTGATGAAGAGGCCATAAAGCCCCCACAGTGGAAAAACAAGGAAGCCACCAAGTCGGATAGATGACCCAACGATCAATCTAAAGCGACAAAGGGCGCCGCACTCAATACGGCGAGCGATCCGCCTAAGGATTCGCATCAAACAACCAGCCCAACCAGATCCATCTAAGGCCCAAGAAAGCAAGCTCCAGCGATCAATGCAATGCAAAAAAAATCCAAACATCGCGGCACACCTACATACAGGGGCGCCACACATCCCTTATGTTTTACCGATGAGGTGCTGGATCACGAATTTCCAGCGGGATTCAAGCCTGTGAACATAGAAGCATACGACGGAACAACAGACCCCGGAGTCTGGATAGAGGATTATATCCTCCACATACACATGGCGAGAGGAGATGACCTTCATGCCATCAAATACTTACCCCTTAAGCTCAAAGGGCCAGCCCGGCATTGGCTTAAAAGCCTTCCCAAAAACACCATGGGAAGTTGGGAAGTGCTCGAGGAGGCTTTCCGGGCAAAGTTTCAAGGGACCTATGTCCGACCTCCGGATGCAGATGATCTGAGTCATATAACTCAGCAACCTGGAGAGTCAGCCCGGAAACGCTGGAACAGATTCCTTACTAAAAAGAATCAGATAGTCGACTGTCCGGACGTTGAGGCCCTAGCAGCTTTCAAACATAGCGTCCGAGACGAATGGCTTGCCAGACACCTCGGCCAAGAAAAGCCAAGAACGATGGCCGCATTAACAAGCCTCATGACCCGCTTTTGCGCAGGAGAGGATAGCTGGTTGGCAAGAAGCAGCACCAGCGACCCGAGTACATCCGAACCCAGAGATGGAAACGGGAAACCGCGCCGTAACAAAGAACAGCGCCGAATCAAGGATAACATCCCAATGAGCACGACAGTCAATGCCGGATTCAAAAGCTCTCGGCAAAATCAGAAAAAGCCGCTGCCCAAAGATGACAGGGACGAGCTGTCTAACCTCAACAAAATCCTGGACAAAATATGTCAAATCCACAGCACCCCCGGGAGACCTGCAAACCATACCCACAAAGATTGTTGGGTTTTCAAGCAGTCCGGCAAACTCAATGCCGAACACAAGGGGCTCGACACACCAAGCGAGGATGACGACGCACCCCACAAGCAGAACACCGGAGAACAAAAGAAGTTCCCACAAGAAGTCAAAACAGTAAATTCACTTCAGATGACAAAAGGGCAAAACAGAACGGCGCTTATGAAGACACGTGCCATACAGCCAGCCCCAGAGGAGCACCGCCACTGGTTGTTACAACCAATCACCTTTGATCATCGGGATTACTCCAGAGGGGCCCGGAACGCAGGCTGGACTGCCTTGGTCTTGAATCCAGTTATTGACGGACTACAATTTACATGAGTCCTTATGGACGGCGGCAGTGACTTAAACCTGTTATATCAGGACACAATCCACAAACTAGGGGTAAACCCAGCGCTAATCCGCCGTGGCAAAACTTCCTTTCGAGGAGCCACGCCAGGTCCAGATACCCAGAGTATGGGTTCCCTTTCATTAGAAGTCACGTTCGGCTCACCCGACAACTTCCGAAGCGAAAAGCTAACCTTCCACATCGCCCCATTCGTAAGTCGCTATCAAGCGCTACTGGGACGTGAATATGCATCCCTCACACTTAAAATGCCCGGCCCACGAGGCATCATCTCATCACAGGGGAATGACAATTGACCCCCAAAGTACGGGTAAGGGTGCGGCCGCCTGGACAGCCGCACACTAATCTAGCCCTACTATTCCGGACACGGCTAGACGAGTTCGGCGTCAACACACATGGACTTAATAGCCGCATAAGCCTGTACAAGGGGCTCCGCGTGTTTACGCCAGGAGACAATGCGGCTCCCTTCTTGCTCCAACTATGTTTTGTTTATTCTAATATAGATTTCTCGCATGCTTATTTACTAAAGTTCCTCTTTTTCACAGACGAACACCGTGCTACGCCTGTCCAGGATACGGCATAATGGAGACGCAGGCGCAGACGTGCAGTAGGGACCCGTTCCAAGGATTCTTTTCAGATTAAGACCCAGCGTAAACCTTTTTTACTGTCTCTTGTTGAAAACATCCCCCGATTTTCGCCATAACCGAGGAGGAGGCTGGCGTTTTGGCATGTGGCCATGCTAGAATTTTGCACGTACCTGGACACCAGGGGCTTTTTTACCAAGGGCTCTGTTTCGGCCCGTCTTCATAAAGACCGAATACCTTAGGGAGTGTTCGGCATCGTGAGTTAGGCCTTATATGCATCAGCTCCGAATCATGTCTTTGGTCAAATGTTGGGTTTGCCCGGCTCCTGTGTTTTGCTGCCTTACGTTCCGTTATATCGGCTAACGTGGCACCAGGAGAACTACTGCGATTGTGCCCCGGTTCGGCCAGGCGAGCACCTCAGTAGAGAAAGCCGAAAACTGACTGTCATGATATAGCGAGAGACTGGTCAACCACTCGATGACTCTCGGAATCTCTAGGATTCCTCCGCATTAACGAAGGACCGCTTCCCGGTCAGGCACACACGCGCCCCGGATTCGGGAGAGCGCGGTGCCTCCAGGGGCTATTGAGTAGCCCCAATGTCAAACTCCTATGGCTAAGTGAAAGTGATAAAGCATTATAGTCCGGTTGCCTCGTTCGCCGCGCTATCACCTCCTTTGTAGGACCAAGACGTTGGATTAAGTGTGAAAAGGCGCATTTTTTGCGAACACCCCCGCATTATATGCGTGGGGGCTGAAGCCAACGACTTCCATCTTTCAGGTTATATACACATATACATTAACAGCCGCACAGGAGGTGTTATAATTCTTGCAAGCATAAGTATAAAAAGCTTTTATATTCTATCAAAATATTTCTTTTACAATAGCACCTGCTATTCGAACAAAACATTCTTCGAGCACTGCGCTTCTATTAAACGAGTGCCCGGAAGCACTTCCTCAAGGTAGTGCTTGGCAGACACCCGGACTTCGTCCGAATCCTGGGATGCGACAATACTGGCCTGCATATCCGCCCAGTATGTCTTGACACGGGCAAGAGCCATTTGTGCACCCTCTATACACGCCGACCTCTTCATTGCATCGACATGCGGCACAGAACCAAGGAACTGCTGCACCAATCCAAAATAACTTTTCGGCTCTGGCTCCCCCGACCACGAACGACTCGCGACATACTTCATGGCGAGTCCGGATAACCTGTTCAGCTCCGCAAAGGCGGCCAAACGGTCGGGTACCGAAAGTGGGTGCTCTGGCTTGTGGAATTGCGACCAAAATAGTTCTTCCAAATTATGGTCGCCTCGACCTCGGAAGTGTTCGATTGCGTCCCCCGCACTCGCTGCCACATCCAGATAAGTGTTTTCCGCACTCCACTGCCGGTCTAACGGAGCATACCTAGGATCCCCGAACCTCATCCGCATCATATAGGGCTTTCCAGCCGTGATATCTCCGGCCTGACGCAGCTCCTCCTTCATAGCTCTCTTCATAGAGCGAGCATCCTTGGCCTCGGCAGTGATCTTCTCAAGGTCCTTTTGAGCCGTCCTTTCTTCTTGTTCGAGAAATTTACAGCGGTCGGCAGCATCCTTCAATTTTACAGCCATCTCGGCTATTGCCTTCTTACTCTGGCAGTGAGCAGCCTGTTCGGCTATCAGCTCTTCAGCCGCCTTAACGACAGCCGCATCACTTTTTCTTGCTTGCTCCTTGGCTCGGGCAAGTTCCGCCCGAAGGTTCTCCACGGAAGCAACACTATCTGCAATAAGCATATATATTGTAAGAAACAAGCATCGAACTCCTCTTATCAGATATCTGTGGAGCATACCTTGTGCCTCGTCTAGCCGCTTATTTACAAGCGCGATGTCGACATCTGCCACGTCCAGTTGCCGCTTTAACTCGGCAGATTCATCAGTCCGGCTAGCCACCGAACGCCTCACCACCTTCATAAAAAGGTAACATTTTATAACTGGGGTTTTGATCCTCTGTGCGCCATCACTCTTGACGACACACAGAGTCTCAGGGGCTACTATTTATACAGGGCGCATTCTATGCGGCTCTACCAATAGGTACACCTTTTCACGTACCTCAAAGCCTGTCAGTAAACTCATGGCGGCCTCGTACAATCCGCTTTCCGCGGATGCAATCCTTCCTATCACCGTGTTCATCAACATACGGTGTTCTACTGAGACGGATGCACGCCCAAGAAGCTCCCTCAGCCTCTCCGACCGCGCACCAGAGGGCACCAGACTAGCCCGACGACCTTTTTCAGGATCCGGACTTGGAGAAACCCGCCGGGACGACACCTCGGGGTCGCCTGCCTCGTAAGTTGGTGCAGCTAGGGGAGGCGTTTCGTTCTCTATCATCTCCGGACGGAGATCCCCTGAAGACGAGCTCTGCTGAGAAGGGTTGAGATCCGAACTGCAAGGTAATATTTCAGTTATCTTCCTCAGAAATAAAATAGGAATGCCACTAATTTTTGAGCCCCTCTCTTTACTTATGGCTCGGAGGAAAGCTGATCCCTTTGAAGGCGCAATGCGGCCGGGGCAGTCTCCGACGCCGGATCCTCTGACAAAGATTTCTTCCCCCGTTTCGAGGTCATCTCTTCCGGGTCTTCAGAGGCACTCCTTTTCTTTCCCAGGATGGGGGAATTATCGATTCCTCCCTTCTTGACAGTCTCCTTCATGGAGGCGGTAGCTCCTTGGTTCCCCTCTTCGCCCTCTGCCGAAAGCATAATCTGCAGCATCCTGGTTAACACGGGATTCGGCGTGGTCTTGGGCAGGGGGGCTGGACACCTGATAAGCTTTGCCTTCGCCATCCAATCCTGTTCAAAGGATAGCTCTGTTAAAGGGCCACTTTATGATGAAAATACGGATGGTGTGTCCAAATATGGGGCTACTTACCTTAACATCCTGGCGATTGCAGCTCAGACCTGCGTCCTCGGACAAGTCCAGACACCTTGCTTGTGGTCCGAAGAAAAATTTGTACATCTCCATGGGTGTTGCGCCCATAAAATGTTGGAGGACTCGCGGTCCCTCTGGATTAAATTCCCACAGGCGGAGAGGGCGACGTTTGCAGGGCAGTGTGCGGTGAATCAGCATAACTTGCGCCACTACGGTCAGGTTAATATCTCTCTCTAGGAGATCTCGAATGCGGTCCTGCAGTAGGGGCACGTCTTTGGACGGCCCCCAGATAAGCCCTTCATTGACCCATGACGCTCGCCGTGGTGGGGTACCCGAGGGAAAAGCAGGAGGTGCCACCCATGTGGTGCCCCTGGGGGCTGTGATATAAAACCAGTCCCGTTGCCATAAGCCGAACTCTTCTTGGAAAGTGCCCTCGGGCCATGGAGCGCCGGCTATCTTGCTTATGATAGCTCCTCCGCACTCGGCGTGCTGCCCCTCGATCATCTTCGGCTCTACTTTGAAGGTTTTAAGCCACAATCCGAAGTGAGGGGTGATATGGAGGAAGGCTATGCACATTACAATAAACGATGAAATTTGGAGGATGGACTCCGGAGCTAGGTCATGAAATTCCAGCCCGTAATAGAACATCAGTCCCCTCACGAAGGGATCAATCGGGAAACCTAACCCCCGAAGGAAGTGAGATGTGAACACCATGCTCTCACCGAGCTAAGGAGAAGGAATGGCTTGCCCTTGAGTAGGCAGCCTATGCGAGATTTCGCCGGTTAGATATCTAGCATCTCTCAGCTTTCTTACGTCTTCTTCCGTAACGGAGGAAGGCACCCACCGGCCTTGAAGGTTGGAGCCGGGCATCATCGGAGGTCAGAAGCGCCTAAAACTAGAAACCTTGAGTGTTAGAACTCGAGGCGAGGGGCGGATTCGATTGGATTGAAAGAAGAGAGAATCGAGCCTTGGTCTCTTTATAAAGGAGTTGAATACCAAGAGCCCTCCCCGTAACCGTTTGGGACTCGCTTTCAATTAGAGAGTCATACCAAAAGGCGCGGTTGGGTTACCCACGCCCGTATTGATGAGAATCCCGGAATAAGGGGACACGATCTCTGCTTCGACAAGACGTGCCAAGGAAACCGCCTCACTAAACGCGCTGAGGTGGAATGGTAAAATGAATAAGGCTTGGCCGTGGCATGATGTCACGTCGAGGAATACGTCAGCAGATTAGATTTGTGTAAATATTATTCTCTCTACGGTGGCAGGTGGAACTTATTTTTGCAGAGCCGGACACTATCCTTGTGTTCAAACATCTTCTATGAAGTATTCGGAGGAGGAACCCGCCTTGCAATGCCGAAGACAATTTGCGCGCCGGACTCGTCGTCATCGAAGCCTGGTTCAGGGGCTACTGAGGGAGTCCTGGATTAGGGGGTGTCCGGATGGCCGGACTATGACATTTGGGCGGACTCCCGGACTATGAAGATACAAGATTGAAGACTCTGTCCCGTGTCCGGATGGGACTCTCCTTGGCGTGGAAGGCAAGCTTGGCGATACGATATGAAGATCTCCTCCCATTGTAACCGACTCTGTGTAACCCTAGCCCTCTCCAATGTCTATATAAACCGGAGAGTCTTAGTCTGTAGGACGAACAACAATCATACCATAGGCTAGCTTCTAGGGTTTAGCCTCTCTGATCTCGTGGTAGATCAACTCTTGTAATACCCATACCATCAATATTAATCAAGCAGGAGTAGGGTTTTACCTCCACCAAGAGGGCCCGAACCTGGGTAAAAACATCATATCCCTTGCCTCCTGTTACCATCCGCCTAGACGCACAGTTCGGGACCCCCTACCCGATATCCGCCGGTTTCGACACCGACAATGACCACTTACTATAGTCATGAATTACTAGCGCTCCGACCGGGGTGATGCCCCCCTTCCGTTCCACACTCTAATCTGGTGCATGACACGTCGACTCGGATGCTGGCTCTCCCACATGTCGGCGAAGTACTATGTAGTAGTAAGAAGGAGCAAAGAATGATGCGGTATATACTACTACTACTACTCAGGTCGGAGGAGTGCGAACCACGGCAACCCAGTGAACCAACAATGCGAACCATGGTAGCCCAGTGAACCAGCAGTAGAAAACAATGTGGTGATATGGCCATAAAAAACAATGTGCTACGGTCCACACTGTAACATGTACTGTACTACTGCTCTTTGTTTGGATCCCTGAGTTAGAGCTAGTTTGGGTTGAAATAGCCTCAAATTATCGAAACAGGAGGGGTTAGTTTGAGCTAGTTTTCTCTAACCCAGCTAAAAAACTAGCCCGGTGGAGAGGTTCTATTTGGGTTAGTTATCCTCGGGCCCACTAAAAGAGAACTAAAAAAATCTCCCCTGCCCGCACCAGATCGCCCCCCCCTCTCGCACGACTCCTCTCTGTTCCCAATAGGGATGCCCGCCCAAGCACCGCTCGCCCTCTCTCTCCTCCGGCCGCCCTCTACTTCCGGTCTCCGCCACTAAGGGAGTCCTGGACTAGGGGGTGTCCGGATAGCCGAACTATCATCATCGGCCGGACTCCAAGACTATGAAGATACAAGATTGAAGACTTCGTCCCGTGTCCGGATGGGACTTTCCTTGGCGTGGAAGGCAAGCTTGGCAATACAAATATGTAGATCTCCTACCATTGTAACCGACTCTGTGTAACCCTAGCCCTCTCCGGTGTCTATATAAACCGGATGGTTTTAGTCCATAGGACGAACAACAATCATACCATAGGCTAGCTTCTAGGGTTTAGCCTCCTTGATCTGGTGGTAGATCTGTTGGAAATATGCCCTAGACGCAATAATAAATTAGTTATTATTATATTTCCTTGTTCATGATAATCGTTTATTATCCATGCTATAATTGTATTGATAGGAAACTCACATACATGTGTGGGTACGTAGACAACACCATGTCCCTAGTAAGCCTCTAGTTGACTAGCTCGTTGATCAATAGATGGTTACGGTTTCCTGACCATGGACATTGGATGTCATTGATAACGGGATCACATCATTAGGAGAATGATGTGATGGACAAGACCCAATCCTAAGCCTAGCACAGATCGTGTAGTTCGTATGCTAAAGCTTTTCTAATGTCAAGTATCTTTTCCTTAGACCATGAGATTGTGCAACTCCCGGATACCGTAGGAATGCTTTGGGTGTACCAAACGTCACAACGTAACTGGGTGTCTATAAAGGTGCATTACAGGTATCTCCGAAAGTGTCTGTTGGGTTGGCACGAATCGAGACTGGGATTTGTCACTCCGTGTAAACGGAGAGGTATCTCTGGGCCCACTCGGTAGGACATCATCATAATGTGCACAATGTGACCAAGGGGTTGATCACGGGATGATGTGTTACGGAACGAGTAAAGAGACTTGCCGGTAACGAGATTGAACAAGGTATCGGTATACCGGCGATCGAATCTCGGGCAAGTACAATACCGCTAGACAAAGGGAATTGTATACGGGATCGATTGAGTCCTTGACATGGTGGTTCATCCGATGAGATCATCGTGGAACATGTGGGAGCCAACATGGGTATCCAGATCCCGCTGTTGGTTATTGACCGGAGAATGTCTCGGTCATGTCTACATGTCTCCCGAACCCGTAGGGTCTACACACTTAAGGTTCGATGACGCTAGGGTTATAAAGGAAGTTTGTATGTGGTTACCGAATGTTGTTCGGAGTCCCGGATGAGATCTCGGACGTCACAAGGAGTTCCGGAATGGTCGGGAGGTAAAGATTTATATATGGAAAGTTGTTGTTCGGGTTCCGGAAAAAGTTCGGGTTTTTTCGGTATTGTACCGGGAAGCTTCTAGAAGGTTCCGGAGGATTCCGGAGGGGTCCGGAGGTCCGGAAATTGTTCCACCACGTCCAATACAGTAGCATAGGCTGTAAGGGGGCGCCCTAGCCTTAATGGGCCAGGGGCACCAGCCCCCCCAAGGCCCATGCGCATGGGAAGGGGGAAACCCTAAAGGGGGAGGCCTCCCCTTGACTTGGGAGGCACTCCTTCCCCCTTGGCCGCCCCCCTTAGATGGGATCTAAGGCTGGCCGCACCCCTTGGGGTGGGAAACCCTAAAGGGGGCGCAGCCCCCCCTCCCCCCTATATATAGTTGAGGTTTGGGGCTGCTAAACACATGAGAACTTCTCCTCTTGGCGCAGCCCTACCCCTCTCCCTCCTCCTCCTCTCCCATGGTGCTTGGCGAAGCCCTGCGGGATTGCCACGCTCCTCCACCACCACCACACCATTGTGCTGCTGCTGGATGAAGTCTTCCTCAACCTCTCCCTCTCTCCTTGCTGGATCAAGGCGTGGGAGACGTCACCGGGCTGTACGTGTGTTGAACGCGGAGGTGCCGTCCGTTCGGCACTAGGATCTCCGGTGATTTGGATCACGACGAGTACGACTCCTTCAACCCCGTTCTCTTGAACGCTTCCGCTTAACGATCTACAAGGGTATGTAGATGCACTCTCCTTCCCCTCGTTGTTGGTTTCTCCATAGATAGATCTTGGTGACACGTAGGAAAATTTTGAATTTCTGCTACGTTCCCCAACAGTGGCATCATGAGCTAGGTCTATTGCGTAGATTCTTTGCACGAGTAGAACACAAAGTAGTTGTGGGCGTTGATTTTGTTCAATATGCTTACCGTTACTAGTCCAATCTTGTTTCGACGGTATAGTGGGATGAAGCGGCCCGGACCGACCTTACACGTACTCTTACGTGAGACAGGTTCCACTGACTGACATGCACTTGGTGCATAAGGTGGCTAGCGGGTGCCAGTCTCTCCCACTTTAGTCGGAACGGATTCGATGAAAAGGGTCCTTATGAAGGGTAAATAGCAATTGGCATATCACGTTGTGGTTTTGCGTAGGTAAGAAACGTTCTTGCTAGAAACCCATAGCAGCCACGTAAAACATGCAAACAACAATTAGAGGACGTCTAACTTGTTTTTGCAGGGTATGCTTTGTGATGTGATATGGCCAAGAAGAATGTGATGAATGATATGTGATGTATGAGATTGATCATGTTCTTGTAATAGGATTCACGACTGTGCACCGTTGCTACAATTCGTCGTTTCGAAGCACCACGTGATGATCGGGTGTGATAGATCCTTATGTTCACATACAACGGGTGTAAGACAGGTTTACACATGCAATACACTTAGGGTTAACTTGACGAGCCTAGCATGTACAGACATGGCCTCGGAACACGGAGACCGAAAGGTCGAGCATGAGTCGTATAGTAGATACGATCAACATGAAGATGTTCACCGATGATGACTAGTCCGTTTCACGTGATGATCGGACACGGCCTAGTTGACTCGGATCATGTAATCACTTAGATGACTAGAGGGATGTCTATCTGAGTGGGAGTTCATAAGATGAACTTAATTATCTTGAACATAGTCAAAAGACCTTTTTGCAAATTATGTCGTAAGCTCGCGCTTTAGTTCCACTGTTTAGATATGTTCCTAGAGAAAATATAGTTGAAAGTTGAAAGTAGAGATTATGCGGACAGTAGAAAGCTTATGTCCTTAATGCGCTGCTCAGTGTGCCGAACCCCAAACGTCGTTTGTGGATGTTGCGAACATCGGACATACACGTTTTGATAACTACGTGATAGTTCAGTTAAACGGTTTAGAGTTGAGGCACTAAAGACGTTTTCGAAACATCGTGGAACATATGAGATGTTTCAAGGGCTGAAATTGGGATTTCAGGCTCGTGCCCACGTCAAGAGGTATGAGACCTCCGACGATTTTCTTAGCCTGCAAGTTAAGGGAGAAAAGCTCAATCGTTGAGCTTGTGCTCAGATTGTCTGAGTGCAACAATCACTTGAATCGAGTGGGAGTTGATCTTCCAGATGAGATAGTGATGTTTCCCCAAAGTCATTACCACCAAGCTGCTAGAGCTTCGTGATGAACTATAACATATCAGGGATAGATATGATGATCCTTGAAATATTCGTGATGTTTGACACCACGAAAGTAGAAATCAAGAAGGAGCATCAATTGTTGATGGTTGGTGAAACCACTAGTTTCAAGAAGGGCAAGGGAACAAAGGGATACTTCATGAAACGGCAATTCAGCTGCTGCTCTAGTGAAGAAACCCAAGGTTGAACCCAAACCCGAGACTAAGTGCTTCTGTAATAAAGGGAACAGCCACTGGAGCAGAATTACCCTAGATACTTGGTAGATGAGAAGGCTGGCAAGGTCGATAGAAGTATATTGGATATACATTGTGTTGATGTGTACTTTACTAGTACTCCTAGTAGCACCAGGGTATTAGATACCGGTTCGGTTGCTAAGTGTTAGTAACTCGAAATAAAAGCTACGGAATAAACGGAGACTAGCTAAAGGTGAGCTGACGATATGTGTTGGAAATTTTTCCAATGTTGACATAATCAAGCATCGCACGCTCCCTCTACCATCGAGATTGGTGTTAAAACCTGAATAATTGTTATTTGGTGTTTGCGTTGAGCATAGACATGATTGGATTATGACTATCGCAATACGGTTATTCATTTAAAGAGAATAATGGTTACTCTATTTATTTGAATAATACCTTCAATGGTCTTGCACCTAAAATGAATGGTTCATTGAAATCTCGATCGTAGTGATACACATGTTCATGCCAAAAGATAGTAATGATAGTACCACCTACTTGTGGCACTGCCACGTAAGTCATATCGGTATAAAATGCATGAAGAAGCTCCATGTTGATGGATCTTTGGACTCACTCATTTTTGAAAAGTTTGAGACATGCGAACCATGTCTATTGGTGTATATGCATGAAGAAACTCCATGCAAATGGACCGTTTGAACTCACTTGATTTTGAATCACTTGAGACATGCAAATCATACCACATGGGCAAGATGACTGAAAGCCTCGTTTTAGTAAGACGGAACAAGATAGCAACTCGTTGGAAGTAACACATTTTGATGTGTGTAGTCCAATGAGTGCTGAGGCATGCAGTGAATATCGTTATGTTCTTACTTCACAGATGATTCGAGTAGATGTTGAGAATATTTTCTTGATGAAACACAAGTCTGAATTATTGAATGGTTCAAGTAATTTCAGAGTGAAGTAGAAGATCATTGTGACAAGAGGATAAAATGTCTATGATATGATCATAGAGATGAATATCTGAGTTACGAGTTTTGGCACGCAATTAAGACATTGTGGAAATTGTTTTACAATTAATACCGCCTGGAACACCATAGTGTGATGGTGTGTACGAACATCATATTTGCACCCTATTGGATATGGTGGGTACCATGATGTCTCTTATCGAATTACCACTATAGTTCATGGTTTAGGCATTAGAGACATCCGCACTGACTTTAATAGGGTACCACGTAATTCCGTTGAGATGACACCGGTTTAGAGAAACCTATGCTGTCATTTCTTAAAGGTTTGGGGCTGCGACGCTTATGTGAAAAAGTTTTAGGTTGATAAGCTCGAACCCAAAGCGGATAAAATGCATCTTCATAGGACACCCAAAACAGTTGGGTATACCTCCTAATTCAGATCCGAAAGCAATATGGATTGTTTCTTGAATTGGGTCCTTTCTCGAGGAAAAGTTTGTCTCGGAAAGTTGAGTGGGAGGATGGTGGAGACTTGATGAGGTTATTGAACCGTCACTTCAACTAGTGTGTAGCAGGGCACAGGAAGTTGTTCCTATGGCACCTACACCAATTGAAGTAGAAGCTTATGATAGTGATCATGAAACTTTGGATCAAGTCACTACCGTACCTCGTAGGGTGACAAGGATGCGTACTACTTCAAGGTGGTATGGTGATCCTGTCTTGAAGGTCATGTTGCTAGACAACAATGAACCTACGAGCTATGGGGAAGCGATGGTGGGCCCAAATTCCGACAAATGGTTAAGAAACCATGAAATCCGAGATAGGATCCATGTATCAGAACAAAGCATGGACTTTGGCGGACTTTCCCAATGATCGGCAAGCCATTTGATAAATGGATCTTTTAAGAAGAAGATGGACGTGGATGGTAATGTCACCATCTATGAAGCTCGACTTGTGGCGAAGAGTTTTTCACAAGTTCAAGGAGTTGACTACGATGAGTTTTTCTCATCCGTAGCAATGCTTAAGTCCGTCGGAATCATGTTAGCATAAGCAGCATTTATGAAATCTGGCAGATGGATGTCAAAACGAGTTTCCTTACCAACTTTCGTAAGGAAAGGTTGTATGTGATACAATCAGAAAGGTTTTGTCGATCCTAAGGATGCTAAAAGGTATGCTAGCTCCAGCAATCCTTCTAAGGACTGGAGTAAGCATCTCGGAGTTGGAATGTGCACTTTTATGAAATGATCAAAGATTTTGGGTTTATACAAAGTTCATGAGAAAACTTGTATTTCCAAAGAAGTGAGTGGGAGCATTATAGAATTTCTGATGAATATATGTTGTCGACATATCATAGATCAGAGATGACGTAGATTTTCTAGAAAGCATATAGGGTTATTTGAAAGGTGTTTTTCAATAGAAAACCTGGATTAAGCTACTTGAACATTGAGCATCAAGATCTATAAGGATAGATCAAAATGCTTAATAATACTTTCAAATGAGCACATACCTTGACATGATCTTGAAGGTGTTTAAGATGGATCAGTCAAAGAAGAAGTTCTTGCCTGAGTTGTAAGGTACGAAGTTAAGACTTAAAGCTCGACCTCGGCAGAAAAGAGAGAAAGGACGAAGGTCGTCCCCTATGCTTAAGACATAGGCTCTACAGTATGGTATGCTGTGTACCGCACCTGAAGTGTGCCTTGCCATGAGTCAGTCAAGGGGTACAAGAGTGATCCAAGAATGGATCACAGTACAGCGGTCAAAGTTATCCTTAGTAACTAGTGGACTAAGGAATTTTCTCGGTTATGGAGGTGATAAAGAGTTCGACGTAAAGAGTTACGACGATGCAAGCTTAACACCTATCCGGATAGCTCTGAGTAGAGATACCGGATACGTATAATGGAGCAACAATTTAGAATAGCTCCAAGTAGAATAGTTATTTGGAATAGCTCCAAATAGAGCGTGGTAGCTGCATCTAGGAGATGACATAAAGATTTGTAAAGCACACACGGATCTGAAAGGTTCAGACCCGTTGACTAAAACCTCTCTCACAAGCAACATGATCAAACCCAGAACTCATTGAGTGTTAATCACATAGTGATGTGAACTAGATTATTGACTCTAGTAAACTCTTTGGATGTTGGTTACATGGCGATGTGACTTGTGAGTGTTAATCACATGGCGATGTGAACTAGATTATTGACTCTAGTGCAAGTGGGAGACTGTTGGAAATATGCCCTAGAGGCAATAATAAATTAGTTATTATTATATTTCCTTGTTCATGATAATCGTTTATTATCCATGCTATAATTGTATTGATAGGAAACTCAAATACATGTGTGGGTACATAGACAACACCATGTCCCTAGTAAGCCTCTAGTTGACTAGCTCGTTGATCAATAGATGGTTACGGTTTCCTGACCATGGACATTGGCTGTCATTGATAACGGGATCACATCATTAGGAGAATGATGTGATGGACAAGACCCAATCCTAAGCCTAGCACAGATCGTGTAGTTCGTATGCTAAAGCTTTTCTAATGTCAAGTATATTTTCCTTAGACCATGAGATTGTGCAACTCCCGGATACCGTAGGAATGCTTTGGGTGTACCAAACGTCACAACGTAACTGGGTGGCTATAAAGGTGCATTACAGGTATCTCCGAAAGTGTCTGTTGGGTTGGCACGAATCGAGACTGGGATTTGTCACTCCGTGTAAACGAAGAGGTATCTCTGGGCCCACTCGGTAGGACATCATCATAATGTGCACAATGTGACCAAGGGGTTGATCACGGGATGATGTGTTATGGAACGAGTAAAGAGACTTGCCGGTAACGAGATTGAACAAGGTATCGGTATACCGACGATCGAATCTCGGACAAGTACAATACCGCTAGACAAAGGGAATTGTATACGGGATCGATTGAGTCCTTGACATCGTGGTTCATCCGATGAGATCATCGTGGAACATGTGGGAGCCAACATGGGTATCCAGATCCTGCTGTTGGTTATTGACCGGAGAACGTCTCGGTCATGTCTACATGTCTCCCGAACCCGTAGGGTCTACACACTTAAGGTTCGATGACGCTAGGGTTATAAAGGAAGTTTGTATGTGGTTACCGAATGTTGTTCGGAGTCTCGGATGAGATCCCGGACGTCACGAGGAGTTCCGGAATGGTCGGGAGGTAAAGATTTATATATGGAAAGTTGTTGTTCGGGTTCCGGAAAAAGTTCGGGTTTTTTCGGTATTGTACCGGGAAGCTTCCAGAAGGTTTCGGAGGATTCCGGAGGGGTCCGGAGGTCCAGAAATTGTTCCACCACGTCCAATACAGTAGCATGGGCTGTAAGGGGGCGCCCTAGCCTTAATGGGCCAGGGGCACCAGCCCTCCGAAGGCCCATGCGCATGGGAAGGGGGAAACCCTAAAGGGGGAGGCCTCCACTTGACTTGGGAGGCACTCCTTCCCCCTTGGCCGCCCCCCTTAGATGGGATCTAAGGCTGGCCGCACCCCTTGGGGTGGGAAACCCTAAAGGGGGCACATCCCCCCTTCCCCCTATATATAGTTGAGGTTTGGGGCTGCTAAACACATGAGAACTTCTCCTCTTGGCGCAGCCCTACCCCTCTCCCTCCTCCTCCTCTCCCATGGTGCTTGGCGAAGCCCTGCGGGATTGCCACGCTCCTCCACCACCACCACGCCGTTGTGCTGCTGCTAGATGAAGTCTTTCTCAACCTCTCCCTCTCTCCTTGCTGGATCAAGGCGTGGGAGACGTCACCGGGCTGTATGTGTGTTGAACGCAGAGGTGCCGTCCGTTCGGCACTAGGATCTCCGGTGACTTGGATCACGACGAGTACGACTCCTTCAACCCCGTTCTCTTGAACGCTTCCGCTTAACGATCTACAAGGGTATGTAGATGCACTCTCCTTCCCCTCGTTGCTGGTTTCTCCATAGATAGATCTTGGTGACACGTAGGAAAATTTTGAATTTCTGCTACGTTCCCCAACAAGATCTACTCTTGTAATACCCACATCATCAATATCAATCAAGCAGGACGTAGGGTTTTACCTCCATCAAGAGGGCCCGAACCTGGGTAAAACATCATGCCCCTTGTCTCTGTTACCATCCGCCTAGACGCACAGTTCGGGACCCCCTACCCGAGATCCGCCGGTTTTGACACCGACATTGGTGCTTTCATTGAGAGTTCCTCTGTGTCATCATCGATAGGCTCGATGGCTTCTTCGATCATCAACAACGGTGCAGTCCAGGGTATTCGTATTCGGCGGCTTTGTACTGCGGGCCAATTCGCTTGGCCATCTGGAGCAGATCGAAAGCTACGCCCCTGGCCGTCAGGTCAGATTTGGTAGTTTGAACTTCACAGCTGACATCCGTGGAGACTTGATCTTCGATGGATTCGAGCCATAGCCGAGCGTGCCGCACTGTCACGATGGGCATGATTTAGATCTGCAGCCGGACAGTGCCCTGGAGGCCGCACACGAGCCCGCTCCGACCCTCGATTCGGAGCCGGCTGCGTAGATCGAGGACGGGTGGCTAGACACCGCCTCGGGGGCTGCAACCTCTACGGCGATGGAGCCGAATACTGGCCTTGTCCCTTGTGAAGCTCATGACTCCGAGGTGCTGGACTGCTCGCCGGACTCCGTACCTCCCACGACCCCTCCAATCGAATCCGATTGGGCACCGATCATGGAGTTCACCGCTGCGGACATCTTTCAACACGCACCTTTCGGCGACATCTTGAGTTTGCTAAAGTATCTCTCGTTATCAGGAGAGCCCTGGCCGGACTGCGGTCAGGACGGTTGGGATGCGGACGACGAAGAAATTCAAAGCCCACCCACCACCCACTTAGTAGCCACTGTCGATGATCTAACCGACATGCTAGACTTCGACTCCGAAGACATCGACGGTATGGACGACGATGCTGGAGACGACCAAGAACCAGCGCCTACTGGGCAATGGAAAGCCACCTCATCATATGGCATATACATGGTGGATATCCCAAAGGATGGGAATGGCGAAGGAACAGCGGAGGATGACCCCTCCAAGAAACAGCCCAAGCGGCGGCGTCAGTGGCGCCGCTCTAAATCCCGCCACAGCAAGAATGGAGATTCCGGCACCGGAGATAATAATACCCCAGACAGTGCCGAAGACAACCCCCTCCAGCAAGATTCAGCACAGGAGGACGGAGGAGCCAGCCCTCATGAGAGAGCGGCATATGAAGAGGTAGAGGATGATAATTACATGCCTCCCTCCGGAGACGAGGCAAGCCTCGACGACGACGAATTTGTCGTGCCTGAGGATCTCGTCGAACAAGAGCGTTTTAAACGCAGGCTTATGGCCACGGCAAACAGCCTCAAGAAAAAGCAGCAACAGCTTAGAGCTGATCAAGATCTGCTAGCCGACAGATGGACTGAAGTCCTTGCGGCCGAAGAGCATGAGCTCGAACGCCCCTCCAAAAGCTACCCCAGACGCAAGCTGCTCCCCCGATTAGAGGAGGAGGCATATAAACCTGCATCACCAGCGCAAAATACGGCTGACCGACCACCCCGTGGCTGCGACAGAGAGGCCTATAGGCCCTCCACTAGAACCGTACCCCGGCATCGCTCGAAAAGCACAAGGCCACAGGGGAACGCTCTGGACTTGCGAGATATATTGGAGGATAAGGCAAGACAATCAAGATCGATCTACGGATCGCGTGGGCGCCCCATGATACGTGACGACAACCGCTGCGCTGGACACAACAAGTTCGGCCGGGACGAACACAGTAGACAAAGCTCTTTTGAGCTCCGTCGTGATATAGCCCAATATAGAGGCGCCGCACACCCACTATGCTTCACAGATGAAGTAATGGATCATCAAATCCCCGAAGGGTTTAAACCTGTGAATATTGAATCTTATGATGGCACAACAGACCCCGCGGTTTGGATCGAAGACTATCTCCTTCATATCCACATGGCCCGCGGTGATGATCTTCACGCCATCAAATACCTCCCACTTAAGCTTAAAGGACCAGCTCGGCATTGGCTCAACAGCTTGCCAGCAGAATCAATTGGGTGTTGGGAGGACCTGGAAGCCGCATTCCTTGATAACTTCCAGGGCACGTATGTGCGACCACCAGACGCTGACGACCTAAGCCATATAATTCAGCAGCCAGACGAATCGGCCAGACAATTCTGGACACGGTTCTTAACTAAGAAAAATCAAATCGTCGACTGTCCGGATGCGGAGGCCCTCGCGGCCTTCAAACATAACATCCGCGATGGGTGGTTTGCCCAGCACCTGGGACAGGAAAAGCCGAAATCCATGGTAGCCCTCACATCACTCATGACGCACTTCTGCGCGGGAGAGGACAGCTGGCTAGCCCGCAGCAACAACCTTAGCAAAAATTCTGGCAGTCCGGATATCAAGGACCGCAATGGCAGGTCGCATCGCAACAAGAACAAACGCTGCATTAACGGCGACAATAATGAGGATACGGCAGTCACTGCCGGAGTCAGAGGCTCTAAACCCGGTCAACGGAAAAAGCCATTCAAAAGAACTACTCCGGGTCCATGCAATTTGGAGCGAATACTCGATCGCTCGTGCCAGATACACGGCACCCCTGAAAAGCCAGCTAACCACACCAACAGGGACTGTTGGGTATTCAAGCAGGCAGGCAAGCTAATTGCCGAAAACAACGATAAGGGGCTGCATAGCAATGACGAGGAAGAGACCCGACCGCCGAACAATAGAGGACAAAAGGGTTTCCCCCCACAAGCCCAGACGGTGAACATGATATACGCAACCCACATACCCAAAAGGGAGCGGAAGCATGCACTCAGGGATGTATACGCGATGGAGCCAGTCGCCCCGAAGTTCAACCCATGGTCCTCCTGCCCGATCACTTTTGATCGAAGGGACCACCCCACCAGCATCCGCCACGGTGGATTCGCCGCATTGGTTTTAGACCCAATCGTCGATGGATTTCACCTCACCAGAGTCCTGATGGACGGCGGCAGCAGCCTGAACCTGCTTTATCAGGATACAGTGTGCAAAATGGGCATAGACCCCTCAAGAATTAAACCCACAAAGACGACCTTTATAGGCGTCATACCAGGTGTAGAGGCCAATTGTGCAGGCTCAGTTACACTGGAAGTGGTCTTCGGATCCCCGGATAACTTCCGAAGCGAGGAGTTAATCTTCGACATAGTTCCGTTCCGCAGTGGCTATCATGCTCTGCTCGGACGTACCGCGTTTGCAAAGTTCAACGCGGTGCCGCACTATGCATACCTCAAGCTCAAGATGCCAGGCCCTCGAGGAGTCATCACGGTCAACGGAAACACTGAGCGCTCTCTCTGAACGGAGGAACATATAGCGGCTCTCGCGGCAGAAGTACAGTGCAGCCTCTTAAGGCAATTCTCGAGTCCGGCCGTTAAACGGCTAAACGCGCCCGGAGTAACCTACAACAAGACCACCTGGCACGTTCTGAGCACGCGTAGCAATGCGGCCCCAACCCCAGCCCCTGCAAAATTGCAAGACAGGTCCTTCGCGTACATCATTACGCTCTGGAGATACCATGGGCATAGGGGGAGGGGCACGACCATGATAGGCCCAGAATGCGGCTTAACCACACCAGGGGCTCTCAAGTGTGTCGTTCTTTTTTTCTCTTTTTCTTTTTTTTACCCACATGACTTCGTTCATCAGAGGCCCTGTCCGGCAGTAGACCTGCCGAAGTCACGATGCAACAGCCAGGGAAGGAGAAAGGCTACGACGAATATCCAGGTGGTCTCCATTACGAGCATTAAATCTGTTTTATACACCATTCTGCAGCCTACCCCTGGAGGGGGACATGTTTAATAGTCCCATCCCTTGCTTACCGCACTATTTGTATCGTTCTGCATTCACGGCAGTATTTATTGAATAAACAATGCATCACCTTTTTGCTTATAATTGCATTTCTTTCTTATACATATGTTCATTTATGACATGTTGCATCCGTACACTTTGGTACGGCTAAATACACCAGGGGCTTATGTTTCCCGCATCATGGTGTGATAAATCCTAACACTTTCACAAGTGCGGCACCCCAAACTAATAGCATTATATGCATCGGCTCCGAATCATATCTTGGGTCAATAGTTGGGTTTGCCCGGCTCCCATGTTTTGGTACCTTATGTTCCGTTGTATCGGCTAAGGTAGCACTGGGAGAACCACTGCGATTGAGCCCCAATTGAGCTGGGCGAGCGCCTCAGTGGAGAAAGCTAAAACTGACCGTCATGATGAGGCGAGAGCCGATCGCTGTTCGAGAGGTTTTTTTTCGAGTCCCTAAAGACTTATGCCGCTTAGAGCGAGGAACCGGCTTTGTCCGGCCAAGGCGTGGATAGCGCCCCAAATTCGGCCTTCCAAACACTAGGGGCTTCGCCGAAATTTAAAATTATAGAATTCTATGGCTAAGTGAGAGTGTTCAAGCATTATAAGTCTGGTTGCCTCGTTAGTTGTTGAAAGGATTGATATGGTTGACTAGGGGGGGGGGGGTGAATAGGCAACTAACAATTTTTAGACTTTTCTTTAACAAATTAAAACTTGCAATGAAATAGGTTGTCTAGATGTGCAACTACGTGGACAACCTAAATGATGCAAAGACAATAAGCACACAAGCAAGCAATGGATATGACACAAGTAAGCTTGCAAAAGTAAAGGGACAAGATAACCAAGAGTGGAGCCGGTGGAGACGAGGATGTGTTACCGAAGTTCCTTCCTTTTAAGGGGAAGTACGTCTCCGTTAGAGCGGTGTGGAGGCACAATGCTCCCCAAGAAGCCACTAGGGCCACCGTAATCTCCTCACACCCTCACACAATGCGAGATGCCGTGATTCCACTATTTGAGCCCTTGAAGGCGGCTACCGGACCCTTACAAACAAGATTGGGGCTATCTCCACAACACTTGGAGGCTCCCAACAACACCACGAAGCTTCACCACAATGGAGTATGGCTTCGAGGTGACCTCAACCGTCTAGGGTGCTCAACACCCAAGAGTAACAAGATCCGCTAGGGATAAGTGGGGGGAATCAAATTTCTCTTGGTGGAAGTGTAGATCTGGGCCTTCTCAACCAATCCCGAGCAAATCAACAAGTTTGATTGGCTAGGGAGAGAGATCGGGCGAAAATGGAGCTTGGAGCAACAATGGAGCTTTGGGGGAAAGAGGTAGGTCAACTTTGGGGAAGAAGACCCCCTTTTATAGTGGGAGGAGCAAACCAACCGTTATCCCACTCACCGGCCCCGCACAGAGCGGTACTACCGCTAGGGAAGAGCGGTACTACCGCTCCGGGCGGTACTACCGCTCGACCCAGCGGTACTGCCGCGCTGCCCGGGGCCCTGACCCCAGGGCGGTACTACCGCTAGGGAAGAGCGGTACTACCGCTCAGGGCGGTACTACCGCTCCTACTACCTTCCTTAGTGCCGCAAAACCCGACACGAAAAACTTCGTTCGAGAATCGAGGCGGAAGTAGCCCAGACACACAGCAGTACTACGGCCGAAAGTCCCAAGCGGTACTACCGCTTGGAGCGGTACTACCGCTCTAAGAGCGGTACTACCGCTGGGGAGCTTCGCCGGTTCTACCACTATGATCGCGGTACTACCGCTAGGGCAGAGCAAAGCATAGCAAGGGGAAAACGGCAGCTCCAGAGGTGCAGAAGGAAAGACGACGGGTGAGATAAGGATGTGTACATGTGATTCCACCCAAGCTTTACCAAAGCGGATCCCCTCTTGATAGTATGGTGACTCCTACGAAACTAGTCCACCAACAACGAAACGAAGGAGCTACACCGTCTTGAATTACAACACCGAGGGGAGGAAATCGTCTCGTACCAATGGATGAATCTCTGATAGAACTAAACACACACGATTAGTCCGCACAAGCATTGTCATCAATCACCCAAACATATTGGGGATAAATATGCCCTTACAATCTCCCCCTTTTTGGTGGATTGATGACAATACGGGATTTGCACAAAATGATAGATATAGGATAAGCGCAAAAGCACAACCGTCCTAAAATGTAGAAGGGCTCCCCCTGGATGTGTGCTACCTAGAAAAGTGCTTTGGACTGCACGGCACAGATGCCAGGATCAATGCTCCCCCTACATTTTAGAGACCAACTACCTAAGCAAGATATGAGAGCAACATATATATAACAGGATAAGCATGGAACTCATAAGCTAGATAGACATAGATAATGATACGGAAAGCTAAGGTAGCATATGTCTCACACCATATGACTCGAGCTTAGGTCTTACTGACAGAACCAAAACTTAGGTCTCACTGACACAAACCAAATAAAGAAACAAGCGAAAGCACAAACACAAAAGACGGAAGACACAAAGCGCAAATCCCTAAACTCTCTCCCCCTTTGGCATTGAGACACCAAAAAAAGGAGAGGGAGTGTTGCTACGGCTCCAGGTGAAGGCAAACGAGGGACACCCATCAGATCTTAGAGGGATCATCTGCGTTACCATCGTCAGTCGGGAAGTGCTCAGCATCAGAATCAGTCCAAGGGCAGTGCTGCTGAATCCACTCCTCCTCCTCGGTAAGCTGATCCTCAGAACCACTAATCACAATAGCACCCATCTGACGCATGAGCTCCTTGTGGCGACCTCGGGCCTTCTTCTCAGCCACATGAGTCATGTACTGACCGTGAGACTCCATGCAAAACAGCTTCTTCACCTTGATCTTGAGCTTCTTGGCCCAAGAGGGCTCTGCCTCAGAAGGCACGTAGTCATCATCTTCATCCTCAGCCTCAGCCCCAATCTCCTCCTCAGTCTCCATGGCAGCAGCAGATGAAGGAACTCCAGTCCTAGGGGCCTGAGTGCCCCAGTTATCCTTCTTCCTCAGATGCTTGACATCGTGAGAAACCAACTCTCCAATCTCCAGCAGCACCTTGGGATAGACACGATCCCAGGCCTTCTCAATGAGTAGCATAATGAACGGACCATAAATCGGGCACTTGCGCTCGGAGATAGTAGAAATCAGCTCAGACCACATAACATGAGAGATATCCAAGGACTCTCCGGTGCTCTACACCTTCTCCCGCTGACAGAAGAGAAGCATGTCCACGAGATAAGAGTGAACCTGGTCCAGATTCCCGATGCGAGGGAAAAGAGTCTCTCTGAAGATACGATGAAGAATATCCAGATAGGCAGGCAGCTCATAGGTCTCCTTCTTCGTCTCAGGGTTGATCCTCAGAGTGCAGTAGGGCCACAGAGCTTGCTTGTGAGTGGCATTGGCGCGACCGTGGGGGCGAAAGCTGACAGCAGACTCAAGACCTAGATCTTCCACCCTGATCAACTGCATGAACGCTTTCCACTTGACTGACAGCAACTTGCCATTTGTCATCCAAGTCAGAGTCCTGTCCTCATCGGTCCCAAGGTGAACCATGGCATAGAATTGGGCCACAATATCAGCATCATAGTCCTTGTTGAATTGCATGATCCCGAGAATGTTCAGCTGAGTGCACATCTGAAGAGCTTCACCAAAGTAGTCAGGATCGTTCTCCATATGCTCGGTGTCGATGGAGTGCACGTTGACATAAAGATTCTTCTTGGCTTTGAGAACATCAAAGTAGATGGCAAACTGGAACCTGTTCCAGAACAGACGGTTGACCAAAGTGGGATCTTGGTCGACCTCATACGGGTTGCGGCGGCGCCTTGCCCAGAACTCCTTGGGCGGCATTTCTGGCACGATTTTGCTTGACTTTGGCTTGACCCCAGGTTTCTTATGCAGTTGAGGAGAAGGTGGAGCACTAGAAGATCCTCCGGCAGGCTCAGTGGGCTCAGTGGTGCGGTAGCGCTTGGACGAGGCACGACCGGGGTTGACACGACGAGCCTGATGCTCAAGAACCTCATCACTTGGAACCACACACACAAGCACGCAAACAACCAGAAAGAACGAGCGTAAGCCACAAACACGAACAAAGAGGATCACTGAGAGGTAGGAGTATGATGGAACCTGGTAGAAGGTGGTAGTACCATGACCCTTGAGCGGTAGTACCGCTCCAAGCGGTAGTACCGCTCTGGAGAGAGCGGTAGTACCGCTCTCAGCGGTAGTACCGCTCTGGGAGAGCGGTAGTACCGCTCGAGGCGGGGAAACAGCAGTTTCCTACTACCGTGGTCAGATCCGGTACTACCGTCCTACCAAATTCAAAAATACTCCAACCAAACACTAATCCAAATAGTCTAGAAGCATTCTCCATCCTACTCAAGCCTAGATCTGGACAAAAATCTAGAGATGCAACTGCTATTGCCCCTAGAAAGCTAGATTGGAAATCTAGACAAAAGGAAACAGGGAACGGGGGCAATACCGACATCCATGGCAAGAGGACAAGGTGGGGATTGATTCCACCGAAGGAAATGGAGAGGAGCGCCCCGGAGAGGGAGATCTGCCGGAGCCCTCCCGCGGCGCCGGTTGCTGAAGAGAGAGACGAACAGGGCGAAGGGGGCGAGCGAATGGGTATGGGGGAGAAGAAACTCCCCCTGCCCCTGATATAACCCCCAGCCCGCGCATCACAGCGGTAGTACCGCGCTAGAGGGCGGTAGTACCGCTAGGAGCGGTAGTACCGCGCTGGAGGGCGGTAGTACCGCTTGGAGCGGTAGTACCGCGCTGGAGGGCGGTAGTACCGCTAAGAGCGGTAGTACCGCTCGCCACCAGCGGTAGTACCACTTCAGCAACCACACGGCTTCTAGACCAACGGCTAACGCTCAAAAAGAAAAGGAAAGCAAGGCCAAAAGAACGAGAGGACCGACGCGGCAACACACACACACACAACAGAACAGAAACAACTCAAACACAAACAACCACACGAAACAGGGCAAGCTCTGGCCTCTCTCAGGAGAGGGCGGTGGCCGGAGCCACCTATGTTTGAGTCAATTTTTATGGCACCGGGAAGAATTATCCTTGGGCCCATGACCGAAACTCGTCTTTGAAGCACAAGTACCATCAGAAATGGCTATTGTGAAAGAGTTGATCGTTTTATGCATAATGGGGGGAGGGAAAGTTCATTGAGAGAACAACACTCCCCCTATGTCCATGCCTACATCTAAGCTAGATACCAAGTTGAGTGGGGTGGGTGTGCAAGGGTTCAAGTCACATTGCTTGAATCAATGATATTTAGCTCATGCCTTAACTCGCAAAATCTTGCTTCATCCAAGGGCTTCTGCAAGGTTATCATGAGTGTTGACATACTTGAGCTCGATCTCTCCTCGCCTAATGTGATCCCGGATGAAATGATACCGAATCTCAATGTGCTTCGTCTTGAAGTGTTGCACCAGGTTGAGAGAAATCTTGATGGCACTTTCATTGTCACACCAAAGAGGCACTTTGTCACAAATGACACCGTATTCCTTTAAAGTTTGCCTCATCCATAGGAGTTGTGCACAACAACTACCGGCCGCCACATATTCAGCTTCGGTGGACGAGAGAGATACACAACTTTGCTTTTTGGAAGACCAACTCACCAAAGAGCACCCAAGAAACTGGCACCCTCCGGAAGTGGACTTCCTATCCACTTTGTCTCCCACCCAATCAGAATCCGTAAATCCTTCAAGCTTGAAGTTTGCCCCTCTTGGGTACCATAAGCCAAAGTTTGGGGTATGAGCCAAATATCAAAATATTCGCTTGACCGCCACATAGTGACTTTCCTTTGGTGCAGCTTGAAACCGTGCACACATCCCCACACTCAACATGATATCCGGTGTAGATGCACAAAGGTAAAGCAAGGAGCCAATCATGGAGCGATATACCTTTTGATCCACCGCTTTACCATTGGGATCAATGTCAAGTTGGCACTTGGTGGGCATTGGAGTAGAGGCCATCTTGACATCAGTTAACTTGAATCTCTTGAGCATGTCTTGAGTGTATTTGGCTTGGTTGATGAAGGTACCTTCTCTTCTTTGTTTGATATCAAAACCAAGGAAGAACTTCAACTCTCCCATCGAAGACATCTTGAACTTAGAGGTCATGAGAGCGGCAAATTCTTCATTGAAAGCTTTGTTAGGGGAACCAAAGATAATGTCATCAACATATAGTTGGCATACAAACAACTCCCCTTTGACCTTCTTAGTAAAAAGAGTGGGATCGATTAGCCCCACTTCAAATCCACGATCTTGTAACAACTCGGTAAGGTGGTCATACCACGCACGTGGGGCTTGTTTAAGGCCATAGAGCGCCTTATCGAGTTGATACACATGATCCGGGAAGAAGGGATCCTCGAACCCGGGGGGTTGCTTGACATAGACCAACTCATTAATAGGACCATTAAGAAAAGCACTTTTAACATCCATTTGTTGCAACTTAAAGTTGTGATGGGAAGCATAAGCAATCAACAATCAAATGGATTCAAGGCGAGCAACGGGAGAAAAGGTTTCACCGTAGTCGATACCCTCGACTTGGGAGTAGCCTTGTGCTACAATCTTGCCTTGTTGCGAATGATGTTCCCATGAGCATCTTGCTTGTTCTTGAAGATCCACTTGGTTCCAATGATGTTATGGTCCCCGGAAGGCCTTGGCACCAATCTCCACACCTTGTTGTACTCGAAGTTGTTGAGTTCTTCATGCATGGCATTAAGCCAATCCGAGTCTTCGAGCGCCTCATAGACCTTATGGGGTTCAACACAAGAGACAAACGCGTGATGTTCACAATAGTTTGCTAATTGTCTACGAGTGCTTACCCCCTTTCTTAGGCTTCCAACCACATTCTCCATGAGATGACCTTTGGTGGTGAGTTTGGAGGCAATCTTCGCGGCACGACGCTCCAATTCCTCCTCGGATGTCGAAGGAGGAGGGTTCACTTGATCATCTTGAGCGTCGTCATGAGCTTGTTCTTGATCTTGAGCTTGCTCATGATCTTGAACTTGCTCGAGGGGAAGAACCTGACCTTGGGCATCATGTGGAGATTCACCACCATCTTGTGATTGATCTTGCCCTTGGTCTTGTTCCCTAGGTTGAGGGCCTTCACTTTGTTCTTCGGAAGCGTGTGGGTCTTGAGTAGGTGAAGGCTCCACCGAGGTGGAGCATTGTCCTTCTCCTTCGGCCACAAGGGGTTCCTCAATGGGTAGGATATGACCAATACCCATTCTTCTTATGGCTTGGGGAGGAATTTCATCACTTACATCACAAGTACCACTTTGCTCCACTTGGGAGCCGTTATTTTCATCAAACTCTATGTTACACGTCTCCTCAATGAGTCTGTTGGACTTATTGAGAACACGGTAAGCATGAGAGTTTGTAGCATAACCAACAAATATGCCCTCATGAGCTCTAGCCTCGAGTTTAGACAAACAAACACCTTTCTTGAGAATGAAACACTTACACCCGAACACCCGGAAGTACTTGAGATTGGGCTTGTTCCCGGTGAGTATCTCATACGTAGTCTTGTTCAAGCCTTTGCGGAGATAGAGCCGATTGGATGCGTGACAAGCTGTGTTGATGGCTTCGGCCCAAAAGTTGTATGGAGACTTGAACTCCGCCATCATGGTCCTTGCCGCATCCATCAACGTCCGGTTCTTCCTCTCCGCAACACCATTTTGTTGAGGGGTATATGGTGCAGAATATTGATGCTTGATCCCTTCATCACTAAGAAACTCATCCAAGGTGTAGTTCTTGAACTCGGTGCCGTTGTCACTTCTTATTGTCAGAATCTTTGCATTATGTTGACGTTGAGCTTCATTTGCAAAGTCGATGACGATTTGTTGAGTCTCACTCTTCCTCTTGAAGAAGTATACCCAAGTGTATCTTGAATAATCATCCACAATCACCAAGCAATACTTTCTACCGCCAAGACTGTCAAAGGATGGAGGCCCGAAGAGGTCCATGTGCAGGAGCTCCAAGGGTCTCTTCGAGTAGATGATTGTCGTGGGAGGGTGAGCCGTCTCATGAAGCTTTCCTTCGATGCAAGCACTGCAAACACGATCTTTGGCAAAACTAACATTTGTTAGTCCATGAACATGGTCCCCCTTGAGAAGACTTTGCAAAGATCTCATATTGACGTGGGCTAAACGGCGATGCCAAAGCCATCCCACATCAACTTTATCCATTAGGCATGTCGCGGTCTTAGTGGGTTGCTCCGAAAAGTTAATCACATAGAGACCGTTCTCGACATGCCCAACAAAGGCTACTTTAAGAGTCTTGCTCCACAAGAGGGCCACATTATCAATATCAAAGAAGGTGGCAAAGCCCATGAGTGCGAGTTGACGAACGGAAAGTAAACTTAACGCAAGGGACTCAACAAGCATGACTTTCTCGATCGTTAGATCATGAGAAATGACAACCTTGCCAAGACCCAATACCTTAGAATGTGAGGCATCACCCCATTCGACATTGGTGGGCATAGATGGGATCTTGTGCACGTCCACCACCAAGTCCTTGCTCCCTGTCATATGATTTGTTGCTCCACTATCGAGCAACCATGATCCCCCACCGGAAGCAAACACCTACAAGAGATCAATGCTTGGTTTTAGGTACCCATTGAGTAATGGGTCCTTTGATGTTAGTAACAAGGGTCTTAGGAACCCAAATAGACCATTCAATGTACTCATAAGGAGAACCAACAAATTTAGCATAAACATGCCCATCACTAGCATGGCATAACACATAAGATGGGTTAAAGTCGCCGGCTTTGTTGGGAGAGATGGCTTTGCGCTCTTTGGCATCACCACTCTTCTCATTGTTCTTCTTCTCCTTAGGAGCACCTTCTCCCTCCCTCACAAAGGTTTGCGTGAGCGGAGGAGGTCGATCAGTCTTGCTCTTCTTCTCCTTGTTCTTCTTCTTGTTCTTGGATTTGGGTGAGAACCCAACTCCCTCCTTGCCCACAACTTCCTTTTGATTGCTCAAAAGGTCATTTAGGTTCTTCTAGCCTTGTATGCATGACACAAGACCTTTCTCGAGTTGTTCCTTCAACTTGGCATTCTCCTCCACAAGATGCACATGCTCACAACAAGGGTTAGTAGCATTTGCATTATCAATTAAGACCATGTGAGGAAATGTGGCCTTTTCCTTGGTTAGCTTAACTTGGAGTTGAGCATGAGACTCCTTGAGGGTAGCATGAGCACCTTTCAAGACCTTGTGGGCCTTGTCAAGTACATCAACCCCAAGTTTAGCCTTCTTGGAAGCTAGAACACGAGACACAACAAGAGCATGATCAAGATCTTTATTTAGTTTAGCATGACCATCGTTGTGTGACTCCTCAAGAGCCAAACGATGCTCACGCTCTTCCTCAAGAGCATTAGAGAGATCCGATATCTCATCGGCATAGTCACGACTATGACTTTCCATCTTAGAGATGGTTTCTTCGTGAGCCTCGATCATGTCATTGGCTTCACCAAGTTGTTCCAAGAGAGCAACAAAGTGCTTCTTGGATTTGCCCTTGAGCTTACTCATGAAGGACTCAAATTCATTGATCTCCTCATTAGACCCCTTACCATTATCAAAATCATCCATTGAAGGAGGGTTAGGAATAATGGTGGTTTTGATGTTGGAGGTTACCTTGTTGGTGGTCTTAGCCATGAGGCACTTGGCGGTGATGTTCTCGTTAGGTGCATCGAAGAGAGACACCCGAGGAGTTGTGACAATGGCAACGGATGCCATGGCCATTGTTTCACCATATTCATCATCATCGTCATCCTCACGGTATTCTTCTTGAACCACCAACCCGCGAGATGGAGTCTTCTTGGTGAAGTTGTTCTTGTTTGGGAAGGACTTGGCTTTGTCTTTTCGGATGAACTTGCCACCATTGTCTTCCCGCTTCTCGTAGGGACAATCCGCAATGAAATGGCTAACATTGCCACAGTTGAAACAGGTTCTAACTCGTTGCTTCCCCTTGAGGCCACTTGAGTTGTTCTTGTTGAAGTTGGGTCTTGTATTCTTCTTACTCCAAAACTGTCTTGAGGCAAGAGCCATGTGCTCATGATAATCATACTTCGTGTCCTCGGGGTTGCTCTCCTCATCTTCCTCTTCTTCTTCTTCTTCCACACTACCCTTCGCCTTCAAGGCAAGATTGGGCTTCCTTGCCCTTTGGGAACGGAGCACCGCATTGTCGGCGGTCTTGTCCAAGATGCTCATTGCAACAAACTCATCCAACACTTCACCAGAGGTCATGGAGTGGAAGTCCGGTCTTTGGCGAATGACGGAGGACATGGCCTTGTTGTAGGGCATCATGGCCTTGAGGAACTTGTGCTTGATCCAGTTGTCATCTGTGTCCTTGCTCCCATGATCTCGGAGTGCGACCGCGAGTTTGGTCACTCTTTGAAAGAGCTCACGAGGTTCTTCATCCTCTTTCATTGCAAACTCATCGGCTTCATCTTGCACCACTTCATAGTTGGAGCGTTGAATGCTAGCACTTCCTCGATAGAGACGCTCAACACATTTCCATGCTTCTTTAGCCATGGCATGAGGTCGAAGATAAGGGAGATCTTCGGGAAGGATTGCATCTTGGATGATGAAGAGAGCACTTTCATTGAATTGATTGTCCACTTCTTCTCGAGGGGTGAAGTTGCTTGGATCATGAGGATAGAAACCTTCTTCAATAATTCTCCAAAGGTTAGTGTTCACATGTTTTAAGTGAAGCTTGAAGCGATAGAGCCAAGCATCAAATCTTCATTTTTCACATATTTAGGAGGAGGACCGGCATGATTCACATGAGTAGAGGGGATCGGTCCTCTATACACCGGGGGTTCCACATTGGCAAAAAAGCCGGTGCCATTTCTACCACTAGTAGACGGACTCTTTTCACTGTTAGATTCCCCTTTGTTGGAGGTAGCATCCGTCACCTTGTTAGTGGGATCACCCACTTTCATCGTTGAGGTAGATAGTTTAAGCCCGTCTAAGAAATCAGAAAACATGCTTTTAACCTCGGCCGTCATGGAGGTTTTCAATGTGTCTAAAGCCACATTGAATTCCTCATGAGAGAGACCGAGGCTCCCCCTTCGGCCGTGGATGAGATGGGATTCACACCGGAGTGCTCCTCCGCACCGTCGTGGGTGTCAACCATACTCTTCGGACGGCAAAGTCCTTAATAAAGAGACGAGGCTCTGATACCAATTGAAAGGATCGATATGGTTGACTAGAGGGGGCGGGGTGAATAGGCAACTAACAACTTTTAGACTTTTCTTTAACAAATTAAAACTTGCAATGAAATAGGTTGTCTAGATGTGCAACTATGTGGACAACCTAAATGATGCAAAGACAATAAGCACACAAGCAAGCAATGGATATAACACAAGTAAGCTTGCAAAAGTAAAGGGACAAGATAACCAAGAGTGGAGCCGGTGGAGACGAGGATGTGTTACCGAAGTTCCTTCCTTTTAAGGGGAAGTACGTCTCCATTAGAGCGGTGTGAAGGCACAATGCTCCCCAAGAAGCCACTAGGGCCACCGTAATCTCCTACGCCCTCACACAATGCGAGATGCCGTGATTCCACTATTGGAGCCCTTGAAGGCGGCAACTGGACCCTTACAAACAAGATTGGGGCTATCTCCACAACACTTGGAGGCTCCCAACAACACCATGAAGCTTCACCACAATGGAGTATGGCTTCGAGGTGACCTCAACCATCTAGGGTGCTCAACACCCAAGAGTAACAAGATCCGCTAGGGATAAGTGGGGGAATCAAATTTCTCTTGGTGGAAGTGTAGATCTGGGCCTTCTCAACCAATCCCGAGCAAATCAACAAGTTTGATTGGCTAGGGAGAGAGATCGGGCGAAAATGGAGCTTGGAGCAACAATGGAGCTTTGGGGGAAAGAGGTAGGTCAACTTTGGGGAAGAAGACCCCCTTTTATAGTGGGAGGAGCAAACCAACCGTTATCCCACTCACCAGCCCCGCACAGAGCGGTACTACCGCTAAGGAAGAGCGGTACTACCGCTCGACCCAGCAGTACTGCCGCGCTGCCCGGGGCCCTGACCCCAGGGCGGTACTACCGCTAGGGAAGAGCGGTACTACCGCTCCTACTACCTCCCTTAGTGCCGCAAAACCCGACACGAAAAACTTCGTTCGAGAATCGAGGCGGAAGTAGCCCAGACGCACAGCGGTACTACGGCTGAAAGTCCCAAGTGGTACTACTGCTCGGAGAGTGGTACTACCGCTTGGAGCGGTACTACCGCTCTAAGAGCGGTATTACCGCTGGGGAGCTTCGGCGGTACTACCGATGTGGTCGCAGTACTACCGCTAGGGCAGAGCAAAGCATAGCAAGGGGAAAACGGCAGCTCCAGAGATGCGGAAGGAAAGACGACGGGTGATATATGGATGTGTACGTGTGATTCCACCCAAGCTTTACCAAAGCAGATCCCCTCTTGATAGTATGGTGACTCCTACGAAACTAGTCACCAACAACGAAATGAAGGAGCTACACCGTCTTGAATTACAACACTGAGGGGAGGAAATCGTCTCGTGCCAATGGATGAATCTCTGAAAGAACTAAACACACACGATTAGTCCGCACAAGCATTGTCATCAATCACCAAAACATATTGGGGATAAATATGCCCATACAATTGTGTTGAGCGCCTCCCTAGATGGACCCAAAAATGGGAACAAGAGTGCTCAAATTTATCCCGAACACCCCAGCACTCGTGGCATGGGGGCTGAAGCCGACGACTTGCCATCTCTTAGATTTGATAAACGGCTGCACAAAAGGTAATATTTTAAATTAACAAGCGTTGCTTAGCGCATATGAACAAAGTTTTCAGCGCACAGGATAACAAAATGCGAGCCTACTCAAATATTACATCTTTGGAGCACTCACCCGCAATAATGCGGGCACCCTTCAGGACACTCTTATAATACATCTCGGGCGTGCGATAGTCCTTGCCTAGCGGCGGCGCGTCCGTCACAAGCTTCTCAGCATCCATCTTGCCCCATTGCACCTTTGCGTGGTAAGGGCCCGACGGGCACCTTCAATACAGCCGGAGTGCTTGATGACTTCAACCCATGGACACACATCCACCAGCCGCCGCACCAGGCCGAAGTAGCTCCCAGGCATGGCCTCCCTGGGCCATAGCCAAACTATGAGGCCCTTCATGGTCTGTTCGGCCAACTTGTGGAGCTCGACCAGCTGCTTCAGCTGGTTGCTAAGGGGCACCGGATGTCCGGCCTCAGCATACTGAGACCAGAAGACCTTCTCTGTCGAGCTCCCCTCATCGGCCCTATAGAAAGTGGCAGCATTGGACACGCTGCGGGGCAGATCTGTGAATGCTCATGGAGAGCTCAGAATTCGGGTAAGTGATAGGTAATTCACACTCACATGCTTGCTTTGCATGAAAAATGCCTTACCCGCCGCTATTTTCTTCAACGCCTCGATTTCCTGGAGGGCCTTGTAGGCTTCGGCCTTAGAGGATTTGGCACTCTCAAGAGTCGATGCAAGCTCGGACTCTCGAGTCTTCGTGTCGCGCTCCAAACTCTCATGTTTTTCCACGAGAGCCTGGAGCTCTTGTTGTACCTCCGCCACCCGCGCCTCCTGCTTCTCTCGCTCGGTGCGCTCCGCGGCCGCATTACGTTCGGTCGCGGACACCGCCTCCTTTAGGGTCGCCACCTTGTTCGTGGCCCCTGCAATACCCACGTTATCCTTGTCATTCTTCTTGCAACCAAATCCTTTTCTATAAGGTACAACTTTAATAAGGTGTTACTCACCTTCCTTGTCCTCGAGCTGCTTCTTGGCATGGCCGAGCTGATTCTCGGACCGCTCGAGGCTTTGCTTCAAAGTATTGACCTCCGCAGTCAGTGCAGCAGAGGTCAGCAGCACAGCCTGCAACCCCATATTGACATATTTTTTATGACTCCTGTGTATATCTTTTTAGATCCTCAGTCCGGCTTTTCTTTCCGAACACCAAACCGAGCATCAGGGGCTACTGTCTATGCGGTACTATTTTACATATATCAAAATTCTTACCTCAAAGCCTATTAGAAGGCTACTGCAGGCTTCGGTCAGCCCGCTCTTGGCGAGCTGAACCTTCTGAATCACCGCACTCATGACGGTGCGGTGTTCCTTTTTGATGGAAGCGTCGTTGAGCGCCTCCAGCAAGCTATCCGGCGCCTCCGCTTGGACGGAGGCCGCCAGCGTCACGGTCTTGCCCTTCTTACGAAGGGGCCGCCCGCCGGACTCCGGAACCACTACAGGTTCCGGTGCGGAGTCTGGTGCAAAGTCCGGGAGGTTGCCCCGCGGCACCTCCGAGGCCTCCTCCTCCTGGCGGGTCCCTTCCCGGGATCCCACCTCGGCATCGTCCGCATCACGGGGGGTGGAGGCGGTCGGAAGGGAATCCATATCCGACGCACCCAAGGACCCGCTCGACGAAGCGGGAAGATCATCCCTGGGCGGACTGCAGGGTTGTATGCGGCATTAGAAAGACACCATGTGGCGAAAAGAAAAATCATGAAGTTATTCAAGAGTCCGGACACTTACGATCTCGCCAGGGGCTTGGCCCTTGAAGGCTTGTCCTCGTCGTCGTCGCCGGTGTTGGCAGAGCAGTCCGGGGGAAGAGTCCTTCCCTTCTTGGACCCTTCGGCCTCCCTCGTTGGGGAGGCCTTCCTTTTCTTCCCTCCCCCCGCTAGGGGAGAGGCCTCTTTCTTCTCCTCCTCGCCTTCGTGGGAGGAGTCCGCCTCGGAGTCATCGGACGATTAGTCCGATGACACCTGAAAACGGGAACTCTTTCGAGTGCCCGTGGCCTTCTTCTTGGCCTTCTTCTCCGGCACCACGTGGGGTGCCGGAACCAGCAGCCCCGTTAAGCGGGTGTCCGCTGGGTCTTCTGGCAAAGGGGTTGGACAGTTAGTCCGCTCGGCCTTCTTCAGCCAGTCCTGTCAAAGGAGAGGGAGTTTAGATCCCGCATAGAGTCAAACTATGGAAAACAAGTGTCCCGTAAAGGGTAAAATTTCTTACCTCGCTAGCTGAACGCTGCGAGCTGAATCCGCGATCTTCGGTAGCGGATGCGGGAGCCTCGGCGCCCTTAAACAGCACCCTCCAGGCCTCTTCGTACGTAGTGTCGAAGAGCCTGCTCAAAGTCTGGTGCTGCACCGAATCGAACTCCCACATATTGAAGTCCCGTTGTTGGCACGGGAGAATCCGGCGGATGAGCATGACCTGGACTATGTTGACAAGCTTGAGCTTCTTGTTCACTAGCTTTTGGACGCAGGCTTGGAGTCCGGTCAGCTCCTCCGAATCACCCCATGTCAGGCCACTCTCCTTCCAGGAGGTGAGCCGTATGGGGATGCCGGATCTGAATTCGGGGGCCGCTGCCCATCCAGGGTCACGCGGCTCGGTGATGTAGAACCACCCCGATTGCCACCCCTTAATGGTTTCCACGAAGGTGCCCTCGAGCCAAGTAACATTGGGCATCTTGCCCACCATGGCGCCTCCGCACTCCGCTTGGCTGCCCTTCACAACCTTCGGCTTGACACTGAAGGTCTTGAGCCACAAGCCGAAGTGGGGCTGGATGCAGAGGAAGGCCTCACATACGACGATAAACACCGAGATGTTGAGGATGAAATTTGGGGCCAGATCATGGAAATCCAGGCCGTAGTAGAACATGAGCCCCCGGACAAAGGGATGGAGTGGGAAGCCCAGTCCGCGGAGGAAATGGGAAAGGAATACTACCCTCTCATGGGGCCCGGGGGTGGGGATGAGCTGCCCCTCGTCGGGGAGCCGGTGCGCGATGTCGCTGGACAGATATCTGGTGCTGCACAGCTTCTTGATGTGCCCCTCCGTAATGGAGGAGGCCATCCACTTGCCTCCCACTCTGGACATAGTTGGAGAAGGTTGAGGTAAGATGTGCGGACTTGGGCGCTGGAGCTCGAGTTCGCGGAGATGGATAAGCAAAGGAGGAAGAAGGCGTAGGTAAAAGGGTGGATCTTTACCCCCTTATATGGGCGGACGAAACCATGCGTCCCCACCGTCCTGATAAAACTCGCTTACCTCCCAAGCGCAGCAATCAATGGCGCGGTTGGGTCACCCACGTCCGTATTGATGAGAATCCCGGAATAAGGGGAACACGATCTCTGCTTCGACAAGACGTGCCAAGGAAACCGCTTCGCTAAACGCGCGGAGGTGATATAATAAAAACGATTCGAGTAAAGGCTTGGTTGTGGTGTGACGTCACGCCACAAAATACGTCAGCAGATTGAACTTGTGTAAATATTATTCTTTCTACGGTGGTATGTGGAATTTATTTTGCAGAGCCGGACACTATCCTGGTGTTCTCAATCTTCTATAAATTATTCGGAGGAGGAACCCGCCTTGCAATGCCGAAGACAATATGCGCGCCGGACTCGTCGTCATTGAAGCCTGGTTTAGGGGCTACTGAGGGAGTCCTGGACTAGGGGGTGTCTGGATAGCCGAACTATCATCATCGGCCGGACTCCAAGACTATGAAGATACAAGATTGAAGACTTCGTCCCATGTCCGGATGGGACTTTCCTTGGCGTGGAAGGCAAGCTTGGCGATACGGATATGTAGATCTCCTACCATTGTAACTGACTCTGTGTAACCCTAGCCCTCTCCAGTGTCTATATAAACCGGATGGTTTTAGTCCATAGGACGAACAACAATCATACCATAGGCTAGCTTCTAGGGTTTAGCCTCCTTGATCTCGTGGTAGATCTACTCTTGTAATACCCACATCATCAATATCAATCAAGCAGGACGTAGGGTTTTACCTCCATCAAGAGGGCCCGAACCTAGGTAAAACATCGTGTCCCTTGTCTCCTATTACCATCCGCCTAGACGCACAGTTCGGGACCCCCTACCCGAGATCCGCCGGTTTTGACACCGACAGCCACCCTACTCCGGCCGCCCTCTCCCTTCGGCCTTCGAAGGTCGGCCCGCTCCCCCTTCACCGGTCGTTTTTCTCCCTCTGTCGTGCGCAGCGGCGGCACATCTACCAGGGAGGTCGTGAGAGGGGTGATTTTGTTCGTTCCTTCTCTGTCTCATAGCCATATCATTGATCTTGCTTGCTCTAGCGCTAATTCTGATATGGGAAAGTAGATCCTGATCAAAGTTGGTATAGATTTGTGGTGCACGCATGGAATTGTTTGATGCTTCTTGAGGAGGTAATAAATATTTCTAGAGGCCCAAAGATTCAGTTCACTTTTCTAGGTATTTCAGTTTTAGGCTTCCATTCTCTTTAGAGGCCCAAAGATTCAGTTCACCTTTCTAGGTATTTCAGTTTCAGGCTTGCATTATTTCTAGAGGCCCAAAGATTCAGTTCACCTTTCTAGGTATTTTAGTTTCAGGCTTGCATTATTTCTAGAGGCCCAAAGATTAAGTTCCAAGTCGGTGGCAAGCGACCCTGCTACCCATGCCGGTGTCGACCTCAACTTGCAAGGGCTGACGTCGGAGGGGTTCCCGGGGCTTGGGCTCTACAGAACCTTCCTCTAGAGCGACGATGGCGAGCTTCTCCCTCGGTGTGTGAGGGGCTCTGGGCTCCCTCCCTATCGTTAATGACTTCCGCGATGAGTTAGCTCATGCTTTGATTCATGGAGTGTTTTTTTTGTGAGGCTTGATTGACGACTTGTATGTTTAAGTGGGATATCTCATTTGTATGGACAAAGTAAAAATTATCATGTTTTGCATGCTTGATTTGTAAAGATGGTTCATTTATGTCAATTGTGAGCTAGAGGAGGCCACACAAGAGCCGGTCACACCACATCCGGCAGGAAATAGGGTCCAAAGTAGTCAAATGATTGAGAAAGAGCATTTATTGTCAATCTAACCCTGCCATCCATACACCTCTTTGGTTTAGAGTTAGTTCAGGGTTAACTCTAACCTCTAACTGAGTTAGAGTTCTCCTCGTCTTGGTTCATCGCCATCATACTTTCCCCATTCCCGTGTTTTCAGTATCCCGCGAATCAAAGAGGCCCTTTTTTGCGGGAAAAAATCAAAGAGGCCCTTATACTGGTTTAAGTCCGGTCATTTTTATAAATGTGTTATGTCCAAAATTTAATGAACGTGCTTCGGTTTCTACGAAAATAATCTGGTTTCATCTAGTAATTCATTTATTTATTTATTCTTCTGCGGGGGGTTTGCATGTAATTCGTGAGGTCTGAAATGTAAAGTACCTCAGCATATGCTCCGAGTAGTGCATGCCTACGACCCAAATGCTCTATGTCCCACATGTCGGCGAATGGGAGCACGTGGAAATAGCCTAGGAGTACATATATGAGGAAAAATGCGTGAAAAAATATGTACTGTGAAGCGTAGCTGCGGTTCAAAAAGGAGACCTAAAGTGATGACAGCTATAGGTCGCATGCACCCAACTAGTGGTACTAGACATACGACTAATTTTTCCCTAAAAAAAAGAGGTACAAGTGCTCAGTACTCCTATTCTATCAACACGAGTCCCATCTGACAACAGCGTCCGTGCTACAGCTAGCTCTCCTCCCTCATTTCTCTCTTCTAATTCTAAACTCGGCAGATGCCCGGTGGGAGGGGTGGGTTTGCTCAACTGCGGCCACACCCACAGTGAAAACGTTACGACTGGAATAAAAATTGCCATATACTCCCTCCGTTCCTAAATATAAGCCTTTTTAGATACTATTGCAAATGGAATACAACATACAGATGTATGTAGACATAGTTTAGAGTGTAGATTCACTCATTTTGCTCCGTATGTAGTAGTCACTTGTTGGAGTCTTTAGAAAGACTTATATTTGGGAACGGAGGGAGTACTATACTAATAAAACATTAAGGCCATGAGGTGATGCAGTGCTGGTTATAGGAGGCAAGAAGACGAGATGCATCCATCGACGATGTCCACCTCCTCGACTCAGGGCGCCGGCCCACCGAACGGCGCCTAAGTAGCAGCGGCTTTCGTGACCAGGTCGACGTGCTTCTGAACAATGGCGTCCAAAGATTTCAGCTGTTGGAAGAAGGCCAACGTCTTTCTGTCCTCGCTTGCCTTGTAATGGCCTATGTAGGCGATTTCCTCATAGACGTGGATGTGCAGGTCGACGGTTTCTTGCATGGCGAGGCGCTGCGCGGCAAGCGCGGCCTCGAGGTGCACATTCTTCGTCGCAACATCCGGTACCTGCAGGGCCACCAGGGCTTGAAAGAGTTGGTCACCATGGAGGCCGATGAGGGTGGCAGGCAATGAGGAGCCTAGGCGCGCGGGCTGGAGAAGTACGACAAGGTCGTCCACGGGCTTCTTGACGGTGGTGAACTTGAGGATGGAGTTGACCATCATGTCGTCCATGCGAGAGGAGAAGCCGGCGTCGGCGAGGGCTACGATGCCGGCGGTCGCCAGCACCGTCTGGAAATGCTGCACGGTACGGGGCCGCAAGTCGGCGCCTTGGATGATTTGGCACAGCCGACTGGCGCTCGCGTCCATCGCCTCCATAGGTGCTTGTGGCTTCTGGTCACTTGTCTTGGATTGGAGTGAGTAGTGTTGCGTAGAGACTTAGGAGTAGATGGATTGGAGTGGTGGGGCGCCTTTATATGAGAGTCCAAACTCTGTTGCATTCACATCGTGCTGGCTCTATTCTGCTTCTCCAATTAATTCCCTCTGCATGTAATTGAGGATGCATCATTGACTATTCAATGTCTCGGGAACCGCTACCCTCTCCCTCCTTGGCATTCAAGCACCTATGGAGGCGACTGCCACTCGCGTCTATCGCGCGTCAGGAGACGTTCCCATCGACGACGAGGTGCCTATGGTGAATTTGTAAATTTCAAGATGATAGTGTTGTGCGTGTGTGCGTTCATAGGGGTGAGTGTATGCGCGTGTATATGAGTGCTTGCGTCTGTACTATGTAAAAAAGCGTAAATGCGTGTCAAAAAGAGACTAGTTAGTATACTCAATATTGTGCACCTCGGAGAGGAAAACAAGAGAAGTACATATTTATTTACGGTGCAGATTCACTCATTTTGCTCCATATGTACTCTGTCTCGGTGTAGTCTAGTCACTTGTTGAAATCTCTAGAAAGGCAAATACTCCTTTCTGGTTTACAGGGCTATACTAGCAAGTAGTAGTATGTACTACTCCCTCCGTTCCTAAATATTTGTCTTTCTAGAGATTTCAACAAGTGACTACATACGAAGCAAAATGAGTGAATCTACATTCTAAAATATCTTTATATACATCTGTATGTAGTAGTCCATTTGAATCTCTAAAAAGACAAATATTTAGGAACGGAGGGAGTAGTACAATAGTGGGCTCACATAGCAATTTTGTCTCATGCAAGAGTGTGGCTATATGCGTGCTCCAATGTTTGCAACTGCCACGTTCGGGTTGCGCTTGGCTCTTCGCCTCTTCGAGAAGACGAACAATGATGTTACTACTACTGCTTTTACAGTGTCGAATCCACTGCTGCATGTCCATCCACCGCGAGCGGGAGGGATAGCTTGTTGTAGTAGCCTGTCCTCGTTTGTGAGCAACCGCGCGCATGGGCGAGGGAGAAGGCGTGTAGTAGTAAAATCAAGCTTCTCCTCATTGTACGAGTTGACGTGACACATCATAGCACTGGCCCCACATGCTTGCCTCTAAACTTGGCTGAAAGACCCGTAGTGTACAATATATTTGCTGCAACCTCTAGCATTTACCCACCACAAATTAAAATATATATTCCTATCTTGACCAGATGAGCGTGCAAACTACAATCACCAGGGTGACAGGTAGGGCCAGAAGACTATTTTAATTTTCTTAAAAAACTTTGACACGGCCACATAACATGGAGCCGACCCCAACGATTTTAAGCTTACATGCACGATACACGCTATCCTAGTACTCTACACATGAAACTGCCACACAAGCGTCCGGGCTGCGCTTGGCTCTTCGCCTCTTCGGGAAGTCGAACAACAGTACTACTACACTGGAGGAGTACTACAATATGCTTTTGGCCATCTGACACCGATTGAACTGCTGCATGTCCACCGCGTGCGGAAGGGAGAGCGTGTAGCGAAAGCTTCTCCTAGTCTTGCCAGCCACCATGCTCATGGGTGAGGGAGGGACGCTCCTGCCTTTGCGTGTATGACAGGTGGGCCCGACAGGTGGGTGGCTAACCTGTCATACAGCCAAAGGCAGGTGCAGTTAAGTCCGCGAGGGAGAGGACAATCAAACTTCTCGTTGATGTACGAGTTGACACGACACATCAAAGCACTGCAGTCGATATATTTCAATAATTTGCGTCTACCGATGCATTAATTACAACGCATGCATGCATGCCGTGACTCTCCTTTTGATACTTGCATGTGTTGATTTAATGCACCTTGAAGTAGTATAAAATATGTGACGGTAAAGCTTTGTAATGCCCCGGCCCAAGCGAGAGATGGTTGTGCACGAGGAGGGTGAGATCATGCAAACGGAACAGGACCCGCAATGGAGCTCTCTAAGGTCTCGATTGACCTCACCGTGCTCCACTGCCCCTTGTGCCTCTGCCTCTTGATGCCTCTAGTATATGAGGTTCGAATACACCTCGTCTGTTCGGCTGATTGAGCAAGGTGCAGGTTTCTTAATTGATGTGTTGTTCGATTGATTTCTGCAGTGCAAGGGAGGGTACCTGGCCTGCGCGGACTGCCGCGTCATGCGCCCCGGGAACCAGCGGCAGTGTCAGAAGTGTGAGCGCGGCGATGGCTTCAACGTGTGGAACACGGCGGTGGACTCCATCCTTTCGTCGGTGAGGGTGGAGTGCCCGCATGAAGGTTGTGGGCTCTATGTCACTTACCACAAGCTCGCCGATCACCAGAGCGTGTGTCCGCTCGCGCCCTACAAATGCACCGTGCCCGTCTGCGGCTACGAAGGCCCACCGCCGGCGCTCTACCACCACATCAGCACCGCGCATCCCATGCCTGTGCACATGATCCAGTATGGCAAGGTGCTCCAGCTGCAAGCGCCACTGTCGGAGCCACGGCTCTTCCTGTTTGCGGAGGAGGACGACCACGTGTTTTTCTTGGTCGGCAGTGTGCTCGACATAGGCGCGCCTATCACCGTGTCGGTCGTCTGCATTAGAGTGGGGGCATTCCCACTGCCGCACTACGTGGCCAAGCTATGGGCGAATGGCCCGCCGGGGGAGCCCAAAGGCACGACCAACGCCGTCAAGGTGGAAATGGAGGTGACAAGCAGCAAGGATCCCAATGACGTCAACGTGTAGGAGCTGACCTTCTTCATAGTTCCGCCCAAGCTTCTGGTCGGGGCTAAGCTGGTGTCCCTCCACATTCAGATTGACAAGCTCACATCCTAAATGTTTCTACAGTGCCTTCTGTTTATCTTAGTAATATGCTAATATAGGGATTACCTCGGTCTACTTTAGCTTAAGTAATGGTGGGTTTTGGTGGCGATGCAGCAATTACTTCGACATCAGATCAGTAATTTCCAACAGTCGAACGGATATTTTGTGTCTGTTGGATATAAAGTTCCTTTGGGTAAGAAGTACTACTTGTCATCAAAATGGATAAAAGGAGATTTATGTAGACGTATTTTAGTTGTAGATACGTCCCTTTTTATTCATTTTGATTACAAGCACTCCCTTCGTTCCACAATACATGCCTTCCATTTTGTCAAAATATAGATGTATCTAGACATGTTTTAGTATATAGGTGAGGGAGTCCTGGATTAGGGGGATCCTCAGACAGCCGGACTATATACTTTGGGCGGACTGTTGGACTATGAAGATACAAGATTGAAGACTTCGTCCCGTGTCCGGGTGGGACTCTCCTTTGCGTGGAAGGCAAGCTTGGCAATTCGGATATGTAGATCTCCTTCTCTGTAACCGACTCTGTGTAACCCTAGCCCCCTCCGGTGTCTATATAAACCGGAGGGTTTAGTTCGTAGGACAACAACAATCATACCATAGGCTAGCTTCTAGGGTTTAGCCTCTATGATCTCATGGTAGATCAACTCTTGTAATACTCATATCATCAAGATCAATCAAGCAGGAAGTAGGGTATTACCTCCATCGAGAGGGCCCGAACGGTAAACATCGTGCTCCAGCCTCCTGTTACCATTAGCCTTAGACGCACAGTTCGGGACCCCCTACGCGAGATTCGCCGGTTTTGACACCGACATTGGTGCTTTCATTGAGAGTTCCACCGTGTCTTCGTGATAAGGCTTGATGGCTCCTTCAATCATCAGCAACGATGCGGTCCAGGGTGAGGTTTTCCTCCCCGGACAGATCTTCATATTCGGCGGCTTCGTACTGCGGGCCAACTCGCTTGGCCATCTGGAGCAGATCGACAGCTGCGCCCCTAGCCATCAGGTCAGGTTTGGAAATTTGAACTACACCTCCGACATCCGTGGAGAATTGATCTTCGACAGATTCGAGCCCACGCCAGGAGTGCCGAACAGTCATGACGGGCATGACTTAGATATGCCATCGAACGGTGTTCAGGAGATCGCACCTGCGGCTGCCCCGGCCCTTAATCTGGAGCAGATCGCGCCATCCGAGGACGGGTGGATGGACCCCTCCATGCTGGCCTCACATTCATCGGCGCTGGAGCCGAACACAGACTTCACCTCCAAAGAGATCTGTGTCATCGGACCCTCGGGCTCGTCTCCGGTCATAGGTTCCGAACCGCGCGCGTTCGTGCCTATCGAATCTGATTGGGCACCGATCATGGAGTTTACCTCCATAGATATCTTTCAGCACTTACCCTTGGGCGACGTGCTAAACTCATTAAGGTCTCTCTCTTTATCAGGAGACTCTTGGTCGGACTATGTCCGGCTTGAGTGGGAAGCGGACAATGAAGGAATTACTTCCCCACCCACCACCCACTTAATAGCCACTGTTGATGACTTAACCGACATGCTTGACTTCGACTCCGAAGACATCGACGGTATGGACGGCGATGCAAAAGAAGAACAGGAACCACCGCCCACAGGGCGCTGGACAACCACCTCATCATATGATGTATACATGGTGGATACACCTAAAGAAAACAACGGCGAGGAACGAAAGGATGCAACGGAGGATAATCCCCTCGAGCAGAAACCAAAGCGACGACGTAGGCGCCGCTCTAAATCCCGCCAGAGCAAAAACAGCGATAATAGCGCAAGAAAGAAAAACACCCCGGTCGACTCCAAAGGAAACGACGACCCCATGGACCCAACGATGGAGTAGGATGAGCCAGGGGATGGTGAACAGAGTCCGGAGCCGATGTCCGATGATGGTGATCCCAAGGGTAAAACTCATCAACCTGTCACCGGCGAGGAGAACAGTCCGGATGATGATGCACTCATCATCCTGGAAAAACACTTGGAACAAGAGAAACTCCATAGAAGGCTTATTGCCACCGCAAGGAGCTTGAAGAAGCAGAAGCAAAGGCTTAAGGCCATGCAGGATACGCTCAACCGCGGATGGAACAAAGTGCTCGACACTGAAGAGAAATACGGTGACGATCGCCACACAAAGAGCTACCCAAAGCGCAAGCTACTGCCCGAATTCGACGATGAGGCCATAGAGCCCATCCTGCCGAAAAATAATATGGCCCATTAGCCGGACCGACCACCCCATGGCCGCGACAGGGCGGCTAATGTTGCCACACACAAGTCAGCACACGATTTACGTGAGCTCCTGAACAAAAAAACCGGTGTGGCTAGGTCCATTTACGGATCTAGAAAATGGACTCCGGTGCAGGATCACGGCCACCAAAACGATCATACCGATCGAATACCAGCTCGGAGTCAACACTGAACACAACAGCCGTCAACAGCATGCCAGGACACATCCAAATACAGGGGTGTCGCGCACCCCCTGTGCTTCACCGATGAGGTGCTGGATCATGAATTTCCAGAGGGATTTAAACCCCTGAATATAGAGGCATACAACGGAACGACAGACCCTGGGGTCTGGATTGAGGACTTTATCCTTCATATCCACATTGCTCGTGGAGTTGATCTCCACGCCATTAAATACCTGCCCCTCAAGTTGAAAGGACCAGCTCGGCATTGGTTGAAAAGCCTCCCCAAAAACTCAATTGGAAGTTGGAAGGAACTTGAGGATGCTTTCAGGGCCAATTTTCAAGGGACCTATGTCCGACCTTCGAATGCTGACGATCTAAGTCACATAATCCAACAACCCGGAGAGTCAGTCCGTAAGCTCTAGAACAGATTTCTCACTAAGAAGAATCAAATCATCGATTGGCCGGACGCCAAAGCCTTAGCGGCCTTCAAGTACAGTATCCGGGAAGAATGGTTAGACAGACACCTTGGCCAGGAAAAGCGAAGGACAATGGCAGTCTTAACAAGACTTATGACCCGCTTTTGCGTGGGCGAGGACAGCTGATTGGCCCATAGCGGCACCAGCAACCCAAGCACATCCGAAGTCAGGGATGGCAATGGGAAGCTGCGGCGCAATAAAAGCAAGCACCGTAACAATGAAGACAACCCGAACAATACAGCGGTCAACGCCAGATTCAGGGGCTCTCGACCCGGTCAATGGAAAAAGCCATTTAACGACAACACAGATGGACTGTCCATCCGAAACAAGATTCTAGACAGATTATGTCATATTCATGGCACCCCAAAAACCTGCAAACCACACCAACAGAGAATGCTGGGTCTTCAAGCAGGCCGGCAAACTAAATGCCGAACACAAGGGGAGGGAGACACTAAGTGAAGACGAGGATGAGCCTCGCCAGCCGAACACTGGAGGACAGAAAAAATTCCCACCAGAGGTCAAAACAATGAACATGATTTACGCAACTCATATACCAAAAAGGAGGCGCAAGCACGCACTCTGAGACGTATACGCTATAGACCCAATCGCCCCCAAGTTCAGCCCTTGGTCGGCCTGCCCGATCACTTTCGATCATAGGGATCATCCGACTAGTATACGGCACGGAGGATCGGCTGCCTTGGTGCTCGACCCAATAATTAACGGATACCATCTCACCTCAGTCCTTATGGATGGCGGCAGTAGTCTTAATCTGATATATCAAGACATTGTCCGCAAGATGGGGATAAACCCGTCAAGAATTAGCCAAAGTAGTACTACCTTTAAAGGAGTAATACCAAGCGTAGAGGCCCATTGCACGGGCTCTCTAGCACTAGAGATTGTATTCAGCTCACCCGACAATTTCCGAAGCGAAAAACTAATCTTCGACATTGCTCCATCCCGAAGCGGCTACCATGCACTACTCGGAAGAACGACCTTTGCCCGTTTCAACGCAGTTCCGCATTACACTTATCTTAAACTCAAGATGCCCGGTCCACGTGGCGTCATCACAATCAGCGGAAATACAGAATGCTCTCTACATGCGGAAGCATACGTGGCGGCTCTAGCAGCCGAATGGCCTCCTGATCGCTCGTTGTCGGTGTCAAAACCGGCGGATCTCGGGTAGGGGGTCCCGAACTGTGCGTCTAAGGTTAATGGTAACAGGAGGCTGGGGACACGATGTTTACCCAGGTTTGGGCCCTCTCGATGGAGGTAATACCCTACTTCCTGCTTGATTGATCTTGATGATATGAGTATTACAAGAGTTGATCTACCACGAGATCATAGAGGCTAAACCCTAGAAGCTAGCCTATGATACTGATTGTTCTTGTCCTACGGACTAAACCCTCCGGTTTATATAGACACCGGAGGGGGCTAGGGTTACACAGAGTTGGTTACAGAGAAGGAGATCATATCCGAATTGCCAAGCTTGCCTTCCATGCCAAGGAGAATCCCATCCGGACACGGGACGAAGTCTTCAATCTTGTATCTTCATAGTCCAACAGTCCAGCCAAAGTATATAGTCCGGCTGTCCGAGGACCCCCTAATCCAGGACTCCCCCAGTAGCCCCCAAACCATGCTTCAATGACGATGAGTCCGGTGTGCAAAAATTGTCTTCGGCATTGCAAGGCGGGTTCTTCTCCGAATCCACAGTACCTGTTGTAGCGAGTAGTGTCCAGCTTCATATAATGTTGTACTCCTCGGCTTCTGTGCTTCAATAATGGTTATCTCCACGTGTCGAGCGAATACGAGAAGTCGGGGCATTTTTACATTTGCCACCCTTACCATGTAAGTAAATTGTCTACTTAAAGAGACGGGAATCCTCAGATCCAAGTCACACCATCCCCCCCCCCCCCGCAAGCATTTCATCAGAGCGCGCCCGGAAGAAACCATCCCATCATGGCCGGCCGTCGCATCTCCTCCTCTTGCTCCCTTAGCACTAAGCCGGGTGATTGGGAGAAGTGTTCTGTTCCCCATAGCCGATTAGTAGAGTTGCAGACCTAGGGGTTTCTCCCGCCCGCATACATGGTCTCCGTCCGAGCCGGACTAGCCACCTATAATGGCGGGGAGCAAGCAGAGAGCTTTCCAACCCATCCCAGGGGGAGTGGGTATGCCTTGTCCCTTATTTGCTGAGGAGACTCGGGTTTCCAATCCACCCGTTTCTCCGTGGGCTCCTGGAGTTCTATGGCCTCCAGCTGCATAATTTCACCCTTGCCTCCGTACTTCACATCGCAGGTTATGTTGCCCTTTGCGAGCTATTTCTGTGTTGCGAGGCTCATTTCGAGCTATGGAAGAGGCTATTCTGCCTCGTCCCTCGTAATCAAGTGGGCGGAGCCGAAATATGGCGCATCGCCGAGACCAAATACTTGTCCGGCACTCCAAAGAAGGCATCCGAAGACTGGCCCTCGGAGTGGTTTTATGTAGAGGACGTTCCCCTTCCGGACCCAATTCGGACGGGCCTTCCTGAGTTCAATAATGCCCCGCTAAAGAAATGCCATAGTTGGCACCCCTGAAGCCCCCAGGAGGAAGTCAATAGAGAAGTACTTTACCTGATGGGCAGGATAAAAACGCTGGCCAAATCAGGATTTACAATAATCAAAGTTATGTCAATATGCATAATGCGGGGGGTGCAGACACTTCAATATCAGGGAAACCGAGGTGGCACTTCAATGGAGAAGACGATGCTACCCGCTACGGTCGTAAAGGTCCGGACTCCGCCACCGCTCTGGCAAGAATATTGTCCAATTTGTACAAACGAGAAGAACATGAGTTCCTCTGTATTAAGCCACAGAATAGATTTTCCATGTACAACCCCCCAAGCTGGGTAAGCTGTCATCCTTTACTCAACTCCATTCATTCCTACATCCCTCGTCGCAATTGTTTACCTTGCTATTTCGTAGCAGGAACTGAAAAAGGCCGTGAGAGAGGTTAACAGCCCATCTCCACAGCCAGAGGACCCTGACCGGGCTCTCGACCCCGGACTTGAAGAAGATCCGGACATATCTGTGGAGCTTGTCGACGGGACATTTTACCAGGCAAGCTATGACGGCACCTTAGTGGCCTTCATCGCCGACTATCCTGGACTGCTCCCTATATCAAATGTAAGTAAAATCGAAGTCCTAACTTCCGAGAAGGATTCCTTCTTTATGCCTTACCTTATGCACATATATTGTACTTTTGTAGAAACGGCTACCGGGACGCCGCGCCGAGCCCACGGGGGCTCATTAGCAAAGGGCACCCATGCCAGGCAGGCTTAAGAGGAAGGCGATTAGGGTTGAGACACCATCGCAGAGGTATAATTTAAAACCTGCTCCGTGATTATCGTCTTTGAAATGTAACATCATCCATTGTGTCCTGGCAGAAAGAGTAGTCGCCGGAGTATGTTCGTAGACCCTGTCGGCCACGCCTCGGCCAGCCGGATTCCAGAACCGGCCTCAAGGGTGGAGGCTAATGTGGGGACAACGCCAAACTATCCTCCTACAGAGGATGCGGACAGAATATCTGCTACGAATTCTGAAGTGGAGAGCGCCATGAATCACCGGTGATGACGAGCCGTACTCTGCGACACTAGTTCCTTCAAAGAGGCATTTACTGCCTTCAACTTAGGAAACGCATACATTCGAGCTTCTCAAGATGGACTCGCGAGAGCCACGGACCAGTATGTAAAGGATAAACGGGTAAGAAAATTTGATAAGTATGTATATCAGTAGCCCCTGAGACTTGAAATAGTTGGCACAACTGATTTAAGGATCATTGTATGCACAGGTTCTTGCAGAGAAGAATACCCATTTATCTCAAGAGCTAGAGGAATGCAAAGGCTAGCTAAGGGCCGCAGTTGCCAAAATAGAGAAATCCAAGAAGGCCTCATCTGTTAATACTTGTCTTGATCAAAGAGAATGTTATTATCTACACCAATTAATGTTCGGCATGCTTTACAAATCTAACAATAGATTCCGCAGACAATCCCAGAGATAATCCGGAGATTGTACGAGAGGATGAGCCGCAAGCTCGAGGACAGCTAAAGGCTGGCGAGCCTGTGCTTACACAGGTTAGGTGGGAGAAAAACGATCTCCAAGATGCCAATATCCGACTGGACATCGAATTAGCAGATGTTCGGGCCCGGCTTGCTAACTCCGTGAAGGAGAATACGAGGCTTCGACGCGACATTTATGGTAAGTGCTTAAAAGAACCATTGTACAGTTCGGCGAAGAGACGAGTTAACAGAGTTATGTCTGTAGGTATGCTGACATGCCGTCCTGAAGAGGAAATGCCCGGATCCGCAGGCGATCTTCTGCAAGAGCTTTTGCAACTGCACGAACGAGTTCGACAGGTGATGCAGGGTATTGCCTAGGCCTTGTGGCCATACGCTTCCCTGCCAAGAGGCATGGGGTAGCTTGTGGAGATGCTCAAGGGAGCACGGCGGCGCTTCCGATTATGGAAGATATCAGCTTGCCGACAAGGTGCAAGGGAAGCCTGGGCCATGGTGAAGACATGATACGCCAAGGCTGACCCGAACCATATGGCTGAGGTTGGACCTGTAGGGCCAGATGGGAAAGAGATCCCCGTAAGTCTGGTATATGACCGAGTAGAATTAGCCGCAAAGTATTCCCAATAGGATTGTAGGCTAGACAGCCTGTTGGATGGTATAGAAGAAGAATTTAGCCAGTCCAAGGCTAGACAGCCTGTTGGATAGTATAGAAGAAGAATTTAGCCAGTCCAACTGACTATGCACTTCAGTGCACGTATGTAGTCCCTAGCCGGATTGTAAATCATTTGTCTTGGCGGACCTTTCCGCTTCAGCCTCCGGACCCGACAGTCCGAAGTGTATCCGAATACCTGCTCAGTTATGTAAAACCGGGGTACGCGTGAAAACCAGGCGTAGGGGTCATAAGTGCTTGAACAGACAAGTACCCAACTAGTTATGTTATATTACATGGATAGTAAGAAACATCTTCCAGAGAGAATAGTTCCATTAAGGGTTCCTTTCCCTGGGTACGCATGCATTAATGTGCATGTCTGAACTGCGAACAGAGACGCATGATACAAAACATCTAGGGATTTATGTTGTAATAGATAAAAAACATCTTTTGTTCACTGATTGAATATTCCCTTAAGAATGCTAGCTTTCGGCTTCACCCAGTCTGAGGTACACATCTGGCTGACCCGGCAGTAACAATCGTAGAGGTGCTCCCCTTATGCCCTAGCCGAATTAACGGGAACGTAGGGCATAAACACAAGAGCCAGGCAACCCAGCATGGCCAAAACTTAGGTCATATCGATGCATATAATGGCGGAAAAAGGGCACATATGGAGAAGTTACACATATGCACTGGGCATGAAGCCCGGAAAATAGTTATATTAAGCTTCTATATAAGAAGCCCCCAGGTATATTTAGCATGCATAGCGCATCAATTGTGTAAACGGGTCACAATTTAAGCCTTCTAGAGCTATATAAAAAAAGAGAGAAGAAAAAAGAGAGAGAGGATATAATATAAAAGGGGCAGAGGTAAGGAGACAAACACAAAGTCTGGCGCTTAGGGCATCTCCAGCCGTTGGCCCCCCAGGGGGCGTCTAAAAGCGCCGCCTGGGGGCGAGCCGGCGATACACTCAGCGCTGGGGGCGGTTTTGCGCCCAGTCGTCGCCCCCAGCTCACCCCCAGGCGCCGAAATTGGCCCACTTTGCAGCCCAATTTCGGCGAATAAACGGCCCATATGGGCGAGATTAGGCCCATATTCGGCGTGGTTTCGGTGTTCAATTATCAACACACACATATTTCATCACAGAAAAATCAAATACTTCAACAAAATACTACAACAACAAATAGTTCAATACAAATTATATAGTTCAACAAATAAAAACTCGTATTTCATCACGCGGCGTCCCCCTTGAGCCTCCATAGGTGCTCAATCAGATCTTTCTGCAGTTGATGATGCACCTGTGGGTCTCGGATCTCCTGACGCATACTGAGATAGGCAGTCCAAGTTGCCGGTAGCTGGTGATCAACTTCGGCTAGAGGACCCTGCCTGTAGTATGGTTCAGTGTCAAACACTGGGTCTTCTTGCTCGCTCTCGATGATCATGTTGTGCAAGATGACACAGCAAGTCATGATCTCCCACATTTGATCTTTCGACCAGGTCTGAGCGGGGTACCAAACAACAGCGAATCGAGATTGGAGCACACCAAATGCCCGCTCGACATCCTTCCTGCAAGCCTCCTGAACCTTCGCAAACCAGGCGTTCTTGCCTCCTGCCACAGGGTTTGAGATCGTCTTCACAAATGTCGACCATCTCGGATAGATGTCGTCAGCTAGATAGTACCCCTTGTTGTATTGGTGCCCATTGATCTCGAAGTTCACTGGAGGAGAATGGCCCTCAACGAGCTTGGCAAAAACAGGAGAGCACTGCAGCATGTTGATGTCATTGTGAGTTCCTGGCATACCAAAGAAGGAGTACCAAATCCAGAGGTCCTGTGTGGCTACCGCCTCAAGCACCACACTGCAACTGCCTTTGGCGCCTTTGTACATCCCCTGCCAACCAAATGGACAGTTCTTCCATTTCCAATGCATGCAGTCGATGCTTCCAAGAATCCCAGGAAATCCTCTTGCTGCATTCTGGGCTAGGATCCGAGCAGTGTCTTCCGCATTGGGTGTTCATAAGTATTGTGGCCCAAACACTGCCACCACTGCCCGACAGAACTTGTAGAAACACTCTATGCTGGTGGACTCGGCCATGCGCCCATAGTCGTCGAGTGAATCACTGGGAGCTCCATATGCAAGCATCCTCATCGCTGTCGTGCACTTCTAGATGGAGGTGAATCCAAGAGCGCCAGTGCAATCCATCTTGCACTTGAAGTAGTTGTCGAACTCCCGGATGGAATTCACAATCCTAAGGAAGAGCTTTTGGCTCATCCGATAACGACGCCGAAATGTTCTCTCGCCATGAAGTGGAGCATCAGCGAAGTAGTCGGAGTAGAGCATGCAGTAGCCGTGGAGACGATGCCGGTTCTTTGCTTTCACCCGCCCCGGCGCCGAGCCACCTCGACGCGTCTTTTCATTGCTCGCCAGCAGCTGGGCGAGGGCGGCGAGCACCATCAGATGCTCTTCTTCCTGGACGTCAGCCGCGGCTTCCTCCTCCAGCAGCCTGGCGAGCTCTTCCTCCTCATCCGAGTCCATCACCGACACAGTCAAAACGTCGAACACCTTGCGCTCGGTGGGCGTGTACCCGCCGTTAAACCGCGCCTCCGCGGCCGGAAATGGCGGCCGGAAACACCTAGCTGCTGCGGGAGGGGCTGCCCCGGCGAAGCGCTGCTATTTTCCGGCGAGGAATGGCTATCTAGCAGAGTAGGCCGGCGGCCGTCGCCGGGATATAGCTAGTGGTGGCCGAGGGCACGGGGGTGCGAGGCGAGTCGGGGAGAAGAAAACCTTGACTTTTCCCCTGTCGGTGTGGGCCAGGCGTGCTTTTCCCTAGCGCCGGAGCACCCAACGGCTCCCCAGTGCGCCGGGTTCGGCCTGTGACCGCCGGGCGGAAAAAAGGTCCGAACCGGCGATTTTCGGCGTCCTGGGGGCGCGACTGGGCCGTTTTTTCGGCGCCGGCACCGAAAAAGTTGCCTAGGGGGGGCCTGTTGGGGGCGCAGCTGGAGATGCCCTTAGGCGTAGAATCTTTGGAGTCTGGCCGCATTCCATGGGTTCGGCTCTAATCGATTATCCGATGCATCACGCAGGCGGTACGCTCCTCCGGTGAGAACTTTATCAATGATGAAGGGACCCTCCCACTTGGGCTTGAGCTTGTCCTTTTTCTTCTCCGATAGGCACAGAACGATTTCACCAATATTGTAAGTTTGGCCCGTACTTCTCTGCTTTGATACCTTCGAGCCTGCTGCTGATAGAATGCGGAACGGGGTTTTGCTACATCGCGCTCCTCCTCTAGGGCATCTAAATTTTCCTAACGATCGAGCTTGGCTTCTCTCTCTTCATACATGCACACCCGAGGTGAGTCATGAATAATGTCGCAGGGCAATACCGCCTCTGCGATGTACACCATAAAGAATGGTGTGTATCCGGTAGTACGATTCGGCGTGGTCCGCAGTCCCCATAGTACGGAGTCGAGCTTCTCGACCCAGTGCGTATATGACTCCTTCAAGGATCGCACCAGTCTGAGTTTTATTCCGCTCATAATAAGACCATTTGCATGTTCGACTTGACCGTTTGTTTGCGGGTGATAGACAGAGGCATAATCGAGCTTAATGCCCGTATTGGCGCACCAAGTTTTCACCTCATCGGCTGTGAAGTTTGAGCCATTGTCGGTGATGATGTTGTGGGGGACACCGTAATGGTGTACGACCCCTAATATGAAGTCTATCACTGGTCCGGATTCGACCGATTTAACTGGTTTGACTTCTATCCATTTGGTGAATTTGTCCACCATGACCAATAAGTATTTTTTCTTATGGCTTCCCCCTTTAAGGGGTCCGACCATATCAAGCCCCCAGACCGCGAAGGGCCGAGTTATGGGGATTGTTTGGAGAGCGGTGGGGGGGCATATGGCTCTGATTGGTGAAAAGTTGGCAACCGACGCAATGTTGGACGAGATCCTGTGCATCTGCTCGGTCTGTCGGCCAGTAAAAACCTGTATGGAAGGCCTTGCTTACAAGAGCCCGAGCTGCGACATGATGGCCGCCGAGTCCGGCATGGATTTCGGCCAAGAGCTGCCTCCCTTCCTCCTCGGAGATGCATCTTTGGAGCACTCCGGTGTCGCTTTTCTTATAAGGCTCTCCCTCGTGGACTTTGTAGGCTTTAGAGCGTCGCACGATGCAACGTGCTTCATTTTGGTCCTCAGGGAGTTCTTGCCTATTTAGGTAGGCTAAGAAGGGTTCTGTCCACGGGGCAATGATAGGCATGATCACGTGGGCCGAAGGTATTATTTCGGTGGCAGAGCCTCCGATTACATCGGATGGTTCGGTATCAGGGGTTATATTCAGATCCGGACTGGTATTGCTAGTCTCCCCTTCCCATACCACAGATGGTTTGAACAGCCTTTCCAAGAAGATATTATGTGGGATGGGGTCACGTTTAGCGCCGATGCGGGCGAGGATATCCGCCGCTTGATTGTTTTCTCGGACCACATGCTGGAATTCGAGCCCCTCGAACCGAGCTGATATTTTGAGGACGGCATTACGGTAGGCCGCCATTTTCGGATCCTTGGCATCAAAGTCTTCATTTATCTAAGATATTGCGACTTTCGAATCCCCACGCACTTCTAGGCATTGGATGCCCATGGAGACTGCCATCCAAAGACTATGCAACAGAGCCTCGTATTCGGCTGCATTGTTGGAGTCTGTGTATAGTATTTGGAGTACATACTGAACCGTTTCTCCGGTGGGGGATGTCAGGACAACACCCGCTCCCAATCCGGCCATCCGGTGGGGGATGTCAGGACAACACCCGCTCCCAATCCGTCCAACATTTTTGAGCTGACGAAGTGCATGATCCAATTGGAGTATGCGCCGTAGTCTTTAGGGAGTTCAGATTCTGTCCATTCGGCGACGAAGTCAGCTAGGACTTGCGACTTAATGGCTCATCGTGGTTTATATGTTATGTCGAACGGGAGGAGCTCGATATCCCATTTAGCAATCCGGCCCGTGGCATCGCGGTTATTTATTATATCGTTGAGTGGTACTTCAGAGGCCACCGTGGTTGAGCACTCCTGAAAGTAGTGTCATAGTTTCCGGGATGCCATGAAGACCGCGTATGCTATCTTTTGATAATGTGGGTACCGCGACTTGCATGGAGTAAGGACAGTGGATACGTAGTATACCGGCTTTTGAAGCAGGAACTTGTGTCCGTCCATTTCTCGTTCGACGATGAGCACTGCGCTTACAACCTGGTGTGTTGCGGCTATATATAATAGCATGGGTTCGCCCGTATTTTGTGCGGTTAGGATTGGATTGCTTGCCAAGAGGGCCATTATTTCTTCCAGTTCGGCCATGGCCGCATCCGTCCACTCGAAGTGTTCGGTGCATCGAAGAAGGCGATAAAGAGGTAGTGCCTTTTCTCTCAATCGGGATATAAAGCGGCTTAAGGCAGCCACACATCCAGTTAATTTCTGGATTTGTTTGAGGTCTGTTGGGCTAGCCAACTGTGACAGAGCTCGGATTTTTGCCGGATTTGCTTCAATTCCTCTATTGGAAACGATGAAGCCTAGCAGCTTTCCGGCAGGCACGCCAAAAACACATTTTTCCGGGTTGAGCTTGATGTCATATGTTTGGAGGTTATCGAAAGTGAGCCTCAAGTCATCTATTAAAGATTCAACATTTCTTCCTTTAATGATCACGTCGTCTACATATGCCTCCACTGTTTTGCCGATTTGTTTCTCCAGGCATGTCTGAATCACGCGTTGATAGGTTTCGCCGGCATTTTTTAGCCCGAAAGGTATGGTGTTGAAACAGAAGGGGCCGTATGGTGTGATGAATGTTGTTGCAGCTTGGTCGGACTCCACCATCTTGATTTGGTGGTATCCGGAGTATGCGTCAAGGAAACATAATGAGTCGTGTCCTGCGGTGGCGTCAATGATTTGATCAATGCGGGGGAGGGGGAAGGGATCCTTGGGGCAAGCCTTATTGAGGTCCTTGAAATCGACACATACGCGCCAGGATTTGTCCTTCTTTGGTACATGATCTCTGCTTCGACAAGACATGCCAATTAAACCACCTCGCAATACGTGTAGTGGTAGGCTGGAAAAACGGTTCATAAATAACCAGGCCGCGGCGTGATGTCACACTATGAAAAGTTGTCAGCAAATTAGATTTGTGGAATATTGTGCTCTCTACGGTGTTGTGTGGACATTATTTTGCAGAGTCGGACACGATCCTCATATTCTAGATCTTCTTTGGAGTATTCGGAGAAGGAACCCGCCTTGCAATGCCGAAGACAATCTGCGCGCCGGACTCGTCGTCATTGAAGCCTGGTTTAGGGGCTACTGAGGGAGTCCTGGATTAGGGGGTCCTCAGACAGTCGGACTATATACTTTCGCCGGGACGGTTGGACTATGAAGATACAAGATTGAAGACTTCGTCGCGTGTCCGGGTGGGACTCTCCTTTGTGTGGAAGGAAAGCTTGGCAATTCCGATATGTAGATCTCCTTCTCTGTAACCGACTCTATGTAACTCGAGCCCCCTCCGGTGTCTATATAAATCGGAGGGTTTAGTCTGTAGGACAACAACAATCATACCATAGGATAGCTTCTAGGGTTTAGCCTCTACGATCTCGTGGTAGATCAACACTTGTAATACTCATATCATCAAGATCAATCAAGCAGGAAGTAGGGTATTACCTCCATCGAGAGGGCCCGAACCTGGGTAAACATCGTGTCCCCAGCCTCCTGTTACCATTAGCGTTAGACGCACAGTTCGGGACCCCCTACCCGAGATCTACCCGTTTTGACACCGACAATAGGTACATCCATGATAGAGCCAATCGATGGTTGAGAACACTCCAATTCGTAGCTACAGATGCATGTGTGACTCCCAGATGCAGAGGCCGGGGGTCATCATCCTCCTTTTCGAGAAAAAACAGACACGTGTGTGAGAGGACGACTGCGTGTGTGCACCTCTTCTCTTCCTGTATAACGTACTAAACTCAGAGTACAAGTTTTTGTGGGTGGCACTATGGTGCGTGCGAGAAGTCCCGAGAGATAGGTTTAATGCATCTGAAAAAAGACTAGCCTATAGCTCGCCACGCGGCTATTCCTGTCGAATGCCCCATTAACCATAAGATATGTATACGACGGTGCTAGTTATTGCACGTACACAACAGTAGAAAAAGAAATACCATGGCATATGCTACACCACGGCCGAGAACACGTGCCCACGTAACGCCATCCGGGAATAGTGCCGCACTTTGAAACTATAACCGTCAATAAATTTTGAGCTTGCGTCTCGTCACATTCCAAATTACTCCACGCTATATTGAATTGCAAACCTATTCACACCAATCACAACCTAAACGGTTTCCCACTTAGGAGCATATTAGTACCACGCTATATTGAATTGCAAACATGTTCACACCGATCACAACCTAAACGGTTTCCTACTTAGGAGCATATAAGTACTCGATTATAAATACTACTATGCCAAGATGACTGCACATTCCTCCTCAACTCCTCATCCATAAAAACAAACAAGTCATTCAACATCCTTGCCTTGCGTCTGCCATGGCCAGCGTGAGTTCTGGGTCGAGAGATTGCCACCAGGGAGAGGCGAGCATGGAAGCGGAAGCACGAGAGATGTCCCGCCTCACTGCGAAAGCAGCCGACATGTCCCACCGTGTGGAACTAGCAGCACAGAGGTCCTGCCGCGCCGCCGAAGCAGCATGGAGGTCCCGCCGCACCGTCGATGCAGCAGATTGGTCCATCCGCGCCACGGAAGCAGCAGAGATGTCCCACTGCGCTGCAAATGCAGCAGAGATGTCCTGCCGCGCCGCGGCGGCCTGGGAAAATGTCTCGCGAGCAGGTGACGACTCTTACAGGAGCATGCATGTGATCGTCCATAGCCAGATGGATCAGATCTCTGGCTCAGCGAGGTTGCAGGACGACATGAAAGCCTCGTTTGAACAGGCTACCGGCATCATTCGGCAACTAAGGGAGGGCATTGAGAGGCTCCGGGACGAGCGCGACCTGCTGAGGGCGAAGATCGTCGGAAGTGTGGAGCAGCAGGAGGAGACCACTGCCTTGTTGAAGAGGACCAGCATCATTGTCAAGAAACTTACGGACGAGAATGACATCCTCCGCATCGAGCGCCAAAGGCTGGTGGAGGAATCCGTGGATGTTCTCAAGCAGCGTCTTGAGGACACGAAAGAGCTCATCGCCGCTCGCCGATCAGCGAGCCAGATCCTTGTCTTCCTTCTTCTTTTGCCCTTGTGTATTTTGGGTGTAGCCGCATGTGGGTATTTAAATTATCTTCCTAATTATGTAAGACAATTAATCGTCCTTTTATATTCATCAGTCTTGCTATAAGTCGCAGTAGATGCTATATAGGTCCGTCGGATCTTACATCAAGGTCCGTGCTTTCATATTTTGTTTTTTCTCTCTTAAATCACAATCGAGTGAGACATAGCCATGCCATTAAACAGAGGCTCGGGCGCCATTAGTGGAGACCTTGGGAGAGAGGTGGACGGCAGATGGAGGTCAAAGGGCTCTTGTCCTGATAAGCACGCGCAGGGGTCTGATTACACGCCTCTCATACTCAAATAGCTATCCTGCATGGCGCCTCCTAGCTAATAAAAAAAGGGGACACGTGGCAGCACGTAAATGGTAGTAAATAGAACGCCCACGGTTTCAATAATACTTGTGTTCCAATTGTAACGTGACAACACTTGTTCCAAAATGACTTTGTTCATTGTTAATGTGTGCCCTTGTGTAGTTTGTTCAATGGCATCTATAGCAATATAGTAAAAGGGGACATGACTCTCCTGTGTCTTGTATGAATTGTTTTTTTACACGTTAAGTTTGTTCTGCCGAACAAGGAATCCGCACCTTGTTATCCCGAAATTTTCAAGCTCGAGTATCTTTTATCTCACCTGCTTAGAAACTCCCGCCTCTTCAACCCGTGCCGCGCCTTGTTATCCCAAAATTTCGACGCGCGTGAAAACTCCCTCCTCATTCAAAATCGGTCCCGCAACCCAGACACGCGAAATCCCCCTTCTACCCCTTAGCCAGAAATGAAGCTCCACGTCGTGGTGTCAAAACTGGTGGGGGTATGCTGGTAACTTACCCTACATTTCGGACAAGCGCGTTGTCGGTGTCAAAACTGGCGGATCTCGGGTAGGGGGTCCTGAACTGTGCGTCTAGGCGGATGGTAATAGGAGACAAGGGACACGATGTTTTACCCAGGTTTGGGCCCTCTTGATGGAGGTAAAACCCTATGTCCTGCTTGATTGATATTGATGATGTGGGTATTACAAGAGTAGGTCTACCACGAGATCAAGGAGGCTAAACCCTAGAAGCTAGCCTATGGTATGATTGTTGTTCGTCCTACGGACTGAAACCATCCGGTTTATATAGACACCGGAGAGGTCTAGGGTTACACAGAGTCGGTTACAATGGTAGGAGATCTACATATCTGTATCGCAAAGCTTGCCTTCCACGCCAAGGAAAGTCCCATCCGGACACGGGACGAAGTCTTCAATCTTGTATCTTCATAGTCTTGGAGTCCGGCCGATGATGATAGTTCGGCTATCCGGACACCCCCTAGTCCAGGACTCCCTCAGTAGCCCCTGAACCAGGCTTCAATGAAGACGAGTCCGGCGCGCATATTGTCTTCGGCATTGCAAGGCGGGTTCCTCCTCCGAATAATTTATAGAAGATTGTGAACACCAGGATAGTGTCCGACTCTGCAAAATAAATTCCACATACCACCGTAGAGAGAATAATATTTACACAAGTTCAATCTGCTGACGTATTTTTTGGCGTGACGTCACACCACAACCAAGCCTTTGCTCGAATCGTTTTTATTATACCACCTCCGCGCATTTAGTGAAGCGGTTTCCTTGGCACGTCTTGTCGAAGCACAGATCATGTTCCCCTTATTCCGAGATTCTCATCAATACGGACATGGGTAACCCAACCGCTCCATTGATTGCGGCGCTTGGGAGATAAGCGAGTTTTATCAGGCCGGTGGGGACGCACGGTTTCGTCCGCCCATATAAGGGGATAAAGATCCACCCTTTTACCTATGCCTTCTTCCTCCTTAGCTTATCCATCTCCGCGAACTCGAGCTCCGGCGCACAAGTCCGCACATCTCACCTCAACCTTCTCCAACTATGTCCGGAGCGGGAGGCAAGTGGATGGCCTCCTCTGTTACGGAGGGGCACATCAAGAAGCTGCGTAGCACCGGATATCTTTCCAGCGACATCGCGCACCGGCTCCCCGACGAGGGGGAGCTCATCCCCACCCCCAGGCCCCATGAGAGGATAGTATTCCTTTCCCATTTCCTCCGCGGACTGGGCTTCCCACTCCATCCCTTTGTCCGGGGGCTCATGTTCTACTACGGCCTGGATTTCCATGATCTGGCCCCGAATTTCATCCTCAACATCTCGGTGTTTATCGTCATGTGTGAGGCCTTCCTCTGCATCCAGCCCCACTTCGACTTGTGGCTCAAGACCTTCAGTGTCAAGCCGAAGGTTGTGAAGGGCAGCCAAGTGGGGTGCGGAGGCGCCATGGTGGGCAAGATGCCCAACGTTACTTGGCTCGAGGGCACCTTCGTGGAAACCATTAAGGGGTGGTAATCGGGGTGGTTCTACATCACCGAGCCGCGTGACCCTGAATGGGCAGCGGCCCCCGAATTCAGATCTGGCATCCCCATATGGCTCACCTCCTGGAAAGAGAGTGGCCGGACATGGGGTGATTCAGAGGAGCTGACCAGACTCCAAGCCTGCATCCAAAAGCTAGTGAACAAGAAGCTCAAGCTTGTCAACGTAGTCCAGGTCATGCTCATCCGCCGGATTCTCCCGTGCCAACAACGGGACTTCAATTTGTGGGAGTTCGATTCGGCGCAGCACCAGACTTTGAGCGGGCTCTTTGACACTACGTACAAAGAGGCCTGGAGGGTGCTGTTTAAGGGCGCCGAGGCTCCCGCGTCCGCTACCAAAGATCGCGGATTCAGCTCGCAGCGTTCGGCTAGCGAGGTAAGCGATTTTACCCTTTACGGGACACTTGTTTTCCATAGTTTGACTCTATGTGGGATTTAAACTCCCTCTCCTTTGACAGGACTGGATGAAGAAGGCCGAGCAGACTAACTGTCCGGCCCCTTTGCCAGAAGACCCAGCGGACGCCCGCTTAACGGGGCTGCTGGTTCCGGCACCCCACGTGGTGCCGGAGAAGAAGGCCAAGAAGAAGGCCACGGGCACTCGAAAGAGTTCCCGTTTTCAGGTGTCATCAGACTTATCGTCCGGTGACTCCGAGGCAGACTCCTCCCACGAATGTGAGGAGGAGAAGAAAGAGGCCTCTCCCCCAGCGGGGGAAGGGAAGAAAAGGAAGGCCTCCCCAACGAGGGAGGCCGAAGGGTCCAAGAAGGGAAGGACTCTTCCCCCGGACTGCTCTGCCAACGCCGGCGATGACGACGAGGATTGGCCTTCAAGGGCCAAGCCCCTGGCGAGATCGTAAGTATCCGGACTCCCGAATAACTTCATGATTTTTCTTTTCGCCACATGGTGTCTTTCTAATGCCGCATACAACCTTGCAGTCCGCCCAAGGATGATCTTCCCGCTTCCTCGAGCGGGTCCTTGGGTGCGTCGGATATGGATTCCCTTCCGACCGCCTCCACCCCCCGTGATACGGACGATGCCGAGGTGGGATCCCGAGAAGGGACCCGCCAGGAGGAGGAGGCCCCGGAGGTGCCGCAGGGCAACCTCCCGGACTTTGCACCGGACTCCGACCGTGACGCCGGCGGCCTCCGTCCAACCGGAGGCGCCGGATAACTTACTGGAGGCGCTCAACGGCGCTTCCATCGAAGAGGAACATCGCACCATCATGAGTGCGGTGATTCAGAAGGTTCAGCTCGCCAAGAGCGGGCTGACTGAAGCCTGGAGCAGCCTTTTAACAGGCTTTGAGGTAAGAATTTTGATATATGTAAAATAGTACCACATAGACAGTAGCCCCTGATGCTCGGTTCAGTGTTCGGAAAGAAAAGCCGGACTAAGGATCTAAAAAGATATACGCAGGAGTCATAAAAAATATGTCAATATGGGATTGCAGGCTGTGCTGCTGACCTCTGCCCCACTGACTGCGGAGGTCAATACTTTGAAGCAAAGCCTCGAGCGGTCCGAGAACAAGCTCGGCCGTGCCAAGAAGCAGCTCGAGGATAAGGAAGGTGAGTAACACCTTATTAAAGGTGTACCTTACAGAAAAGGATTTGGTTGCAAGAAGAATGACAAGGATAACGTGGGTATTGTAGGGGCCACGAACGAGGTGGCGACCCTGAAGGAGGCGGTGTCCGTGGCCGAACGTAATGCGGCCGCGGAGCGCACCGAGCGGGAGAAGCAGGAGGCGCGGGTGGCGGAGGTACAACAAGAGCTCCAGGCTCTCGTGGAAAAACATGAGAGTTTGGAGCGCGACTCGAAGACTCGAGAGTCCGAGCTTGCATCGGCTCTTGAGAGTGCCAAATCGAGGCGTTGAAGAAAATAGCGGCGGGTAAGGCGTTTTTCATGCAAAGCAAGCATGTGAGTGTGAATTACCTATCACTTACCTGAATTCGGAGCTCTCCAAGAGCGTTCGCAGATCTGCCCCGCAGCGTGTCCGATGCTGCCGCTTTCTATAGGGCCGAGGAGGGGAGCTCGACGGAGAAGGTCTTCTGGTCTCAGTATGCTGAGGCCAGACATCCGGTGCCCCTTAGCGACCAGCTGAAGCAGCTGGTCGAGCTCCACAAGGTGGCCGAACAGGCCATGAAGGGCCTCATAGTTCGGCTGTGGCCCAAGGAGGCCATGCCTGGGAGCTACTTCAGCCTGGTGCGGCGGCTGGTGGATGCGTGTCCATGGGTTGAAGTCATCAAGCACTCCGCCTGTATTGAAGGTGCCCATCGGGCCCTTGCCCGCGCAAAGGTGCAATGGGGCAAGATGGATGCTGACAAGCTTGTGACGGACGCGCCACCGCCGGGCAAGGAGTATCGCACGCCCGAGATGTATTATAAGAGTGTCCTGAAGGGTGCCCGCATTATTGCGGGTGAGTGCTCCAAAGATGTAATATTTGAGTAGACTCGCATTTTGTTATCCTGTGCGCTGAAAACTTTGTTCATATGCGCTAAGCAACGCTTGTTAATTTAAAATATTACCTTCTGTGCGGCCGTTTATCAAATCTGAGAGATGGCAAGTCGTCGGCTTCAGCCCCCATGCCACGAGTGCTGGGGTGTTCGGGATAAATTTGAGCACTCTTGTTCCCATTTTTGGGTCCATCTAGGGAGGCGCTCAACACAACGAACGAGGCAACCGGACTTATAATGCTTGAACACTCTCACTTAGCCATAGAATTCTATAATTTTAAATTTCGGTGAAGCCCCTAGTGTTCGGAAGGCCGAATTTGGGGCGCTATCCACGCCTGGGCCGGACAAAGCCGGTCCCTCGCTCTAAGCAGCATAAGTCTTTAGGGACTCGAAAAAAACCTCTCGAACAGCGACCGGCTCTCGCCTCATCATGACGGTCAGTTTTAGCTTTCTCCATTGAGGCGCTCGCCCAGCTCAACTGGGGCGCAATCGCAGTGGTTCTCCCAGTGCTACCTTAGCCGATACAACGGAACGTAAGGTACCAAAACATGGGAGCCGGGCAAATCCAACTATTGACCCAAGACATGATTCGGAGCTGATGCATATAATGCTATAAGTTCGGGGTGCCGCACTTGTGAAAGTGTTCGGACTTATCACACCATGATGCGGGAAACATAAGCCCCTGGTGTATTTAGCCGTACCAAAGTGTACAGATGCAACATGTCATAAATGAACATATGTATAAGAAAGAAAAGCAATTATAAGCAAAAAGGGTGCTACATTGTTTATTCAAGAAATACTGCCGTGAATGTAGAACGATACAAATAGTGCGATAAGCAAGGGATGGGACTATTAAACATGTCCCCCTCCAGGGGTAGGCTGCGGAATGGTGTATAAAACAAATTTAATGCTCGTAATGGAGACCACCTAGATATTCGTCATAGCCTTTCTCCTTCCCTGGTTGTTGCATCGTGAGTTCGGCAGGTCTACTGCCAGACAGGGCCTCTGATGAACGGAGTCCCGTGGGTAAAAAAAGAAAAAGAGAAAAAAAAGAACGACACACTTGAGAGCCCCTGGTGTGGTTAAGCCGCACTCTGGGCCTATCGTGGTCGTGCCCCTCCCCCTATGCCCATGGTATCTCCAGAGCGTAATGATGTACGCGAAGGACCAGTCTTGCAATTTTGCAGGGGCTAGGGTTGGGGCCGCATTGCTACGCGTGCTCGGAACGTGCCAGGTGGTCTTGTTGTAGGTTACTCTGGGCGCGTTTAGCCGTGTCCGGTCGCTTAACGGCCGGACTCGAGAATTGCCTTAAGAGGCCGCACTGTACTTCTGCCGCGAGAGCCGCTGTATTTTCCTCCGTTCGGAGAGAGCGTTCAGTGTTTCCGTTGACCGTGATGACTCCTCGAGGGCCTGGCATCTTGAGCTTGAGGTATGCATAGTGCGGCACCGTGTTGAACTTTGCAAACGCGGTACGTCCGAGCAGAGCATGATAGCCGCTGCGGAACGGAACTATGTCGAAGATTAACTCCTCGCTTCGGAAGTTATCCGGGGATCCGAAGACCACTTCCAGTGTAACTAAGCCTGTATAGTTGGCCTCTATACCTGGTATGACGCCTTTAAAGGTCATCTTTGTGGGTTTAATCCTTGAGGGGTCTATGCCTATTTTGCACGCTGTATCCTGATAAAGCAGGTTCAGGCTGCTGCCGCCGTCCATCAGGACTCGGGTGAGGTGAAATCCATCGACGATTGGGTCTAAAACCAATGCGGCGAATCCGCCGTGGCGGATGCTGGTGGGGTGGTCCCTTCGATCAAAAGTGATCGGGCAGGAGGACCATGGGTTGAACTTCGGGGCGACTGGCTCCATCACGTATACATCCCTGAGTGCATGCTTCCGCTCCCTTTTGGGTATGTGGGTTGCGTATATCATGTTCACCGTCCGCACTTGTGGGGGGAAACCCTTATGTCCTCTATTGTTCGGCGGTCGGGTCTCTTCATCGTCATCACTATGCAGCCCCTTGTCATTGTTTTCGGCAATTAGCTTGCATGCCTGCTTGAATACCCAACAGTCCCTGTTGGTGTGGTTAGCTGGCCTTTCGGGGGTGCCGTGTATCTGGCACGAGCGATCGAGTATTCAGTCCAAATTGGACGGACCCGGAGTAGTTCTTTTGAATGGCTTTTTCCGCTGACCGGGTTTGGAGCCTCTGAATCCGGCATTGACTGCCGTATCCTCATTATTGGCGCTGTTAATGCGGCGTTTGTTCTTGTTGCGACGCGACCTGCCATTGCGGTCCTTGATATCTGGACTGCCAGAATTTTTGCTGAGGTTGTTGCTGCGGGCTAGCCAGCTGTCCACTCCCGCGCAGAAGCGGGTCATGAGTGATGTGAGGGCTGCCATGGATTTCGGCTTTTCGTGTTCCAGGTGCCGGGCAAGCCACTCGTCGCGGATGTTATGTTTGAAGGCTGCGAGGGCCACTGCATCCGGACAGTCGATGATTTGATTTTTCTTAGTTAAGAACCATGTCCAGAATTGTCTGGCCGATTCGTCTGGCTGCTAAATTATATGGCTTAGGTCGTCAGCGTCTAGTGGTCGCACATATGTGCCCTGGAAGTTATCAAGGAATGCGGCTTCTAGGTCCTCCCAACACCCTATTGATTCTGCTGGCAAGCTGTTAAGCCAATGTCGAGCTGGTCCCTTAAGCTTGAGTGGGAGGTATTTGATGGCGTGAAGATCATCACCGCGGGCCATGTGGATATGAAGGAGATAGTCTTCGATCCAAACTGCGGGGTCTGTTGTGCCATCATAAGATTCAATATTCACGGGTTTAAACCCTTCGGGGATTTGATGATCCATTACTTCATCTGTGAAGCATAGTGGGTGTGCGGCGCCTCTGTATTGGGCTATATCACGACGAAGCTCAAAAGAGCTTTGTCTACTGTGTTCGGCCCGGCCGGACTTGCTGTGTCCGTCGCGACGGTTGTCGTCACGTATCATGGGGCGCCCACGTGATCTGTGGATCGATCTTGATTGTCTTGCCTTATCCTCCAATATATCTCGCAAGTCCAGAGCGTTCCCCTGTGGTTTTGTGCTTTTCAAGCGATGCCGGGGTACGGTTCTAGTGGAGGGCCTAGAGGCCTCTCTGTCGCGGCCACGGGGTGGTCGGTCAGCCGTATCATGCGCTGGTGATGCAGGTTTATATGCCTCCTCCTCTAATCGGGGGAGCAGCTTGTGTTTGGGGTAGCTTTTGGAGGGGCGTTCGAGCTCATGCTCTTTGGCCGCAAGGACTTTAGTCCATCTGTCGGCTAGCAGATCTTGATCAGCTCTAAGCTGTTGCTGCTTTTTCTTGAGGCTATTTGCCGTGGCCATAAGCCTGTGTTTAAAACGCTCTTGTTCGACGGGATCCTCAGGCATGACAAATTCGTCGCCGTCGAGGCTTGCCTCGTCTCCGGAGGGAGGCATGTAATCCTCTACCTCTTCGTCTGCCGCTCTCTCATGAGGGCTGGCGTCTCCTTCCTCCTGTGCTGAATCTTGCTGGAGGGGGTTGTCTTCGGCACTATCTGGGGTGTTATTATCTCCGGTGCCGGAATCTCCATTCTTTCTGTGCTGGGATTTAGAGCGGCGCCGCTGACGCCGGCGCTTGGGCTGTTTCTTGGAGGGGTCATCCTCCGTTGTTCCTTCGCCATTCCCATCCTTTGGGATATCCACCATGTATATGTCATATGATGAGGTTGCTTTCCAGTGCCCAGTAGGCGCTGGTTCTTGTTCGTCTCCGGCATCGTCGTCCATACCGTCGGTGTCTTCGGAGTCGAAGTCTAACATGTCGGTTAGATCATCGATAGTGGCTACTAAGTGGGTGGTGGGTGGGCTTTGAATTTCTTCATCGTCCGCATCCCAACCGTCCTGACCGCAGTCCGGCCAGGGCTCTCCTGATAACGAGAGATACTTTAGCAAACTCAAGATGTCGCTGAAAGGTGCGTGTTGAAAGATGTCCGCAGCGGTGAACTCCATGATCGGTGCCCAATCGAATTCAATTGGAGGGGTCGCGGGAGGTTCGGAGTCCGGCGAGGAGTCCGGCACCTCGCAGTCACGAGCTTCACAAGGGACAAGGCCAGTATTCGGCTCCATCGCCTAGAGGTTGCAGCCCTCGAGGCAGTGTCTAGCCACCCATCCTCGATCTGCGCAGCCGGCTCCGAATCAAGGGTCGGAGCAGGCTCGTGTGCGGCCTCCAGGGCACTGTCCGGCTGCAGAGCTAAATCATGCCCATTGTGATAGTGTGGCGCGCTCGGCTGTGGCTCGAATCCATCAAAGACCAAGTCTCCGCGGATGTTAGCTGTGAAGTTCAAACTTCCAAATCTGACCTGACGGCCAGGGGCGTAGCTTTCGATCTGCTCCAGATGGCCAAGCGAATTGGCCCGCAGTGCAAAGCCGCCGAATACGAAGATTTGTCCGGGGAGAAAATTCTCACCCTGGACTGCGTCATTGTTGATGATCGAAGAAGCCATCGAGCATATCGGTGACGACACAGAGGAACTCTCAATGAAAGCACCAATGTCGGTGTCAAAACCGGTGGATCTCGGGTAGGGGGTCCCGAACTATGCGTCTAGGAGGATGGTAACAGGAGACAAGGGACACGATGTTTTACCCAGGTTCGGGCCCTCTTGATGGAGGTAAAACCCTATGTCCTGCTTGATTGATATTGATGATGTGGGTATTACAATTGTAGATCTACCACGAGATCAAGGAGGCTAAACCCTAGAAGCTAGCCTATGGTATGATTGTTGTTCGTCCTACGGACTAAAACCATCCGGTTTATATAGACACCGGAGAGGGCTAGGGTTACACAGAGTCGGTTACAATGGTAGGAGATCTACATATCTGTATCGCCAAGCTTGCCTTCCACGCCAAGGAAAGTCCCATCCGAACACGGGACGAAGTCTTCAATCTTGTATCTTCATAGTCTTGGAGTCCGGCCGATGATGATAGTTCGGCTATCCAGACACCCCCTAGTCTAGGACTCCCTCACGCGTCCCTAAGCTTGGCTCCCCCTCCCTTCCCCTTTGCCCCCCCATTTGTACACCGAGGCCGCCAAAACCCGCGAAACCCCACGCTCCTCCGTCGGCCTCCCGACCGCCGCCCAGCCGGAGACTCTTCCCCGACTGCGTCGTCCACCGCAACTGCTCGCCGTCCCTCATCCATCGCACCGGATGAGGATCCGTCGTCAATCTCGTCGTCTCGCCGGATCAGCCGCCCCGTCCTCCACCTCCAAGGAGCTGCCCCGATGTTTGCCTCGTCTATCGCACCACCTCAATCCCCACACCGCCATCTTGACCTGCCCCACCAGAACCGCAACACCCTGACCAATTCCTCCGATGAAGCCGAGGCCAACTCGGCGCCACCAAGGAGGTTCTGCACTCATCGCTGCTTTTTATCTTTTATTTGATCTCATGGGGCTGCTGGTGCTCGATACCGAGCAGCCATGGCGGGTCTTCATCGACGGCGTCGTCGCTGGCCACATCATCCATGGCGTATCTCCCCCATGTCGTTGCTTCCTCGGCGGCGACTTCCACACCGGCACAAGCTGCAGCTGCTCCGGCTCTCGCTCGTGTTGTGGCTCTGTTCTTGCTGTCGGACGCGCTACTGCACTGCTCTTGCTTTCGTTCGTGCTGCTGCTCTGTTCTTGCTCTCGCTTGCGCTGCTGTTGCTGCTGCACGACCTCCCACAGCTACAGGAGTTGCTACTTTAGCACTCGCTCGTGATGCTACTGCATGACTTTCTCTCTGCTAGTGCATTCCCTGCTCGAGCGTCTGCTGATTTAGATCACTGCTTCTCTGCTACTAGTGCTGGAACGCCCTAAACATCTATTGCAATGCTCTGCTACTAGTTCAATCAGTTTCGACAGTAAAATTCAGTTTCTTCAGTGAAGTTCAGAGTGAACAGTACTTACAGCATCTGTCGAAGCGGTCATGGCACGGCTGATGCGTTTTACATCTAGCACTTTTTGGTGATGTATTTTACATCATCTATTGCAGATGATATTAGGGTCCCACTTCAGATTAACGTTGTCTGTCTTGTCCTGCTTCAGCCTTGCCGCCGTACACCTCACCGGAGCTGCTCCAATGATGGAACCATCCATCACAGCGGAGCAGTACTCTCGGCGCCGTTTCCAGAGGACTCAGATCTTCTTCCCCGCCTCCGACGGTCACACCAGCATCACCATCCTCCACGTCCAACCCAATGATGCTGAGGTCCACAAGGCTATGCCAAAGAGGTTGTACACTCGTCGCATCACTTTGTTACTCTGCATTCATGTCGATCCCTCAGGGATCCTTTGCTATGGACCTACTATTCGTGCATTTGGTTAGAAGGAGTGGAGCAAAGCAAAACTGGAGGATTTTTTCCTTTGGTGTCTCTTTCGAAGAAGAAACGTAGGAATTTTAATATTCACTTGGACGTCCTTTTCAAATTAATATGCATGAACAACAGAACTAATTGCATTACTGGCATAATAAGATTCTTATTTTTTTCATTTTCACGTGGTTTGACTTTAATTTGACCATGTTTCTCCATTCCTGTGTTCTTCCAATTCATGTGAACCAAACACCCAAGGTGACTGAAATCCTATGTTTCCAAATGCTCTGTTTTGCACGTGCATTCCTATCCTATTCCTGTGTTTTTCCTGTCCCCGCGTTTATAGAATCCTCCAATTCTAAGGAGCCCTTACAGATTTACTTCATTTTTAGATAGGCGTCAAAGAAAACTCTGGGTGTTATGCCATGTTCCTGCCGTGCCGTCATCCACCCCACCCGAGGTGCACCATCGACAGAAGCGTTCACTGCAGCAGAGATCCCCCCTGCAGACTTTCTTTCACCGCCTCAGATCATCTTCCCCATTGACGGCAGCTACACCAACTGCATTACCATCATCGACTAAGCAGATGAACCTGAGGACTACACAGTTCCGGAAGAGAGGTCACAGTCTTTCATTTACTTACGTTATACATCGGTTATTATTACCTGCTGCTTTATCGTTCAAAATTGAGTTTTGAAATGCCCATGGGTCTCATATCAAGGCAGCAACGAATAGTATATGTCTACTATCTGGTTCATCTGGGGTCTTCTATGTGGTCCATGTTGGGTGGGCAACAAACAATAGATGATCCATTCTCTATCTTTTTAAATTGAAGCTATAATCTACCTACTATCATTAGTTTTGGATCCATCCACTCGTTTGCTACCATCAGTCTTGATTTTTTGCATGCACCCCTTAGGCCTTACAAAATCTAAGTATTTTTTTATTATGCATGTTAGATATTGTACACAATCGTACTAAACATGCAGAGAAAAAGAGAAGACCGTTGCGTGGGAATATAATGTCATGCAGACGCTGCTCCATGGTGGGCGAAGTGGGGACCCCCCCTCCTGCATTTCCAGAATGTATTCCATAGGAAGATAACTGTTCATATGGGGATTCAGAAGGAGCCGACCACGCCTGTTTACCACCTGAGGTGTTTGCTCTAACCTGGCATGCTGATGTTGGTCATATCATGCATATGGTGCCTCGTATTGCTTACATTGTACATCTTATATGTCATCAGCTTAGTTTAGATTTGCTTTGTGTGAATGCCACTTGTTTGGTTTCTATATCATACTCCCACCATTCCTAAATATTTGTCTTTTTAGAGATTTCAACAAGTGACTACATACAGAACAAAATGAGTGAATCTACACTCTAAAATATGTCTATATGCATCCGTATGTGGTAGTCCATTTGAAATATCTAAAGACAAATATTTAGGAACGGAGGGAGTATATAGGAATTATGCAATGCCATCTTCTTTAGCCATGCATCATATACGTGAATCATGCAATGCCATCCTGTTTAGCCAGTCATCGTATATGTGAAATGTATCGTGCCATATTTTTTCCATAATGTATTCCATTTGTCAACAATGTTTATACATTCATCTACTCTTCATGTGCATCAACCATTTGAGTCGGTCATGGGAAAATCTAGAGTGAAAACAAGGTCTTCTGAGCAGTCAGTGCTACCTGTCGATGCAGATTTCTTGCTAGCTATAGATAGCTCCTTAGAGGAGGATTCAAAGACAGATGACCAGTCGTATTCCCGCCCCCCTGAGGTGCATGCTCTAACTTGGCTGGGTTATATTGCTCATATCATGCATATGGTGTCTTGCATTGCCATGCCATTTGCTTAGATTAGACATGCTTTGTGTGAATGCCTCCGGTTTGCTTTGTATATCAGATACGTGAATTATGCAATGCCATGTTTTTCAGCCTGTTATCATATATGTGAATTATGCACCGCCATGTAGCCAGGCATCATATATGTGAATTATCTCATGCCATCTTTTTTTATTACGTATTCCATTTGTCGACAATCTGTGTATATTGAACTACTCTTCATGTGTATCAGCCATTTGAGCCGGTTATGGAAAAAATCTAGAGTGAAAACAAGGTCTTTAGAGCAGGCAATAGTACCTGTTGAAGCATATATCTTGATGGTTACAGGGAGCTCCTCAGAAGAGGATTCAGAGACAGATGACCGGTCCTATATCCCACCTGAGGTGTATGCTCTAAGTTGCAATGTTTATATTTCTCATATGATGCATATGGTGTCTTGCATTGCTTAGTTTAGACATCATATGCACAATATTGAATTCCATCTGCTTAGTTTAGAGATCATACATGCGAGTGCCAGCTGCTTAGTATATGAATCAATTATGTCAATTATATCATGACATCCTGTATACTTAGACAACATGTATGTGAATTATTTCATCCCAACCTATTTTAGAAAGACATCATATAGTTTTGTCATGTCATCCTGTTTGGATACTCATCATATGTTAAATTATGCCATTATATCCTGTTAAGTTATCCATCATATATCTGAAACTGTGTCATGCTATCCTGTTTAGTTAGGCATCATATATGTGAAATTGTGTCATGCTGTCCTGTTTGGTTAGGCAACATATATGTGAATTACCACATCTGTCTATCATACAATGTTTGTACATTCAATTTCTTTTCTTGTTTATCATCCATTTGAATTGGAGGGGTGATGGCAGTATCTAAAGGAGCAAAAACCCGTTCTTCACAAAAGACAGTGCTACCCGTCAATGCAGATAGAACCATGGTTGTACTGGCCCACAAACTAGCCCCACCACACATAATCGAGACTCTTCCAGATTGCACACTTACAACATTGGGCAGAGAACCAGCTACAACCCATCTAACCGCAACCCCAACGGATAGTAACCCACTTCTAGTTGACAAAGCACCATGTCCACCACAGAGTACCCCCACACGAGTAGTTTGTAAAGCTACTGCAGTGCCCAAAGCACGAAGACCACCACAGCTAACCCAAACTCCACGTTTAAAGCAGAAGAGCAACTATTCTCAGGTCAAATTCCATAGCTATGGTCCATACTCCTTTGTTGTTTCATCACTGTATTTACTCATGCCAACTACTTCCGAATTTGAAGGATCCAATTGAAACTCCAATGGTGCAACATGTATGTTTTAAATCTATTTCTTTAACTGAATTGTTGTTCTAACTTCTTGCTCTATGTTGATTTCAGTTTAAGTTGTATAAATAGTTATGTTCTCACGTGATGCACATTACAAGTGTTGCCAATGTTGTGTAGTTTCTCACATTATATTCTATCTATGTTGTTGTGTCTTAAAAATATATGAGTTGAACTGTGTCTCTATCTTGATTAGGCAACATAAACTAGAATGATATGGACAATACAGTGACCATAGTACATAGATATATGTTTGTTTCATGCTGTTATCCTATCCACCTTACTACTGAACCAGTTTACCAAAATGAGTTTCTTATACTACAACCTAAACCTGTGATGTGTCTGCTTGTTTCTCTTGTAGTATGCAAACAGAATATTGGAGAAGAGCACCCCGCTATGCAATTTTAGAGAAAGTAATGCAGATAAGGTTCAAGATAGTGAGACAACCCTGTTGGTCTCCAAGAAAGGTGATAAAAACGATCTTGTAGACAGTGAGAAAACCCCACAGTCCTGCATTGATGTAGTGTTCGAGTTACTGGCCAGTACCGCTGGCACAAGCTCTTCGAACTCGCTGCCTGAATCACTTCGGCTTCTTCAGTATCAGCTACAAGCTGAAAGGCATGAGTCAGCTGTGCTGTGCCAAGAAGCCGAAGGACTGAGGAAGTCCCTGTAGAATTCAGATGTGTACTTTCTTGTGCAACAACAAGCGCTGGAGGATTTACGCGCCATACAAGAGAAAGCTAATAAGCTTGCTAAGCATCTTGCCAGCATTATGGGTAGCCAGGATATTGTTTCTTGAGCTCTTCCGAAGTGGTTTCAGTTCTGGACTTGTTTTGCTGCGGCGTTTATATGCTGCTTCGTTCCCTATATTTGCACTGGTGGCGAACTTTGATGCCCAGTGGATGTAATATGTGTAATAGCCGTGATAGCCTAGCATAAGTTGCTTGCTTATTTATTTCCTTGCTGTCTTGTTTTTTTCTTGTAGTTAGTGCAGTTCTTTTTCTGCGGTTTGCTAGTGGCTGCAATAACCTATTTTTTAAAACTAGGCCACAATAACCATGGGCTACATATTTACTGTAGTGACACTGGGCCTCCTACCGGCCATAGAAACAATGGGCCTTCTACGGGACGTAGAAACAAGCGGCTTTCTACTGGCCATAGACACAATGGGCCTTCTACGGACCGTATCATCAATGGGCTTTATATGGGCCGGATGATCGATCGGCCAAACATGGGCCAGTAACAGACCGCATTATGGCCGTAAACGGGCTAGAGTTGGAATTGTCCGTTCATGGGCCGACCAGAACGGGCTGTCGTTAATAGGCCATATTTGATGATGCTATGAAAATGGCCCAACGTATTAACGGGCCACAAACGGGTCGACTGTAACAACGGGCTAAATTTGGCCCACAAGCAGAAAATGACAGTAACGGGCCGTAACTAACCGAATGCTGGAAATGAGCCCAAGAATAAATGGGCCCTGAGAAGGCCGAAAGATAACATGGGCTGGAAACGGCCCAATGGAATAATGGGCCGTTAATGGGTATAAAGTGATACACTGTTCATTACGGGCCAGTTTCAGCACGGGCCATTAATGGGCCAAGAGTTACAAAGGGCCTCATATGGGCCGAAAGACGTCATGGGCCATACATGGGCCGGAAGTTAAAATGGGTTGGAATCATATTGGATGGCCTAGATGACGCTATTGGGCCTAATTCGGATAGGCCATAACAGGCCCTGTGTATGCGAGCTGTAAATGGGCTATATGCGAACATGTCGTTAACACGCTTTCCGTGGGCTGTCCCGCCACCTTTTGACCAAGTCAAACGGGCCGGCCTTTTCACAGGAATGGGTCTCTGTTGGGCCGTGCCACGTGTCGACGTATCATAGGTGCCTTGGGTCCAATGAGTGGATGACATCTGTCCCAACGTTGAGATGACATGTGTTTACTCCAGCCAATGATGATTTTACACGTGGAAAATCCCCATTGGTCGGGGCTGTTAATGGGTTGTCGGATCCAAAACTGGACCTGATAGCTTAACGGTGTTCCATTATGGTGGATGCCACGTGTCGGTCACCCTTGACGAAAGCACTTCTATGACGCGCGAATTATCGTCATGGAAGTGGCCACTTCCGTGATGATAATTTTGGTAATGTCATGGAACACTTCTACGACATCACAGGTATGACTATCTTGATTCTGTCATAAAATCGTCATGGATGTAGATGCATGACAAAAAACGTGACCTGCTATGACAAACACGTATCATCACAGAAGTGTATTTTTTTAGTGCTATCGGGGTGGTGGAACCGTCAGTGACTCCTGAGAAAGGATTGGTAGGCTGGAGCTGGTCATATGGCACTTGGAGGTTGTCGAACATCTCAACGGACAGGACGTTGAGTCCTGCGCCACCATCGATGAGGGTCCTGGTGACTTGCACATTGCTGATGACTGGGAACAGAGCATCGGGAGGATGCTAGCAGTAGCCACACACTTGAGTTGATCTGCTGAGCTGAAGGTGATGGCGCACTTGGACCACCTGAGCGAGCGTGTGGCCTCAAGCTTGGGGAGGACTGCATTCACCTCACGAGCAAACTGATTGAAGATGTGCTAAGAGGCTGGGGCCTGGGCTCTGCCCAAGATGCAAGCGATAGCACGTGGCTCATGGAAGCCCCCAGCCCCCTCGTCCTGACGGTGGTCGTCATTCCTTCTTGGCGAGAGAGGCAGAGGAGGAAGGCCTGCGTTGCCCGGCGGGCGGTCCTCGCGAGGATGATCCCTCCAGGCACCCTCGCGAGGCTGGTCCTGCCAGCGATCCTCACGAGGTCGGTCACGCCACTCCTGGCGAGGGCCACGGTCGTCCCATCATCCTCCACCTCGTCCTCCTCCTCGGCCGTAGCCCCGGTCATTGTGCTCGGGGCGTCGACCGAAGCGTCCTTCTCGAACGGCCCTGAGCTCCTGGCACTCATTGGTGTTGTGGGTGTGGAGGTTGCGGTAGGCGCAGAACGGTCGACTGCCCTTGGACGACTCCGGCTGGTCCTTACCATGCGTCATGTCTGGCTCCGCCGCGAGGACGGCTACTCCCTTGCGCTTGACGTCCTTGGCCTTGGTTTTCTTTTCTTTCGGATCAGCAACTGGAAGCTCGAGGAGGGAAAGGCGTCCTTCCTCAGCTCTTGCGCACTTGGTCGCCAGGTTGAACAACTCCAGGGATGTGCACAACTCCTTGTGGATGGCGAGCTCCTCCTTCATCTTAATGTCATGGACGCCATTAGAGAATGCTGAGATGATGGCCTCGTCCGTCACTTTGGGGATCTTGAGGTGGATGCTATTGAAGCGCTGGATGTATTTCTGCATGGTTTCCCCAGGCTGTTGCTTGATGTGGCGCAGGTCACCCGTGGCCGGGGGGCAGTTGTGAGTGCCCTGGAAGTTGGCGATGAAGCAGTTGCGCATCTCGTCCCATGAGGAGATCGAGCCAGGGGCAGGTTCAGGAGCCACGAGCGGGCACTATCTTTGAGCGCCATGGGAAACCAATTTGCCATGACCTTCTTGTCTCTGTTTGCCGCCTCGATGCTCAGCTCATAGAGCTGCAGGAACTCCGCAGGGTCGGGGGTGCCGTCATAGCGAGGAGGCAGGTCCGGCTTGAACTTGCCCAGCTAGGCGACGCGGAGCCTGCTCTTGCTGGTACCCGCGCACCACCGCCAGAGGCAGCATGCGGTCTTGTCGTGCCGGTGCAGGGACGCGGTCTCATTGCGCTGGTGCAAGGAGCATGGGGGCGCCTTCCTGAGGCCGAGGGATTTCTTGGCAGCTTCTTCCTTGTTGCGCGGGCGCTGGATACGGTCGGTCACGTCCAGGGGCTGCGTGCCTTGGAGCCAGGGCGTCGTCTTGGGGCAGAGGCAGTGGAGGTGCTCCATGGGCCCTGTCGCCCATACCCGGGGAGGGCGAGGCAACGAGAGGGACGGCGCGGGAGATCCTCCTGTGGCACTGACGAGCTCGGTGATGCGAGCGAGCCATTCTTCGTAGAGGTCGTCTACGGGGCGGTAATGTAGGATCTCACGTGCTAGGAGCAGCGCAGCCTGCGCGTCCCTGGGGGTGCGACGAGCGTGGGACGACGAACCAGCTGTGGTCAGCGACAGGGTGGCGGTGCGACCTTCCCGCTGCACCGAGGGGTGTAACGAGGATGCTTGCTGCTCGTTCCCCGTCGGGCCGGTGGCGGCGTTGGCGGCAGGCAACAGAGAACGACGGGGAGGACCGCTGACAGGAGCTGTCTGGGCGACACAAGCGGCGAGAGCAGGCCGGCTCTCAGCCCGGGCTCGGCAGGCGTCTGACATGGATGCAACAAAGTGATGGGATGCGAATCAGTGGAAGGAAGATTTCAGCGCACCCCTACCTGGCGCGCCAAATGTCGGATATTGGGTTCCGACAAAACCCTTAAGGTTCAAACTCTGGGGTGCGCATGAAGATTTCCTCCTACCGAAACATGCCCTCAACCTCGGCGCGATCTCTAAGCTAGCACGATGAACTCACAACACAAGAGACACAAGATTTATACAGGCTCGGGCCACCGTTGTGGTGTAATACCCTACTCCTATGTGTGGTGGTGGATGGCCTCTTGGGCTGATGATGAACAGTACAAGGGAAGAACAGACTCGCGAGGAGAGGTGTTCTTGTGGTGGTGTGGTATGTAGATGAACTTGACTCATCCCTTCTACTATGGTGGCTAGCCCTATTTATAGAGGCCCTGGTCCTCTTCCCAAATATTGAGCGGGAAGGGATCCAACAACGGCCATTTTGAAAGGGGCAGCTAGTACAAGCTATCCTAACTAAAGGTGGTCTTGAAGGAAATATGCCCTAGAGGCAATAATAAAGTTATTATTTATTTCCTCATATCATGATAAATGTTTATTATTCATGCTAGAATTGTATTAACCGGAAACATGATACATGTGTGAATACATAGACAAACATATAGTCACTAGTATGCCTCTACTTGACTAGCTCATTAATCAAAGATGGTTATGTTTCCTAAACATAGACATGTGTTGTCATTTGATTAATGGGATCACATCATTAGGAGAATGATGTGATTGACATGACCCATTCCGTTAGCCTAGCACTTGATCGTTTAGTATATTGCTATTGCTTTCTTCATGACTTATACATGTTCATGTAACTATGAGATTATGCAACTCCCGTTTACCGGAGGAACACTTTGGGTGCTACCAAACGTCACAACGTAACTGGGTGATTATAAAGGAGTACTACAGGTGTCTCCAAAGGTACGTGTTGGGTTGGCGTATTTCGAGATTAGGTTTTGTCACTCCGATTGTCGGAGAGGTATCTCTGGGCCCTCTCGGTAGTGCACATCACTATAAGCCTTGCAAGCAATGTAGCTAATGAGTTAGTTACGGAATGATGCATTATGTAACGAGTAAAGAGACTTGCCGGTAATGAGATTGAACTAGGTATTAGATACCGACGATCGAATCTCGGGCAAGTAACATGCCGATGACAAAGGGAACAACGTATGTTGTTATGCGGTTTGACCGATAAAGATCTTCGTAGAATATGTAGGAGCCAATATGAGCATCCAGGTTCCGCTATTGGTTATTGACCGAGAATAGTTCTAGGTCATGTCTACATAGTTCTCAAACCCGTAGGGTCCGCACGCTTAACGTTACGATGACAGTTTTATTATGAGTTTATATATTTTGATGTATCGAAGGTTGTTCGGAGTCCCGGATGTAATCCAGGACATCACGAGGAGTCTCGAAATGGTTGAGACATAAAGATAGATATATTGGAAGCCTATATTTGGATATCGGAATTGTTCCGGGAGAAACCGGGATTTTTCCGGAGTA